>NC_133773.1:80962289-81055708 GCF_003597395.2 Chelonoidis abingdonii
TATGTGTAGTGTATATGGGCATATATGTATAGTATGTATGTGTACATATGACACCATCTTATATCCAAGTGTAACCATGTTTTTCCAGGCTGCTGGTGTACTTTGGGCCTTTTACTTTGGTGACACAGATAGAAACACACTCTTATTAGGGCAATTTCAGTGACCACCCCTCTCATTATTAATAGTAGGCTGAATGTGTTAAAATACTGAGATAGGGATTGCGACAATGTGTTCCACAGTGTATATGAGAAGTAAAACAGAAATTTGGAGTAGTGACACTACCACTGAGACCTTTATATATAAATATATTGTAATTAGTTACTACACAATACTGTCCATTCATGTTATAGGTTACCCTTGCTGCTCGTTGTCATCCTCGGGTAAGCTTTACTGTACAGGAAACAGAAGTGGGTAGCTTCTCTGTTCCATTGGTTGAACTGCTCTGTGATACACCAGTAGTTGATGTAGATCCAGTTGTTTCTTATGGCTGCTGTCTTCCAGATAACCTACTGAACGGACAGTAACCAATTGATCAAATATTGCTGTGTCAGGATTTAATATTGGTACCCAGACACGGAACAAGATTGTTTTGAATAACATGTGCCTTGGTTAGGATGCAGTGTCACTGACCCAAATTATGACTGGTACTAAAAGGGAATTTGTTTACCCAATTTATAGTTACTATGTAACTTAATTTCTTTACCAATTTGTTTTTTCCTTGCCTTCATGTTGTTGGCTTCCATTTGTTTGTTGATTTTTACCTGTGTGTTGGTTAAACAGTTCAACAAGGTTATACACATTGTACATATTGTACATCAATAACACAATACAGCAATAATACAGCGGTACAATGATAATACAGTAGTACAGCAATAATACATTTGTTTTTACACAGTAACCATGTTGACATTAAATGACAGTTTTCCTGATCCAGCTAGTGGGAGCTGATTGTTAACTTAATTGTCCATATATGGTAGATAGAGGTGTATTTGACCAGTCTCTTATTTGTAAAGCATTTTTCTTTTCTTGATGCTTGGAGGTTTCTTCACTGTATACTGATATTATCTGGTGTTTTCAGGGTGTGATATTTTCTGGCATCTTTCGTCTGTGGGGTGCAACTTAAACAACTTATGTTAGTTAACAGTAAAGTTTTATTTCGTTGGTTGGTTGGTTGGTTTTTAGTAACCCAAACTTAATACACAATAGTTTGTTCACAATGTAATAACAACAATGTAATAGGGACTGAGCCTTTTATAACACAACCTATACTTTTGCATTTGTTGTCTAGACATTTATTTTCATTTGGGGTGCATTACTAATATTTAATACTAAATGTACTGCTTAACGGCTAAAATAAATGCTTACAATCTTCCATGAGAAGGTGTATTGCTTTCCCTTGCTGAACACTTTGTTTTTAGTAACATAACTTCAACAAGCTTTTTAGAGTTAGAGTTAATTTGCTTGTGATACCAGTTTTACTGTTGTTAACTGTTTAGAAGCACAAACTTCAACAACCATTGCTCTCCATTAACATAACAAAAGAAAAGCATATAAAATTAAATTAACTATAAAATTAAACCAAAATAAATTTTAAATAGAGATACATGCAAATACTTTGAGGGTATTTGAGGGTATACTTTCAAGATGCTTTGTTATGTTTGGTAGCAAAGGTGGAAACCTGCTGAAATTGTTTGGTTAGCTTTATGCATAAATTGTATTTTAAAACATATTGATTATGATATTGTTATAACTATATTTAAAGGTGCAAACAAGTTTATAAAAAGCCCAAACAAGAAATTGACATTTTAAGGTTTCCCCTCACATTTTTTGATGTTGAGGTTTCCCCTCACATTTTTTCTTTGAATAACAAATTAAAAAAACTTAAAAAACAAAACTGCGATTGATAAAAGAGAATTATTTTTGTTTGCAATTGCATTATTTGTTGAGGCAGAAATATATGTACATATATTTGTAACTGAAACCTTTTTGAACTTTGCACAAAAAATTGTTGTTAATAATATTATAATTATACCCCAACCATGATTTTAAAATAGTGTGGTACACATCTCATATTTTTTTTTTTTTAAAAAAAAGGGTATAAAATTGACTTTTGTTGCAACAAAAAAAAAATAATTTAAAAAAAAATAGTCACGTGACACACACACACATAAGACACAAGACACACACATGACATACAGGACAAACTTACAATTAAAAACAAATGGTGCCAGAATTCTATTCATAACTATACAAAATAAACACCACCAAAAATAAAAAGTAAAAGGGTTAAACATTTGAATAAACAAGTTATTACCTTATTTAAAAACTTGTAGCATGAATTTGATAAAAATATATTAATATTTGCCAAATGTATATATTAATTTGGTAACAAGGAATTTTGCATTACTTTATATTTTACATTATTTTTAAACTCTGCTGTATGGAAATAAGAAAAGCCCATGTTTCAAATATTAGTTAGTGTGTTAGGATTAGAAGCAGAGAGTGCATTTCTGTTGCTTGGCAACCATATCTTCAAGAAAGTTAGGAATAATTCCAGCTGTTGCATTCCTGAAGGGTTAAAATAATTAATTTACTGGATTTAAAGTTTTTACCTTGTTTTCTTTTTGTTTCTTGTTTTGTTCTGTTTTCAATTGCTTTATCTTTGGAGGTTTCTGTAAAAACTATAACTTTTACTTTTTTAAAACAAAGAGAGAGTAGAAGTGAGGAGAGGCGGGGGAAAAAGGGGAGTGGGGTGAAGAGCAACCTAGGAAGGTAGTGAGACCTGAGCCAAGAGAGATTAACTCTATCAAGGTATTTGAAAGCACAGGCGGCAGCAGCAAATTTAGCAAACTGACTGAGAAAACATATAAAAGACAAAACTTAACCGTGTATGTAAAAAATATTTGAGAAAGAAGGTTCTATTTTCAGATCTGAGCGCGGAGTGTGGTTCCATGGGTCAAAGCAATTGGGAACCTGCACAGTTGGGAATTGCGCCCCTGGTTTTTATCCTGGCTCTGAGAGGAGATTGGGGGTAGTTACCTGCTCTTGTAAAACCTGAATTTGTTCCCCCAGTGTCTGTTGCTTTTGTGTGCATGCCAAATGGATGGTGGAGTGCCCTTTTTTGCTGCAGTTAACTGTTTCTGGGCAGCTCCATGTGTTAATGCATCAATTCTAGGTGTTAACCCGCTTAATTTCAGTTTTTTCACTTTGAAATTCTTTTTTATTCACTCCCTGCGATCGAGTCGCAGCTCCTGTCTCCTAATGTGCTCTGTGAACTGTTTCCATTTTCCTTCATTTGATTTACCAATTCAAGTGAGAGTATTGTTTGCTACTCTTTCCTTCTGTGCACTTACTTGTCCCGTTCTGACAGGCACCAGTCTAGGTTCCGGGTTTAAGTTTAACTGGAACCGGCTTTTATCATAAGGTGATGGTTGCAATGCAGTGGACCCAGTTTTCATCTTTTAATTTTACTAGGACCACCCTTTTCCACTTCTGTCCCCATTCTTCAGGCACAGGGTAGCTACCTGAAGCCTGCTGTTTACCACCAATATTTATAACAGGGGACGGCACATGTATTTTTGTAGGTTCCTTACAGCTGTTTCCAGTGTTTCACTCTGTTCCTGTACTGGTTGTCTCTGGGCTGCTTGCCACCCTGCAAGGGCGGTGGGAGCATTCCAGGGCTGTGTAGCTTCTTTTGATTTTTTAACTGTTTCTTTGTTACTGTTACTTGCCCTGCTTTTTCCATTACTTGTTTGGCCAGCATGCTGCTGTCTAAGCCATCTCACTGCCATAGACAGTAGTTGTAAAATTCTTGCTTTTTAATCTTATTGCTATTTTTTTAGAGCCTCGGATTCTACCATCGCTCTGCATATGCCAGTCCATGTTCCCCACTCTCTTTTTTAAATTCATATGGACCCCCCTTACTGGCAATCCAGCGGGTCCAGGAGTTATCAAACTCCGTGGGGATCAAAAGGGAGGGGATCAGGGGTTCCCTAGCTCGAGGTTTTCTGCCATGTTAGATCGCGATTCCTACAGCGGACAGCTCGCTTACTCACCAGATCAGCGGTCGGGGTCACCAGTGTTGTCAAGAGGTGTGTGTTGTCAGATGCTACCGGTGTGGTGCTCTGCTCTCTCCTTGTTGGTATCACACTCGGCTGCGTGCGTGTGTTCCCTCTGTGTGCTGCCCCAGCTCTGCGCAGATAGCTGACACAGCAGACCCGAAGAGAACCCCCAATGACCACAGAGTCTAGTAAGGTACGAAGGCACGTCGGCCAGGTTTATTGCCGTATTGGACACAATAATAGTTAGTAGTTCCCTGTAGGTTTCTTAGCCTAACTCAGGGCATACTACGAGAAAGTGTCCCTGGTCAATGGACTCGGCTCAGTCAGTGGCGGGACTTTCCACTGCCCCCTCGACCGGACAAAGACATCACCCCAGGGTTGCATTCTTATACACAGGTACAAACAAGTTACACATCACTCCTGACGTATTGAGGTGCAACCCCTCTACGTAGCGAGGTACAGCCCCTCTACGTAGTAAGGTGCCGCCTCTCACCTTGTACATGCTGGTTTGAACAAAACATCCATCATATTACCCTTTTGCCCCTGTCATTGGGATGGGTCGGCAAGTTCCTTGTTATCTGTGTGGAATATGCAAGTATGTGAATGTTCTGATCTCTATTGTTCAGTACCTTCAGTGAATTCCTTTCCTTTCCCAGCTCTACCTATCACAAACAGATCTGCCATGCCTGATAGAGAAGGTTTGCAATCTGTTGGCTGGCAACTCATAAGAAATGCGTCCCAAACCTGTGTGTGTGTGTGTGTGTGTATATACTGCTCACCAGGATGCTCAAGTTATCTCCACAGATGTCTGTTAGGAGTAAGTTTGCAGCCCGTGGCATGTCATGGAGTATGAATATATCACAACAAACACCAGCAGGCCATTTTAGCTGGCCCTTTGCTGCAGGTACCATCTTACAATTTTAAAGACAGGTTTTAAAACAAAAATCTAGCTGTAGTCAGTAAGAGTCTCATAGATCATCTTCTTCTGAGCAATTTTTTTTTATGTTAAAAATATAAGACGATACCTATCCAAGGATCTACATGCCCTAACATTATTAATAAACACAGTTAAAATCTCAGGAGCACAGCCAGTCAGCCATAAACCTACAGAAGTTGCATTCCCCCTCTTCATAGTCAGGGGAACATATCTTCAAGCCTTTTAAAAAACCGTGACAAAAGAAATACTGGCCCCAGCATTGTGGTAGATTCCAGTTAGAGTAATTACACTCAGAAAGGTTGTTTTTGTGCATAGAATTGCTAGGGCATTAGGAACTGCCAACCATTTAGACCAGTTGTTTTTTTTTCTCAGTGTTTTTGGCCCTGAGATCCCCATGAAGAAACGATAGCAGGTTTTAGGCACTGTGGAGTGGGAGGATAGCAATGGTAAGGGGCGAGGCGGCTGAGGTAGGACTAGTGTGGATTGGCCGGGACAATGTTGGCAGGAAGTTGGTGTAGAGCTGGTGGGAGTTACTGGTGTTTGCTGGGAGGGCAAGTCTTTGTAACAATGAGTGTTTCTCTACTCTCTCCCACCCATTCAGCTCTCCTCTCTGAGAGAGGCTGCCACAGCCTACAGAGTAGCCGCTGCTAGAGCTGAGCACTGTGCAGATGGGTAGAGGAAGGAAAGAGGACAATGAGAGCTCCACTGTGACAATTAGAGCAGAGTAGGGCAGGGAGGGAGCTGGTTGATTATTCTCCTTCCCTGGCTCTTGATTGGTCCTAGCTCCTCTGGGGCTTCCCCCCTCCGTTTTGCTTCTCCATAGAAAGTGGGATGTGATCCCATGGGCACCTCTGTCACATTCCACTTAGAATGTGGCTCGTGGTTTGAGGAAAACCATGGTTTAGACTAACTGAGCTTATGTTACAAGCTCTATACTTCTGCAGAATATAGCTATCACTGGGGACAATAGTAATTTTAGAATGTCGTGAAAACAGAAAATTAGGAGTGTTTGCACCAAAATACTACTACTTTTTTTCTGAACAAAAATGTATTTGTAGTTGCAGTTACCAACGTGGTAGCAGTTTACAGATGTCAAAGCTGTGTTCTATAATAAAATACATTGTTCTCATAAAGATAGTATTAATATTTCTGAAGTAAAATATTTTAAGGGCATACACAGAGACATCTTGTAAATCTGTCTCCATTTACTCTCATTAGTAGTGAATCAGTACAATTGATAAGAAATGTCTGATTATAATGTGTCTGGCTAAACAGATCATCTGCCTGTTTCATAATGCATACATTTATACATACAATTAGTACATTTTAGCAACTGTGTCTGAAATGCTGGGTTGTGATATCTGTTGTACAAGGACTGTGACTATATAATGTATACTTGAACTATAATTAGCTCCAGGCCATATCCCAAATACAGTTATTAGAGAAGGTCTGCTTTGCTGTATTCTCTGCTACCTTTGAAAACGCTATCTTCCCCTGGATCCGTCCATGGCTATTTAAGTTTTTGACTCTCCTAGCAATATTTATGTGAGAATTTCAGACTAGATAGCTTCTCTTTTGAATTTCTGCAGTCTATGCAGAGGAAGTAGAAAACACTCTATTAAATTAGCTAAAGATTTTGTTACTATTTTTGGAACAAAATTATGGTCCTGTCCCAGCCATCTTTTTGTCCACTCCCAATGAAACTACTTCCCAGGTAATTCATAAATTTCAAAGTACTATTGTGATGAGCTAGTCTGACTTCTTATATAACATAGGCCATAGAACAGTGGGGGGCAACCTGTGGCCCATCAGGGCAATCTGATTGCGGGCCACAGGACATTTCGCTGACGTTGACCATGTGCAGGCACTGCCTCCCACGGTTCCTAGTGGCTGTGGTTCACCGTTCCCAGCCAATGGGAATTGCAGGAAGTGGCGGGCTGCAGGTTGCCCACCACTGCCATAGAACTTTCCCAGAATAATTCCAGAGGATCCATTAGCACTTGCAGGATTGTATTACAATCTAAGTGTACTGTTCTTCCTTCATCTGAGTAGGGAGCTGTGCCTGTGGAAGGGGTGGAACTGAGCCAACATGGCTTGTTTTTCCCTTCACAGATGGCACAGTAGGCCCTTACATGTATGTCTACACTGCAGTTAAACACCTCGCTACTGGCTGGGTCATCTATCTTGGGCTCATGGAGCTTGGGCTGTGGGGCTGTAAAATTGTGGTATAGACATTTGGCCTTAGGCTAGAGCCCGAATTCTGGGACCCTTCCACTTTGCAGGGTCCCAGTGCTCAGGCTTGAACCCGAGCCTGAACTTCTATACTACAATTTTACATCTTCTCAGCATGAGACTGAGTTAGCTGAACCAGTCAGCCGTGGGTGTTTAACTGCAGTGTGGACATACCCTAGGTGCTCAGGGAGAGGTGCTGGTAGAGGGGTTGGAAGTTGAACAGAGAGGCAGGCTGTCCTCCCGGATGCCTAAATGGTCCACTGAGTTGGTAGCAGAGTTCCATGCAGAACATTGGTCTCCCTGAGTTTAAACGGCTACATCCTCTGTGGTCTCTGAAACCTCATTCCATTGAGTGGGAGAATCTACCATGTTCTCTGTGGCTTCGGAGCCACTGAAATTTGACTTCTTTTTCTCATGCCAAAGGTTTTGCTGTAGAAGGAGAGTACTGGGAACCTAAAGAGAAAATGGAAAGTATTAGTGTGTTTATGACCTCCAATTTGCATCTACTACAGTGATTTTTTTTTTTTTTTTTAAAAAAGCCTCAAGACCTGACAATAGTACTGAAACAGAATTAACGGAAGGGGAATTAGGTACCAAGTTTACAGACATTTTTCATATTCAGTATGACTAGTTCATTGATGCTATTTGTTGATAACAGATTATAGGAATTTACAAGTTTATCACTATTGTACATGCATTGATATAAGGCAATTTTCTATTACATTGTACATTTATCTATGAGCTACCATCATCTTCTGGTATTGGGAGGATGGGCTTCAAGAAGCTGAGCTATTCTTTTGGTTTCTCAAGATGAGGTGAATTTTTTTAAAATATTCAGGGGAGGGATTTAGGTAAAGAGAAACCTGTGCAGTATATCGGAGATAAAAGAATGTCTTCCAAACACTAGATTGTCACAAATGAACTTGTGGTATATCATATACTGTAGTTACTGTATATCATATACTCTATTTATGTTTTAATAGAAGTTTTATTTATCTCCCCGTTCGCTTCTTTCTTCAGTGTCTCCAAAGTGAAATGTTAACCCATTAAGAACTTTCAAACCCACATTGTTAAGGTTTGAAAATAGACAAAATTCATTCACTCATCCATCTTACATACACACTGCAAAGCTTCCCATAGTATGTTATCTTTTAATACTCGAGTAATTATTGAATAAACTTATAGGGGCATGTGTTTGTGTATTTATATAATACACATCTACTTGCATGTGTGAGAACCTGTGTATATTTGCAGTTACATATTTGGGGAAGGATTTTTCAAAAGCGCTCAGTTGACCTTACTGCTCCCATTTGAGCACTTTTGAAAATCCTACCCATGATCCATAGTTATGTATTATATATCTGTATTTCTAATCTATTCACTGCTGAGCCTTGGAATGATAGATTAGGAGAGACAGCCTGAATATTAATGCTCTCATGATGCTTGAAATTATCAAGCTTTTAGTTAGGGAACGTTTGTCAGTGAGAGAAATTCTGCAATATGAAGTCTCTGTTTGAGGTTACTTTTATTTTTGATGCTATAATGTCAAGCTGTGGTCTATGAACTTGAGTTCAGAGCTAGTACAATCACTTAAAAATAATCCCAAGGTCTGATCAACCCATAGAGGTCACCAGTAAATAAATGTGCAGCAGTTAGTCATTTTGTGTTGAAGAATGTACAAGGCAGTAGTAATTTAAAATTGCAACAGCTTTAGGCTTTAGAGCTGCCTCACTAGAAACAATATTACATGAAAAATTATTCTGTACTGAACGCATTTATGAGCATTGGTTACTGATAGAGAAAAAGGGATACATTATTGTAGCTGGTGGGCTAACATCAGTTCATCTTTGAGATCCTAAAACTAGCCTATCAATGCCATCTAAACACCAGGACTCTCTGAACCAAAGCAGAAATCTACAACACTAGTGTATAGTCACGGTGGGGGCAAGTAACAAATATCTTAAATTCAAGTAATTTCCACTTAAAATAATACTCAGTTTGGGCAAATGATGCTCTGTTCTTAGCAGTTGAAATAGTTTGTCATCTGATTAAATAACAAAGATCCATAAAACAACATAATAATGTCCAAGTGTTATGCCAGGATGTGTGTTTAGTGATATTGCAACGTTGTGCTATAACATTTTAATTTCCCTCCCATTCCCATTTTTCTGATTCCTGTAATAGATGGGGTGTTTCCCCTACACTCTCTCATTCTGAATACTTTCTACCTTATCTATTTAGGGTGAGAAAATTGGAAACAGATCTGATATCTAAAAATGTGGGAGCTGTGTTTGCTCAGCGCTACCTGCTTTGCTTGATTCATGTATATGAGCCAAACTGGGGAGAGCTTTTTCTGCCATAAGATCCATTCTCAAAGTGAGTGATGCTTCAGACACAGATATACCATAAAGAGGGCTATTATGAGCTATGTGAAGCTCAGGAGCTACAGGTCAAGGATCTGTGCTCCAGACTGCAATTTCGGGAGGTTAAAGTCACTTGGCCTTCAACCTATTACTCAGATTGTGAAACATAAAAATTCTACAGAATTTTGCTTGTCAGGTTTTGTTGTGCAAGAAACAAGAGATGGAGCTGACTTGTTTCCCTCACTAATATTGAATGAGTTGATGATGTAGTGTGATTTTTTTTTTAATTATTTTTCTCACATTATAAATATTTGTGTTCTAAGATGCTGATTAATTTCCAGGAGGAAAACCTTGGTTTGGTAGGAACAAGAGAAAAATATGATCTAGAATCCTTTAGACTAGTATTTAACTACTGAGAGGAGAAAATTTTTTGGCCTACTTTGAATTGTTCTTTGATCAAAGACATTTGTAGTATATTTAATTTTTTGTGCTGCTTGTACCATGGAGCTCCAATATTGGGGATGTGTAATGATGTGGTTGTTTTCATTCAATATAGATCTGACCAGTCAGATAATTTAAATACATGTTTAGATGTACCCAGCACCTGCAATGAGCTTGCATATCTGCTTCTTTGATTTGTAAGAGTTGGCTTAGGTTATTCAGTTAATACAAATTTTAAATGTCATTTCTATTAAAGGCATTGCATAATAGCCACCAGCTAAAGAATAGTTTTTATCATGAACTACTCAATAGTGAAGGGAAGGGCAGCTTATTAGTGATAGACTATGCTTCCAGCCTTTTCCCTTCTAGATTTAAGGAATTTGTATTTAAGATTGGCCTAATTCATGACAATGCTGGCTGCATCTAATAACTCCAAATTCACTAATACTGTTCCGTTAATCTTCTCCATCTCTTTTTGAATCCTGTTTTTCTCCTAATATTTTGTCCAAGATCCCTACCCTGTTTCCTCATGTTACTGCCCTTGTGAATAATTCTTCTTTCCAAGGACATCTCTGATTGTCCTAAAATAAAACAAATCTGTTGGTTCCTTCTCTGGGTCAACTCCCCTGCTGTCTGGAGTCCTACCCACAAGGTTCACTTCTCGGCCATCTGCACATTTTTATGCTCTTTATCTTATCTCTACTTTTAACTGGCAGTTATGTGCTGATGATCCTCAAGTGTGCATATTTCTTGACACTTTTAGTGGCTCTTCTGTGTTCTTTCTTTCCCTGCTTGTCTAAACCAGTAAACTTATGACTTTGTTTCTAAATACTTCATCTGGAAGTGTTTCTCTGAGGGGGCAAGTCAACTTCTTCCTCACTCTCTCTCTCTTCTATTTAGACTTCCCACTTGTCCCTCTTATTCATAACCTAGGTGTCATCTTTGATCCTGAACATCTCTCCTGTTATATTTCATATATCTGTAAATCTGTCTGTTGCCACCTAGACAACATTACCACTATACAGTAAAACACTGCCTTAAATTTGACCACTGCTGAAATCCCCATCTGTACCTCCACCTTTTTACTTTGACTATTATACTTCTCCTGTCTATAGCCTCCTCCTATCCAGTTCTCTGTGTAACGGTGCACCCCATAAGGCTTTATGGAAATATGCTTATGAATGTATATATATGACATAACTGGAATATGTTTTATGCTACATATGCCATGTAACATATCTCTGTAAAGGTTATGATCTGCCTAATCTATTCATTCTATTTGTATGCATGTATCATTTTTGTATTCGCTGTGTATTTGCTTGATTTTTAAGTAGCCTTAGTAAAGCATTTGGTCAGCTTCTTGAGACAGGAATGTGCAAATTAAGTGCCCAATCAAGAAACACTGAACAAACAATGGATCTTGGAAGGCTCCAATCCAGGTAAGTAGTATTCCTGGAGTCAGTCAAGATAGCATGTGGGCAATGGCAGCTGTCTGTAAAAACGGAGTCATGCATGGACATGTGACTTGGCTATGTGACTCCAAAACTCCATCTTGGAGCTGGACTTTGCATAGGAGAGAGGAGGGGGTCTCCACCCACATGAGAAAATCTTTTTAAGTCCATGGGAGACCCCTCCATTTTGTCTTTTGCTGGTTCAAGAGAGAGCCTCTCTACCCCCCAGGATGCCTGAGAGAAACTGGAACAAAGGGCAGTAACCACAGCAGGTATGAATGATTGCTGGACCCAGACTAGAAGATGACTAGTCTGTAAAACGAAGCTTACTGGAACACCTCTGAGGGTGAGGTTTTATCTGTATTCAGTTTTCTTGCTGTATTAGACATAGACTTGCATTGTTCCCTGTTGGAAGACAGGATGTTGGGCTAGATGGACCATTAGTCTGAACCAGTGTGGCTGCTCTTATGTTCTTAACTCACTTAGTTCCCTGTTCATTTCAGTAGCCAATGTAAAATTACACTCTGTTTTCAAAACCTGCATGGACTTACTCCTACATCTTATGTTTCATTCTCTCTCTTGCACCACCGGCCCCATATAAAAATTGAGGGGGATGTGTATTGTAAGCTATTATATCTATGTAGAGTTGTTACAAGATTGCTTCTTAGTGAACTTCCCTTAAGCTGCCACACCAATTTATTGAGCTGCTTCACTTTACTGTTAATTTTAGACACAACGTGTGCTCTCTCTCTCTCTCTCAAATTTGTTTGGGTTTCAAAACATAAACTGATTAATCACAATGAATCTGTAATATTGCATATGGTCCTTCAGACTTTCCAGATAAATAAAATGTATTATAAAATGTATGTATGAATATACCATTTTGGATACTCAGTCACTTAAATGACCTTATTTAATTAATTTTGAGATAATGAATATATGCATAAATAGGGTAAATTGCACAGTTCCTTGAGCAGCCTTTGGACATTCCCACTTGTGGGGTTAAAGTGGCTTCATCAGGACCTTCTGGAATCTTATGGTGAGCACTGTTTGCTGGGCAGCACACCCAGCAATACCTCTCTGTTTTGATAGAATTCTCAAGGTATAAAAGGGGGAGTTGTGCCAACCACCCCTCAGTTCCTTCTCATTACTGAAGTTGCAGTAAGCTTGGATTGTACTTCAGCACAGATTCTCAAAGGCATTTAGATTCCTGACTTTTATTTTGTGGAAATGCCTTGGTAGATCTTGGTGTTTGCATCCTCAACTTCCTTCCTCTTTTTTTCTCTTTCTCTTTTTTCTGTCTTTCATTGCTGTTTTGGTCTGGCAGTCCATAAGCCCAGCACCAAATTTGCAGATCTGCTTACCACAGTGTCTCTCTGCCTCCGGTATGCAGCACCAACATTACCAGATCTCTGAGTGAGTAAGTCCAGTGCTGATGATCAAACACTGTTGACTATGGAGAGCTGATTGCCAGAGAAGTTCCGTGCCCAGCATGAATGGCATCAAGATCCAGTCTAGTGCTGGGGACCTGGGCTTGTTGACTGCTTAGCATACACAGTGCAATCGTTCCTGACTCTGTCCATGTCAATGGAGATCAGTACCGAGGGTTCTACTCCACTACCACCTGCTAAAGTGAATTAGAAGCACCAAAGTCCTCAGATCCATCCAGATTAGATAATCAGTAGCCTGATTAAGACTAAATTTAGCCTAGACAAAGGCAGAATTCCCCAAGCCTCATTCACAGGCAGGGAGGAAGGCTCTATGTTTTGGATGTTCAGTTTTAAATTTGATTATCTAAATGGGAACAAAACAATCTACAAGTTCCCTGGACTTATGGGAGATGTAAGAGTGAGACCAGAGGGTCACTTTATTATTGTTGTTCAAAGATTGTGAAAATTAATCCGGTTCTATAATGATGATTGTTATGACTTGGAATGTATTCAGCCACCTGGGGATAGCGAAGTGTCCTGAAGAAACCTAAGATATACCTACTCGCTGTCTTTATTGTAGAATGTTGCAAGGTTGTTTTATGAATTCTAATCATACCTTAAGTAAAAGTTACTTATCTGTAACTGAAGTTCTTTGACATGACCTTCTGCATAGTCATACTCCCTACCTGCTTTCTTCGCTGCTTTGGAATCTTGTGTTAAGAATTCCTGAACTCAAGGAACTGAAGGGTAGTTTGTGCCACTGCTCCCTTTATACCCTTAGAACTCTACAAGAGAGAGGCTTGAATGGCTGCAATGGGCATAGATCTCTCAAGTTTTTAGAAGGTTGCAGTACAGGTGCATGGCTAGGGTTAACATTTAGGGCGGTTAACCAGTAAAACTAATGCTTACTGGTTAACTATTTACTCTTTTACATCCCTGTGCTAACGTGCAGAGGGCCACCTTGAAGAAATCCAGTTACTAATAACTAACCTTCATTTACTGATTTTTCTTATTTATAGTTTGCAGAACATTAAAAAGCACCTCTCTACAAGCTCTCTCTTCACTGTATGTTAAAATACCAGGAAACATGAACACAACAACTTTCCCAAAACCCAGGGGAAGTGGATCCACTTTAGCCACAGATTTCCTCCCTTCCTCCAGTGCACAAGTCTCAATCTTCATTGCAACCCTCCCTTCTGAAAACCTGGGAAAAGAAATGGGCTTTGCAGTATTATGTGAGGGTCTATAGGTTCAGGCTATTTCATAGCAAAGTGGGGAATAAATTTCAAAATTGAGGACCCTTAATGAAGAATGACCTGCTGCTGACAGCTAGTTCTAATCTAAATTAAGGGGGCTGCAGCTCAAGCACATCAGTCAGCAGAACTTGGAGAGAGGTAGTCTGTCATATACACGTCACAGGCTATTTAGGGCTGGTGCTGTGCACACCTGAGAAACTCCTCCAGAGTCATTGAGCAAACATGAAGTCTAGTAATTTTTAAGCCTCTAAGCTTTTAAAATTCCCAGACCCTAGATCTACCTTAGCTATTTTAAAATGTTAACTAGATATTTAAAGGGAAAAATATTCTTAGCAAATCTTTCGAGAGACCTGTAGGCCTCATAGTTCAGTTACAAATTTAAATTTCTTACTTTGTTAAAACATGTTTTTGATTAAATCCTTGGGATTCTGTGAATTGTATTTTAACATTTTATGAGTATGTACAGACCTGTAATTTATCCAGAGGAAATTTGCTACATCCTTAATGAACCACAGTGTACACAGTTAATTATGGAGAGAACTTGTTTCTGAGATTGTAATTGATTTTATAGTTTTCAGAATAAGTGTCATGTATTTAGACTGAATAGCAGCTTAAATATACTAAACTAACAGGTATTCTGTTTGTACTTAGCCAAAAATTCCTTTCAGTCATGTATACAGCAACTTAAGATTTGAAGTTAAAGTCTCTAATATTTGTTGTAGTAAGAGGAGTACACTCCAGGAATATAAGCTCTTACGATAGAATTTGGTATTAAATGGTAATGCCAGTGACTGTGTAGATAAATGATTCTAATTTGTTTTAAAATTACTCGTTGTGCTTTCTCATGTCCACTAATTTGTCTTGGAAATAAAGTTTTAGGTTATGACTAAGACTAAGGCTAAATCCAGTATAGTCTGGAATTACTTGTCTTTAGGATTGACATCGGTTGACTTGATGTTTTAAAATGTCAAAAAGCCAGTATTTCACTTCTATAAGTAGATCACAAGATCCTCAGGGCAGGGTGTTTGCTTTAGTATAGATCTGTAAAGCACCATATAGAGAGATGTCATATAAGTAATATATTTTAAAAAATATATTCTCATCTTTTTCTTAGTTAGAAATACATAGCTTTCTGTGAGAGTTATGGTGACCTTGGACATTTAAATAGTTTAAATGTGCTTGGCATTTATTTTGCTCTTAGTCTGAAAAATACTATGTTGTACACATTATTTCTGATATGGTGGTCAGAAGATAGAGGGTATAGTAGCTGAACGAAAAAACCTTTCTTTATCCGTTTGTAGAGATTGGTTTCCACAAATCAGGGACAGTAGAATTAGTATTCTAAGTTCATTTGTGAACTGTGGTTTCTTAAGTTAGAAGCAGAGTTTTTCTTGTTGACCAGCAATACTGTGAAAGTACTCCCATTTCTGGTGCTTGTCTAGAATACTTGGTGAAATGTCAGAAGTTGATAGTTGATACTGTGATTTGTCTTGGTTCAAAGGAAAAAAATATTAAGATACAACAAGAATATTAAGCAGTTTAAAGGATGAATCAGAGCAGATATTCTTCTTGGGTGAGACCCACAAAGGGACTTAGGCATTGCAATGCTGAGCATCACAGCACCTAACTTTTATGTGCTAGAAAATCACAGGAACAAAAGCCAGCATGAATAAGGGAGCTGTCTAAGCTCTCCAGTGGGACAAACTGACAAAGAGGTTTGTGCTAAACACTTCCCCCCCCTGCATGGGGATAGGTACATAGGTTCAGGCTGCAGGGAGGTGCCTGTCTGCTTTGTGATCTGTGACCCTCCTGGAGTTAGATTGCATAGGCACCTAGGCAGTTTCTTGTGGGAATGATTTAGGCACCTGCATCACTCTGCACAGAACTACCCATCTTATAACTGTTAGCCCAGTGGTTACAGCTCTCTGGCCTAATGACTATCTAAGTATTTGTCCACAGTGTAACAATCATTGGCTAGAGAGAGAGAGTGACTCTATAGCCTAGTTGTTAGAGCACCCATCTGAGAGGTGAAAGACCTGGGTTTCAGTCTCCCTGCTCCAATAACTCTTTCATCATCCCTAGTAAAACAGCTTCAGCAGGAGAGATGGATGGTGCCCGGTATCAGAATATTCCATAGCTCAGTTGTTATGGCACTCTCCAGAGAAGTAAGAGAAGCCTGTTCAAACCTGGGTCTCCCACATCCTAGGTGAGTGCACTAGCCACTGAGAAAAAAAGTTGTGAAGTGGGCAGAACTATCTCCTTCTGCAGCTAGATTTTGAATGTTATGCAATCTGCTGGGTGTACTCAGGGACCATCTCCTGGATTGGGCCTTGCACAGGAGTTAAGCATTCCTTTGCATATCTTTCCCCAGTTTGTGAACCACTTTGAGGCGTAAGTAGGAAATAGTAGGAAATAGGTGTCAGGTGTGCACACCCAGAGGCGGAAACTAAGGCCATGTCTACACTACCACAGGATTAATGCTGCTGTGATTGGTGCACTGGGGACTGATTTAGCAGGTCTAATAAAGACCCACTAAATTGACAGCAGAACATTCTCCGGTCGACTCCTGTACTTCACCGGCTAAGGTAAGTTGATGGGAGAGTGTCTTCCATCAACCCAGCACAGTGTAGACACCGCAGTAAGTCGGTGTAAGCTATGTCAACTCCAGCTACGTTATTCACATAGCTGGAGTAGTGTAACTTAGGATGACTTACCACAGTAGCGTAGACATATCCTAAGACACCTACGTATCTTTTACCCTGAAAACCTTGATGCAGAGTGAACTTACATGCCTACTGTGATTGGTATAAGAGTTTTGTGAATCACACAGGAGCCTAAAACTGGGACTTAGGCACCTAAGTATGGATGTCGGCCCCTATTCTTTAACATTGTTAAAGTATATAAACGCAATTTATTTATCATCTTTTCCTTTTGGTTCTTTATGAAGAGTATAGCCTTAATTTATAACAGTTCAGGAATTCTTTAACAGTATAAGTAGTAATTCTTTTGACGTGTGATTTTTTTTTAATTATTATTATTTATTATTTTATTTTGGTACTTTGAAAGCTTTAAGCCACAGGAATTTAAAAATCTGCCACAAAAAATGTGTATCTCTTTTTTGAACAACTCCCTACATCCATCACTTTGAAGTCTCATCTAGAGTAGGATAAATGAATTTGTTGTTAGCATGGGGTATTTATCACATGCTAAGTAGCGTGTCTTAAAAGTCTGGTGCAGATAAGGTGCACTACCTTTAAGGCACACTGCTAAACAGGTCAACTTAAAGCCTAGGTAGTTTTGTTTACTTGAAATATTTTTTTTTAAATATAACTTTACAGCAAAATTATAACACAGGGCCAGGTACTGAACTTGATCAGTATCAAGATTAATTTCAGTGGGAGTTTTCATATGGTTTTTATAACGCAGTCCTGACCTGAGATATGCACACATGTTTGATAGCTGATTTTGAAAGATGTGTGTTGATGCATTGTCATGTACATATAGGGAAATAAATTTGCTTTAAAGCATAAATCAGCAAAATACATCTGCAGTCTTCTGAGATGCACCAGTTCCAGAAAGTCATGGATGCTGGCACTTCAGCAAATCAACCTCTACTGTATTGTAGGGGAAAAGGTCACACTGCTGCAAGAGACCAAAAAAGCAAAAGCTCTTTAGTGGGGATGCAACGAATATAGGTTTTTCAGGCATCAAAAGTATCATTTTCTAGTAGAGAATCTATGTGGATAAAGTATATGGAAGAAAAACTAATCACTCATTTTCTGTTTCTAAGCAGTTGCTGTGCTGAACACCCCATCACTTTTAGTGAAGCCAGTAGAGCTGCAAGAGCTCTGCATCTCTAAAAAAATCAGGCTACTTAGCTAAGTATTTAAATAGGCACTCGTGTTTGAAAATGACGGCGAAGATTTACTATTGTGTTCCCTTGCGTGCCAACTCTAGTGACTTTTTTCCTCTCTTAACAATAATACATGGGAATATCTTTGTAGATAAGCCAATTAGCAAAAAAAAAAAAAAAAAAAAAACAAACTTCTTTGTTTATTTTTAAACAGGAAGCTTCTATACAAATATGTTTCACTTTCACATTTGTGCCTCTCTCTCCATCCCTTTCCAGGTTTCTATTTTAGGATTGTGTATTTAGATTTTTTAAAAGAGCCTCTCTAAACTCAAGAGTGTTACCCTTGTATCCATTTTGAAAGGGATCTGATTGTAAAGTATCATTATAAGCATGTTATTGAATGGCTAAAGTCTAACTGTAGCTAGTCTCTGTTGAATTGTGTGTGGTTTATTCGTATTTGCAGTCTCTCCTTCAGTGTTAAAAATAAAACAAGAAACTGGGCAGAATAGCTGCAACTAGGTTGAACAGAGACACACAGCAACTGACTTGAACGTCAGATAAGCAGTTAGTGGTTGCAGATTGTCTTACAGAGAAGCAGTTGTCAATCTTAAAAGCAGAAATAATTACTATGAAGACATCAGAAATGCTAATTATGTCTTAGCATATTTTTATTGCTTTTCTTTTTAAGCCGTGTACTAAGGGGATCCAACATTTAACAGTGGAAAAGTTTAGGTGAAGCCATGGCCAAAGTTAAACCTAAAAGATAGATTGATTTGAGCTGCCAGCACAATGGCCTTTAAGAATCATAACATTACTTTATCCTTTTTCTAAAGGGAAACTGCTAAGATCATAGGGCCACTACCTTTTATTATCTTGGAATCAATACATTCTTTGTAAAATACTACACATCCTGGTAGCTGATGCACATGAAAATGGGAAAAAAAGAGAACTGCAATTTTTTCAGAGCAATTAATATTTGTATTTGATAATCTAATATTTGTAACATCTAAATAATTCAATTAAATTAGAATTAAAAGGTTTAAGGGGTTTTATGAAAACATGATAGGCTGTTTATTTTATCCTGTGGAGAAGAGGATGAATATATTTCATCTTCATTTCTTGTTTCTAGATATAATGATACTTTCTTCTCTTATTGTGTATTGCTCAAAAACAAAACAAATGGCAAAACCTCATAAGCAGGTAATATTTGGTAGTAAATATAGTTTTCAGAGTAAACAAACTATTTTCTCGGTGTGAGAAAATGACTTCCCTAGAAATTCTTTTCTATGTTCTTCTTGACTTCCTGAATCTGAATGGAAAGTCAGATCATGCTTCAATTAAAAAAAACAAAACAACTATTTCAGGATATTTATATAGATTTTGTAGAGCTTAAACATGACTGATTTTCAGTTGTATACATTTGTTCAAGTTATTCCTCTCTTTGAAAGGAACCACCTGCCACAAAAATCAGACAGGTAGTATGCTGTTTTTGCACTATTCTCATAGCCAGAATCTCACAGGAGAACCACTAAGTGGGAGTAGTGGTGTGTGTGTACACACACTCTTTGTAATCCTTGTTGTTTGTAGATGAAAGCCCCTCATTATCTTGAGCTTATTTTGTTCTATTTTCTCTTTTTGTATATTGTTTGAAGAAGTGACTAGATGCACAACAAAAAGTTAGTTTTCATCTGAACATTTGCATTAAATTTCCTGCAATATCTAGCAGTTTGTTAAAATATTTAACAAATAGTATTAATTCTGGGTTTCTTCTGTCTGATGTGAGGACAAATAACTGTATCTGTAGTTAGTATGGGTATAACTGGGTATAATGTATCCACTTTGTAAGAACTATAAGCATTATCTCATTAATAACTAGTAACAGATTTTTTTTCCTTCTGAAAGACAAACATTCATTATATACTGTAAGGGTGAGAGAAGTTAGAAAAAACTTGTCAAGTATATAAGCCTTTAGCTCTAGAGCGGGGGTCGGCAACCTCTGGCATGCGGCTTGCCAGCGTAAGTACCCTGGCGGGCTGGGCCAGTTTGTTTATCTTCCGCATTTGCAGGTTCAGTAGACCATGGCTCCCACTGGCCGTAGTTTGCTGTCCCAGGCCAATGAAGGTGGTGGGAAGCCGCGGCCAGCACATCCCTTGGCCCCCGGCGCTTTACACCGCCCCCATTGGGCTGGGACGGCGAACCGCGGCCAGTGGGAGCTGCGGTCCGCTGAACCTGCCGATGCGGCAGGTAAACAAACTGGCCTGGCCCACCAGGGTGCTTACCCTGGTGAGCCACATGTCAGAGGTTGCCAACCCCTGCTTTAGAGGAAAAAAAATTAAAAATAAAGCACTTAAATATGTAGTGTTTGTTTTGGTGGTTACAATAATCTGTCTTACTCTCTGACATGTATCACTTTCAGATGAACCTATTTGAATATGGACAGCTTTCCAGTTTACTTTTTGTTACGGAATTAAAGGGTGAATATCCATGAGTTTGCAGGTCTTTTTCCTAATAAGGCTACAAGGGCCTAGTCACTAGCATTATTCTTTTGTGAACAAGTGATTGTAGCTTTCATATGTATTTTTAATACATGTTATGCATGTCCCATTGTTACTGTGCAGCCAGCCTGTCTTATATTATTGAAATATGTGGACGATATTTCCATTTTACAATTAAATAGGTGTATTATGTACCAAGTACTTGAAATGGCTGCATAACCTTAATGCAAATACTGTGTTTATAGTCATTGAAATCTGTCATTTTATTGAGTCCTTATTACTTTTCAAACTCTAAGCTAAAGAGACTAACTGCTCTTAAGGAGCTGTCAGGAGATGCATGTCAAACACTAGGTGTATCATGGAATCAGACCAGTGTCAGGGTGGAAATGTCAGTGGTTGGGGAGTGGTGGTGGGGGATGGGGAATAAAGAGTTAACTTGTTCTCTCAATATTGTCTTTACAGTGAATGGAACAGATGAGATTCTGAATTATTCACAATATTGAAAGCTCATAATTGCTAGCAATTGTGACAGCAACAGAGTATAGAGATAAGAATTTTTTTGTCAAAATGTATGATTCTGTTACACATCAAAGGATTCACTTCACAAAACTGTCTTTGGGACTTTGGGTAGCTTTTTTTCTAAAGACCAGATGTAGAATCTTTCCCACTTTTTTGTTATCCTTCTAGGAATCTAGGTCAAAGAGGTGCAAGTTAATATTTAACAGTAGCACAGATTTTCAGAAATCCAATAATGGAACAAAGAAGCTCCGTGAGAAGGATTTGCTGTGTCAGCAAGTAATCTTCTCAAGAGTCAGTTATAAATGTATGTGACAAAGCAAACCTTCTGAACCCATAATGCAGTAACTGACTTTATGTAAATTCTCCTGTCTTGTTACTAGACTGGGTAAGGCTTGATATATTTAAATACATTTAAAATATAAATTTCTTACTAGTCACAGATGGAGTTCAAAACAATAATATCCATTAGAATCAAGCTGGTTTAGTGTGTATTTCTTATACATGATTTTTAGTGCTTCTCTCATAAATATTTGTAACTCAATTAGTGAAAATAACATTAAGTGAAAGTTGCAGAGATGAAGTCTGAACCAGTGCTGTTCATTGGGGTCAATGAGCATTTTGTCTAATTAAGGAGCATGGGAACAGGATCTTAGTCTTGCTTAAAGAGATCAGTATTTAATAACATACAACATATAAAGTTTTCACATTTTTCATTTCACTCTTCACTCAAGTTTTAATTTAAAGTTTTTCCATACAGTTGCTTTTGCGTTTTTTGTATTTTGTGAGAGAGCCATTTGTAGTCCAAAATTAACATCCAATATTACTTTTTAAAAAAATGAAGATGATGTTGGGATTTTTTTCCTCTATCCATCATAACTAAAGTAGAGGTATTCATGACCAACATTATATGTTGTGTATGGTGTTGCTATAAGAGCTTAGCTGCTACCACTAGACCACACTGCTCTCTCACATCATCCGAAATTAAAAATACATCACGGACCGTGGAATAAGACCTTCCCCATGAAATCCAATCTCCTCCTGCTGCTAGGAGCGCCTGAACCAGGGGGCTCTTACCTCTGGCTGGGCTGAGGAGGGACAGGACTTGTCGATCCCCTACACAGCTGCTGTCTGGGGAAGGAGCCAAGACCCATCTCCATGTCTGGGAACTTGCTATAGGGAGCTCTGCGATTGCTGCCTTCAGAGTCCAACTTTTGGGTGGAGACACCCACAGTTACACCACCATGAGATTTCAGATTTAAACACCTGAAAACATGAAATTTACCAATTGTGACATCCTCTGGCTGTGAAATTAACCATAATGGACCGTGAATTTGATAGTGCCCTGTCTGTAATATATCACCACCGCTACACTAGGAGGTTCCTACATTCAAAATGTGTTGGTGGGTCAGTGGAAGTGGGGAAATAATAATCTTTAACAATGCACAGTGGCTCAAGAAATGCTTTTAGAAGTCCCTTAAAGTTCTTTTAAATCTTTCTTTATATTCAGGTGTTGTTCTGTGCAAATGAGGCAGACATGCAGATCTATGGCGATCTCTGTGTTAGCGTAGAGTATGAAACAAATACGAGTCTCAAACCCATTTCCCCTTCACCAGGGAACAGCATTAGTGAACTTTGTACCAAATATTAGTGATCTCATGAAACCAATTGCAATTAAGTTGATAATTGCAAGGCAGGAGCATATAATGTTAAAGTGTGGAAAGCTTTGTTAATTATGGTTGAACTCAAACCAGAGTGAGTACAAGAGATATAAAATACCTGGCGATCCAAGAAGAAAAAGCAGTAGTCACTTGAGACGTGTAGGCAACTATTACAAACCTTCAGCTTTTGAAAATATCAGAATATCTGGGGTGTATGGAGGAGTTCCTCCCCAGCAAGAAATGTTGGGAAGCACCATGCATGATGGTGGTTGTTGCTTGTCCTTTTTCCTGTGCCCATAAATGTGCTAAACACCCTTACAGAAGAAGTGCTTTTCCAAAAGAGCACACAATCTAAATTTGACATGACCCAATAACAGATGGTCATAAATATGAAGAGGAGGGAGAAGGAAGGACAAGGGTGATGCTAATAAATGCAAAGTATGTATTCATCTGGAAGTTTGTTAAATGTTGGTAGGACAGTACAATTGAATCTTTAGGAGGGGTTTGAAATAGGTGAACAGATTTAATTATTCTTTTAAAAACATACTGAAATGTGTATGTTTGCTATGGTACATTTTTTGGTACAAAGCCCCAGTGGAAGTTGTTTTTTGCCTTTAAGATTCTAGATAACTTTGGGGACAAAGGTTCCTGTGGAGGGTATTTTCCACCTCAACTAACAGACTTTGTGGCTGGCCTCCAATCAGTGTGGAAGATCTATCTTTTGGAGAATATTGTATGGTGGAACATCATTAAATGCAGTAAAGAAGGCTGTTACAAATAATCCAGTAGGCAGATGAGTATAAAAAGGTCAAAATATTTAAGTGTATTGCAAAATGGTGCTTTTCAGCTATGCTTAAAATTGCAGAATATAAGATGTTCTTAGGATGTAGAGTATAACTAAAAGGACTCTCTAATCACAGGTACCTAGGCACGATATTCCTTGTGGAAATGTGCCACTGTAATCCTTGTGGAAATGTGCCACTTTGCTTTATCACACATAGTTCAATCTTTCTTTGAGAAATCAGTTACACTAACCCTGCTCAGTCCTTCATTCCTTACTCCTCAGGTTGTGTGAGATAAAGAATAGTTCCTTAGGTTCAAACAAGAGTCTCATGTGCTCTTTCAAGCTATTTTAAAGATATGATGTGCTTTGTTTATTTAAAGTGCTATTTATGATAAATTTATGTAAATGTCTATCTCAAAGATGACCTCTTTCTCAAGCCCCATAATGTGGCCTGTTCTCAACCTGATTGTTCTGACTATCCCAAGATGGCGCAGGCTGTACTCCATGCCTTTTGGAATGCACTTCTAGAAATATGTCTAGTTGTGAACCTTTCCCCTTTAAGAGTATAATGGAAAATGCATTTCTTTGTGCGGGATCTCCACTGACTGTAGTCTTCTTTGTCTGCCAACTGATATTTGTCATCTCTAGATCTTTTCAATAGTATTCTGGTCAGTTGCTGCACAAGCCTTTAGAATATAGTCTTCATGCTATATAAAGTAAAAGCATATAGAGCAATATTATTGGAGAAAATGCTATTTCATCCTGTTTGGAGCTATGCAAATGTTCAGATATTCTGTTGGACTGCTTGTAAAGCCATGTAATAATTTAAATAATCAGTAATGACAAAAAGATGTGTGAGCCATTCCTTTTTAATCTATTCATGGATAGAATAAGCCAAATCCTATAGTTGTTGTGCTAGACACTGTACAAACACAGAACACAAAGATGGTACCTGCCCCAGATGACAGTCTAAGTACAATATACTTCCATTTATCTGAAAACCTGTTATCCAAACCTCCACATTATGCATAACCCTTCCTTATGCCCCATGTATCTCATGCTTCGAGACAAGAAAGCATTTGAATAATGTTGAGGTCTGGATAATGGAGCAGAGAACTCTGGCCAGGACTGTGAGGGAGGAGGAACCCTCACTGTGAGGGAGACCTCCCTGCTATTGAATGTCCCCTGCAGCAGTGCAGGAAGCCCTCTACAGCCCTGCTGTCCCAGGAGTGAGTGAGCAGGGCTCTGACGCTACACCCCATAGTCTTCATAGAAATATTGTTATGATACCGTAGCAGCCTTCAACTACCTGAAGGGGGGTTCCAAAGAGGATGGAGCTCGGCTGTTCTCAGTGGTGGCAGAACAAGAAGCGATAGCCTCAAGTTGCAGTGGAGGAGGCCTAGGTTGGATATTAGGAAACACTATTTCACTAAGAGAGTGGTGAAGCACTTGAATGGGTTGCCTAGGGAGGTGGTGAAATCTCCATCCTTAGAGGTTTTTAAGGTCTGGCTTGACACAGCCCTGTCTGGGATTATTTAGTTGGTGTTGGTCCTGCTTTGAGCAGGGGGTTGAACTAGATGAACTCCTGAGGTCTCTTCCAACCCCGATATTCTATGATTCTATGAATATGGCATCACTGAGATATGTTTTATGCAAGATGGGTTGTGTGAGATGCCGTTAGAAAGGTTATGATGTACACTGTTTGATTACCCTGTTTGTATGCATGTATCATTTCTGTATCTGAAGTTAGGAATATGGACTATGTATCAATTACAAAAGTGCTTGACCTGGGGTACGCCCATCAAATGGTAGGCAATCAGTCTGGATGGGCCATTTGGAAGGACAATAGGACCTTGAAGATATTAATCTTTCTCCTTTCTGAGAAGTTTCCTGGGATGCTGCTTTGACAATGCAGAGTCAGGTCACCTAATACTAGACCCCGTCTTGGACTTCTAGGGTTTTTCCATTAAGAGGAGGTGGGGGTCGAACTGGGAAACAAAGGATCCCACAATATACAAATCCTATTGAAGTCTGGACAGTGAGTTAATCTTGCTAATATTAACCAGTTAATTCAGTGTAATAAGTTTAGTTTGCGTGTTTTGTTTTATTTGCTCAGTAATCTGCTTTGTTCTGTTTGCTATTACTTAAAATCTATCTTTTGTAGTTAATAAACTTTTTTTTGTTTATTCTAAAACCTAGTTTGTGCAATTCATACCTGAGGGGGAGGAGAGGAAGCTGTGCATATCCTCCTCCATGTTGAGGGAGGGAGCGCATTTCATGCGCTTACACGGTATAGATCTCTATACAACTCAAGACAATATAATTTTGGGTTTATACTTCAGAGGGAGTGTGCACTTGAATACTAAGCAATCCCTGAGCTGAGTCTTCCCACACATAGCTGATCGCAGACTGTGAGTGATTCTACAGCTAGGTGTGTCCCTACCTGTGTGTGCAGCAGGACAGGGCAAGGGAGTCCAGGCTGGTGGAACAGGTGCGCTCAGTGGAACCCCACTACATCAGGCACTACAGAAGGGGGGGTCCAACCTGTCAGAGGAGCCATGACGACAGAGCTTCAGAGAGCTTCTTGTGTTGCCAGTAACACCCAATCCCTGTGAGCACAAGATGCAAGGAAGGCGGAGGTCCTGGCAGGGCTGAGTCCTTACCTGGAGTCTCTGCTCTGCCCTGCACCTTGCTCTCTGAAAATCTGCTGTCATGGTAGT
This sequence comes from Chelonoidis abingdonii, assembly GCF_003597395.2. Taxonomy (NCBI): domain Eukaryota; kingdom Metazoa; phylum Chordata; order Testudines; family Testudinidae; genus Chelonoidis; species Chelonoidis abingdonii. Next base: position 80,988,490 of record NC_133773.1, read on the forward strand.
GAGTGAGGGGGTGGAGCGGAGTCCCCCAGCCATCACTGTGAGGAAGAGGAGCCCTTGGCCACTGGGGAGACCACCCAGCTCCTGAACAGCTGAATGGCTCCTGCTCTCTTGATTAGTGAAACTCCCAATTATCCAAATAAAGTCCATGTCCAGCATGTTATTTGGCTAATGGGAGTATACTGTGTAAGATCAGAGACAACAGATGAATATAGACAAACCAGCAGAGTACAAGTTTATTGTAACCCTCACAGAAAAGGAGAGTTTTGTGGAGGAATTTAAAGGAGGATATTTACTTAGTTTTGTGGAAGTTTAAAAGGTACCCTTCCTAAGTGTGAAGGGCAGAGTGAAAGAAAGCCTGAAGGTGCTTGTTTGGAAATTTAACAAGTGGGTGACAGAGATTCAGTTACATCCAAATTTTGACACCCACACAGAATCTCGTGCTTAATTTGTAAAATAACTGTATTTGACAGGTTGGACCATAAAATAAATTTATTTAGAAAATTTCAATTAGTTAAAGGCAATAATTTACCTTTTTACATTCTATTTATTAGGAAAAAGTTACTTTATACCTTTTGGAAACTATGAAAGTATGACTGATTGAAAATTGTGTTATGTCGTATGCTTTGTTTAACTACTTTCCTTTTCTGTTTTAATGCCAGTTTTGAATTTTATTCTGCTAGGAGAATCTAGTTGACGTTGGAGATCTACATGACATATATTCTTCTTGGCTCATCATTTAATACATATTTAATAGGTGTTTCTCCAAAACACTAGACATATAGAAGAAAGTTTCTCTCCATTAAAAAACATTATTTGAATTTTCAAAATCGGGAAATATGTATTGTTAGGCAAGTAAAACTATGATATGAATGAAAAACAATTACAAATTAATATGGAGCTGGGATTGGGAGCAGGATATCACAGTACAGGTGATATACGCTAGGAATAAAATGGCAAAGCAGGGAAATAGATAAAGAGGTAAGGGAACAAATGAAGATGTCAGAAATCGTAGAGAAAGTTAGGTTTAAAATAAAAAAGAAATGACAATAGAAGAATTCCTAAGATCTTTGATCAAATGAGAGGTGTCTTCCCTGAGTGAGATCTTCAGTTTTGAGCCTGATAATTAGAGTGTAATAGACCAAAGAAGGTGTTACATCCTGCCCAGCAGAAAAGGTCCATTGATACCAGATGGATTATTGTGGGATGACAGGGGACAAAAAAGACATTTGTTGTTTGCCCTCCACTCCATTAAAATGAGTCATGTCAGTGGATTCCTCGCGTCCGCTGAGCTTGCAGCTCCAAGCACAAAGGAGGAGGAGAATTAAAACCCCTAACAAAAAGGAACTGTATATGGTGCTTAGATGCTGGAGGGGGGCTAGCTTTTCTAGGCAGAAGCAAGAGGTCCCCAGTTGCTTAGTCTGGGATAGTCTTCATGGACTTTCATGAATTTAAAAGCTTCTGCTACCTTTGGAAACTTCAAATTGTACTTCATTTGTTACAACTTGCTTGGGATGGTGGTCCTAGCTTCTGTTTGCCAGAAGGTGGGAATGGGCCACAGGGGCTGGATCACTTGATTACCTGTTCATTCCCTCTGGTGTACCTGGCATTGGCCACTGTCGGAAGACAGAATATTGGGCTAGATGGACATTTGGTCTGAGCCCGTATGATCATTCTTATGTATATATGTTTTACCTGCTTTAACCTCATAAATATCTCTTTACATTTCCTACTTAAAACATCTTTAGATAGTTCATTATAGGATTGGCTACAAGTGTTGTCTTTGGTGTAAGATCTAAGGTGCAACTGACCTGGGGTAAGTGACTGGTCCTTTGGGACTGGGGGTAACCTGAATATTGCTGTGATTCTTGGTGTATGCAAAGGTATGCTCATCTGGGTGATGAGATAGATCAGATTACCTGAGGGGACAGTCTATGACTTCCTGTTTAGATTATTATAGTTCCTGAGGCGTTTACACTTGATAATTGATTGGTGAAATCTAAGTGTAGAACTCTCAACCAATTTGGGGTTTATATCCTGTTTCCTAACAGTCTGCCCTGAAGTTGGTATTCACAGACTTGAGTCACTGCAGGTAGCTTTAAACCAGCATTGAGCAGTTGGATTTTTTTAGACAGCGTGTATAAAAGTATTGCATCCCTCACAGAGGCCAGAGCATGATTGTTCTTATGCAAAAACGAATGAGACCATACCTAGAGTACTGTTTCGCGCAGATAAATTTCAGAGATTCAGAAAAGAACAAAATAATTGGCTGGAGAAAGTGAGAGCAAGTTTGTGCCAGCCCTCTGTTTGTGCACGAAGTGTGGGGAAGGGAAAGAAGGCACAGGGAGCCTCTCTTACAGAGCTGCGTACAGTGCTACTGCTGACGGTCTCTTCCCCACAAACAGAGGTATGTTTCACCTGTCTGTGCTCCAAACAGTATTGCTGTCATTACAACTACTCATTGCAGTTTCAGGGGTGGGTCAGTGGTTGTGTCTCTACATGGGTCTGCCTTCATAGCTCTCACTGATGTGATGCACTCCTCCACACCACCCCAGTACAGGGTTGAGCCTTCAAAACACCCTTAATTTAGGAAGAAAGATTAGAAGAATTGAGTTAAGTATTGCTCAGCCACCAGTGTCTACACAGGGATAGGGTGATTGTTTCAAAGTATTTCAGAGTTGTAAACATTGCAAAGAGGGAGGAATTGTTTAGGGTAATTCAAAGAATATAAGGAAGAATAATAGAATGAAATTAAACAAAGGAAAATTTAAATTGGATAGCAGAAAAAAAATTAAATAGTTTATATCTATTAGATTCTGGAATGGTTTTACAAGAAAGGATGTGAAAGTGTAATTATTTGTACCATTTATAATGGGACTGGAAAATATAATATAGAGAAAAACACTATACTGACAGGTGTATGGACTAGATGGTAGTTTGAGAAAGGAAGCCAAGGATTTAAATTGGCATGGAGATTAAACTATACTCTGATCTGTAGAGCTAGGCACTTTGGAGCAAGGCTCAGGCACATTGCTGAGTGCCATTGTGGAAAAGATTGTGCTGCTGCTGCTGCTTCTTTTGCTCTACCTATTCTGTAGATAAATTGTGAACTACAGTCTCCAGGGCTTTCAGTCTGGTACCTTTCATGAACACTAAATACATTTAGAAAAAATACAGTTCTAATTCAGTACTGCAAGTTAAATCACTTCTGATATTGACAGTACTGTAGAATTTGTGCTCAAATTAATTTTGGAAAGTAGAGTACAGTAGAAACTTATTAAATATTTTCATTATACATTGAGTGGTGCACAGCTTAATTATTCAGTTACAATTAATTATAGGTGTGTTTTGAGACCACCTTCTCACTTATTTTATCAAAATACTTTTGTAAGAATACAGATCACATGTGTTTAAAGGTCACTTTCAGATTTTTACACATTGAATTGTTTGATACAAAAACCTGTTACGGAAAAACATCTGAAAAAAGAAATTGTGAAATGAGTAGAGACTAAAATTGGCTTCAATGTGGTTTGGATCAAGCTCCAGGTCCTATGCAAGTGTGGGGCTTAAAAGGTGTAAAACAGAATGGATTCTGAAGGCATTTCTAAATCCCTCTATAAATAATTTCCCTTAAATTGCTTTCTCTTGGTGATTTTTCACCGTGCCTGAGATTGTCAGTTAAAATGTTCCTAACTTTAATGTAACTAAACACATTTTTTGTGTGTGTTGTATAGGCAAGAAATAATAATTTCTTATGCATTACTAGGTTTTTATGTTTTTGATTCTGCACATAGTATTGTTTTGACAAGGAAGTATGGTGTGTTTAATTCTGACTGAAGATAATTAAGAGTAAAAGAAATATTAAAGTTAATTTTACTGGTGTAGGTTTTAACTTTGTGTGTGTGTGTCAACTCTTGAATTATCAACTAAGAGAAAATAGAAACCCGCCCCCGAAGTTTAAAAGCAATTGTGGGATTCCCACTCCATGAGTTGGACATGTTTTTTAGAAGAGTCGGCCTTAGTATTGAGTGAGTGGCTTTCATCTGCAATATTATTTCCAGCAGCAGACCATCAGTAGCTGTTTTATTTGTGTTTTTTTTTTAAATATTAAAATTACTGTAGTACTCAGAGGCTTGGTCAGGATTATGTCAGGCTTTTTACAAAGGTAAAAGTAGACATTTTCCCTGATCCAAAGACCTAGTACATCTTATCTCTTTTGACCCAAGTGGTTAGTTAATATTATGGGTCTTGTGAGGTGCTTTCCTTAGAAGGAAAAATTGATGGTAGGGTAATGTAACTCTTTGATGCAGTCTTTTTTTTGTTTGTTTGTTTTTTAAATGAAGAAAGCACGGAGTTCCATTTCTGCAAACATAGTAGGAATCAAACAACAGGAGGCAATTTTTACTGCCTCCAAAAGCACATGTCGTTTTGTCAGGGCAACATTAACAGTACTCTTCTTGCTTCTTTCTGCCTGCCTGTGGCTGATTCTGACAGACAGCCTCCTGCATTTACTATCAGCCCCCAGCAAAACCCCTTTGCACATAGCTGTTTCTGTCCTGTCTTGCCTGTGGTCATTTTTTGGTGATGGCCTCTATTGTTTCAGGCATCTTAATCCAAAAAGGAGCTTAACTGCTTTTGACGTTTATCCTGAATGAAGGTTGTCTATCATGCCACCAGCATTGTCAAGGCTTGTTACTCTTGAAAGACAGGCCTGCTGGTATCTACCAATATCCTTGGCATGACACCATATTAAGGCAACGATCTAATACAGCATACAATGGGTGGGAGAAAGACAGTTAAAATATACTTTTTATTGTACATCTATATTTGCTATTTTTAATTACAGAAATGAATATCAACTTTCTACAACAGACAATGAGTCTAGGTGTCATATATTGGCTGATTTCATGTAGCTATCCCAGCAGAAGTGAAATGCTTACCCCAATGAAGTCAATGACAAAACTCTAATTGACTTCAGTGGGGGCCAAGATTTCACACTTACGCTTCACAAATAAGACATTCAAGGAGGAGGACATCTAGCATGCATATAGGAAAATGGTGATTGCTATAACAAACAGAATAAATACAGGGTCAGCATGACAGTATGTGCTAGAGAACACTAACTGATCTAAGCAATGGCCACCGCTTCCCGCAGCTCCCATTGGCCAGGAATGGCGAACCGCAGCCAATGGGAGCTGCAGGCAACTATACCTGCAGACATGAGGTAAACAAAGTGTCTTGCAGCCTGCCAGGGCTTACCCTGAACAAGCCATGAACCAAGTTTAGGAACCCCTGCTCTAGAAGAAAGCACGGAGAAGGCTGAGGGAGAAATAGATGACTGTGGGGCAACAAATTGGCATGATTTTGGATATAGAAGATGTAATGTAAGTTCAGATAAGTAGGGTGAAGCAAAGTTATGCAGAGCTTTGAAGGTAAGGATAAGAACTTGATGTAGTGGAGATGGTGAATAAAAATCAATTTAAAACAAAAATAAGATTTTAATTTTTTTTCTTTTTAAAAATAAACCCATTTAAAATTAAATATGAAATTAAAACAACCTCTGGTAAGGCTTGAACTTACGATTAACACTACAAATCATTTAATTTAAATTAATCAGTACATGTTTGCTGACAAAGCTTTAAAGAAAGTCAAACCTATGAACTGCTGGGAAGACACTGGCTAAGCACCAGGAACCAGATTTTGTTGGCATGCTAAACCAGCTTTTGATGGCAGCCACCTCTTCTGCAGATGCAGTGAAAATATTTTCTTCATTTCAGTTTATTCAATTGGTTCAGTTCAATTACTAGCTCATTCAAAGTTGAGAAACTGATTAGAGTTAGAGAAGTAGTAATGCTTTTCCCCTTTCCAGTCTATGAATAAAAGTGAGGTGTGAGAGAATAAATCAGCTAATTATCAATCCAAAACATGTTTTAATAAACTTATTTTTCCTTATGTATCCTGCACATTTAAGTAGGTTTATTTAATTAATAAAAAATGTTGCTTTTTACATTTCGAGTGGAATCTCATTTCCATCAAATGCATCTTGACACAAATGAAGAATAAAAAAAATTATCATAAAATGTAAAATAACATTTACTATCATAAAAAATGTGCAAATGAAGAATGTGAATAGGTAGAGTATATCCTCCAGGTTAAGAAAATAAGTACCACATTTTGCCAACCAATGAGAATTTCTTCAGAAAAATAACTAAAAAGTATAAATGCAAAGCAAGATTAAAAATCAATTATTTAAATCATGATTCAAATTGGTAATATAAATAACCAATTTGAATCATAATTTAAATCAGCAAGCAAGAAATCTCGATTTGAATTCTTGATCACTTATATCATTTTGATTTTAATCAGTGTTCCCTGGGTGGAGAAGGAGGTGTCTAGTAGAGGGATTTTAAAAGGGGATGACACTGTGATCAACAGGCAAGGAAAATTATCCTGGAGGCTGTTTTTTGTGCAGATAAAAGAGACAATGCCAGAGAAGAGGACATGGCAGAAGCCATGATAGGAGATAATGAAACAATGCAGGCAGAAGAGAAAGGGAGGGGGATTCGAACATGGAGAAGGAAGCACAACATTTTCTCACAGCTTGGATACATGGGTTACATAAATGTGTTAATAATCATTACTGATGTAATTAAACACTTATATAGTGCTGTACATTGCCAAAGCACTGTAGAGAAATTAATTAATCCTGTTGTGAGGGCAGGGAAGCAAATATTATTACACTATTTTCACTTGATACTTCTAATGTTTCTTCTGTTATGTTTTAGCCCAGGAGGAGTAATTCTGCAGAACATCCAACTGGTCAGCATTTTAAATAAATAAATAAATCTGGCAGCATACCATACTATGCTCATTGTACTAGTTACTCAGTGTTGGAATAAGGAAGGTCCGGTTCCAGGTCTCCCACACAACCAAAATGTTAATTCTTTGAGGGGAAAATACGGTCATGTGGACCCCACAAGGAACAAAATGTTGTGATGTTAAATTTAAACTGTATAACCAGTTTTGTATAGATTATAGCCATTATTATAGTTTTATTTCAGTGAGCTTATTAATTATGAAGGACAAGGCATCCTTGTTATTTGACACTGGCATGATCAGGTCTTGAAAAATCCACTCAACCATTTGCTCTTGGCAGGCAGGAAACATTCCTGGGTAAGTTTCCTCAGTTTTCACAGTCAGCAAGGTTTCACTGTATTTTGAAAAGGGGAAGCTGAGAAGGTAATCTTCAGTATATGAACAGAGAATAAAACGTAGTGTCATGTTACTGGGTCTGCAGTTGGAGAACTTCAGTGCCTTTGCTACTGCTCATAGCTTTTCCAGGTTGCAGTAGAGTGATTCATAGACTCTAGGACTGGAAGGGACCTCGAGAGGTCATAGAGTCCAGTCCCCTGCCCTCATGGCAGGACCAAATACTGTCTAGACCATCCCTGATAGACATTTATCTAAGACATATCTGATCATTAGTCAGTTGTCAGGATAAATTTTCACTGATCCTTTTCAGAATCTGTTGTCATCGCTGAAAGTGATAAGAACCAGGTCAGCTTCATTTTGTTTCTTCTTAGAAAAGGTTCCTGCAGCAGCAAAAGCAGGTACTGGAGCTATTTGCAAGGGAGGATGACTCACAACTTTAGATTAGGGGAGGGGCAAAGCAGGGCCGCCCAGAGGATTCAGGGGGCCTGGGGCAAAGCGGGGGAGCTGCAGTGCTTGTACTTACCCGGTGGCAGTCCAGGTCTTCAGCGGCGCTTTGGCGACGGGGGGCCCTTCAGTCGCTCCGCGTCTTTGGCAGCACTGAAGGGCCCCCCACTGCCAAAATGCCACCAAAGATGCGGATCACCTCCAGGCCAGGGCTCGCGGGGCTCCGGCGGGGCCTGGGGCAAATTGCCCCACTTGTCCCCCCCCCGGGCAGGCCTGGGGCAAAGTAGGAGAAACTACCACTTTTGTAGCAGCCAAGAGGATGTGGGGCAAAGGAATAAGGAGACTGAGGCTGTGTACACACTAGAGGTTATGTCACTATAAGTTATGTCACTCAGGGATGTGAATAAACTATCCTTCTGAGCAGCATAAGTTACACCAACCTAAGTGCTGGTGTGGACAGCACTATGTTGGCAGGAGAGGTTCTGCTAACATAGCTTCTGCCACTCACAGGGACTGGAGTAATTAAGTTGATGGGAGAGCTTTCTCTCATTGGCTTAGAGCGTCTGCACTAGCAGCAGTTGAGCTGCGTCAGTGCAACTGTGCTGCTGTAAGCTCTGTAGTGTAGTCATAGCCTGAGAAAGGTCCTTTCTATAAGTCAGAGAGTTTGGAGATATGGAATAGGCTTCAAGTTTAGCAGATACCTTCCTAAATTCCACTCTGCTTAGGCACTCTTGCTGAACTTCATGTCTGAATGGCCCTGAATAATTCCCTGTCCCTACCACACACCCACACACACACACACTTCATTACTTTTTTGCACTAAAATATAGTAAATGAAACTGCATTCAGACTTACTCTTTGTATCCAAATTTGTTCCTCACTCTTTCCCTTCACTCCATTTTTTAATCTTCACTTTCTTGACTTGCTGTATCTTTTTCTTTCAGTGTATTTTTCCTTTTTCTTATGATTCTACATTAAGCACAGATTATATCACCTCCTTTCTGTTCGTTTCATTGTATGTTTAGTCTTTTCCAATAATCCTGCCGTCCTTTCTTGCCCCAACCTCTTATAATCACACTTACTCTCATTTTATTTCCTGGAGGCCAAAACCCTCTGTCAATAGAATGAGTCATTTCACTCCCCCATCAATCAATTTTCTCCCTCATTAGTCTTCCCTGTTTTTCAAATAACAAAATAGATTCCCACATCCTCAGTTGAATGCTCCAAATTAAAATCAAATGACCCTTCCCCCCACAAACATCGGATTTCATCTACGCAATCCCTGCAATCAACTCCCCTCAAACAAATCTTTGCCAACCCAAGTTCTGTCCTGAACAAAAAGTCAATCAAATAATCCCTCATAGTCGCATCAAATGCTCCCACACTCAATATCTTGTTGTAGGCTGCTCTTCTTCCACAATTTGCCTGCTGATGCAGTAGTCCTCAACCCTTCTTGCTTACTTCCAGGACTAAAGGACAATGCTCTTCTGCCAGGATTGCTTGCTTGCTCACTTCTCAGCAGGGGGTGTGTGTGTGTGTAGTCAGCAGCTGCTGTTGTCACTATTTTCCTCTGAAGGCCCTCTGCCTGCTAGTAGGGCCTTCTATGAGACAATAATGGCCACAGGGCTTTTCTTGGTGGTGCTCAAACCATCAAAGCGTAGCATCAATTGGAGGTCCCTAGGGGGAGAAGAGAGTCTCTTTATGTCAGTTTTAAAGAAAGAGGCCTCTCAGTAACAATCAAAATAAAATAAAATCCATAACAAAACCCAAAAAACCTCTATGCTTATTGGGGTCAGGAGCCCACATGAGAATTCCTTGTATCCTTGTGAGCTAGTCTGGGCTTGATTGAAGGGTACTTGATAGTTAATACTGAATTATGTGTTTATTGTAAATTCTTTCCTTTAATGAATTTCAGGTTTTTAGAACATTTAAAGTCATTCCTTTTAATTGTGTCTTGTAGCAATGGTAAGCAAGAGAGAGAATGTGCTCTACAGCCATGAGATTAGTGCTGCAAAAAAAAAATACTTAAAAGCATATAATATTTTGTGTTTTATATAATTCAAAAATGTGGGGTTAGATGATGGACTTTCTTAAGTTTCAAGGTGTGAGCTACTTGTCTGACAGGTCATTTTTTCTTCAGAATGACAACTTTGGAATACTTTCTGGTTTCTATGCTAGAAGTGAGTTTTTAAGAAGTGACTTTCTAGATATGATGACCTGAAATATCTATATTTTAAGAGTCAACAGTTTGACTAATGGTAGATCATGGCCACAGATCATCCTAAGTACCCCTTCAAAGTGTCATTTTTCCAGCTCAGTTAATTTCTGACAGATCTCACTTTGTCAGTCGTGGAAGTGGAAATTTCATCACAGTTGTATGCCTTTTGAGCTTTTCTTAGTGTGTGTTTGTAATAGGTTTTATGGGTGATTAGTTATGTGAATTGTGGCATTCTTGTGGATGGAAGGATTTCTTAATTTTTTTTCATAAACTGTTTTGTCTGTAGTTCTCAGCATTTAGACTTTTTAGTTTAACGTACTTGTAATATACATTATAAAGATGAAATTGCTTTGCTTTCTTGACACTAAAAATGTATAAACATTATATACCAAATGCAAAATGTAATATTTTTAGTATTTCTCTTATTTTTTAGAAATGGTCATCAACATTCACATAGGAATTCTCTTAACAGAAAAGACCAGTGGTCCATCTAGTCTGTCTTCGTTGAAATAGTAGCCAATGCCTGATGCTTCTCAGGAAGCATTACAACTCTGATAATGCACTTTTTTTATTTTTTATTTTTTGCAATACTGTGTAATGGAAAGAAACTTATTCCTGTCATCAGCAAGTGCTCAGTCTTTAAAAGCTAGTAATCCTTGTAATTATTTTGTGAACATAGCCATGGCTGCTAAGATTACATATAAAAATCTAATTATTTTATCACATCTTAGGTGATTTGTTTCATTTTATTCAATGGCATTGTGTTTTTTCTGGTCAATTATATGTTGCTTTAAAAAAGCATTTCCCTATATCTCTTTGAAATTTGTTCTTTTTCATCATTACTCACTTTCTTGTTCTTATGAGAAAGGGTAAATGTGAGCACCTTGTAGGCCTTCTTAATACCCGTATCCTGTGTCCTCTTCTTCCTCTTTTCAAGCTAAATAATCCTAATCTTTTTACTCTTTTTCCTTGATTTGAATTCCTTCCTCTATCAGTCCTCCAAGTGTCAAATGATGTTTATTGCTCCTCTCTGGACCTTTTTCTTGTCTGCTAATCCTCCCTTGAGATGAGGGGTCTAAAACTGAATTAAGTATTGAAAGTGAAGAGAATGTACACCACTGTAGTCTGATAAATTGATTTATGTAGTGACACATTTTCCATATTGTTCTTTCATCCCCTATAATTATGTTATCTTTATTCTTTTTATCTTTTAACAAATTCGTACTTCTGTAGTTTTTAGCTAACAAAGGGCATAAACCATTAAGATATTGTTAGACTCGTAACAATAATCTTGTTCATCTATCCAATGTTTCTTGCTTTTAATGCTATTCATACTAGAAAGATTCTCTAGATGAAGTATGAGATTGGGTGGGGAGCATTATATGCAATAGGTAAAACTGGCATCATGTTGCCAAAGTGTAATAACCCTTAGGGGAACTCAGTGTTAAAACTACTGAATTGAATGCAGCAATTTCCCATAACAATTTAAAAGGCCTGCAGGCATGCTAAAGTTGTAGCTAAATGTTTCAGTTAACACTTTCTAACATGACCCTAAAGCCTCATTTACATCACACAATTAAATATATGTTACAGCATGTTTACTACCATATAGAAGTAACATAATGTAGTGTTTTTTCTTTTTAAAAATGAAGAACAAAGAACCTTATATCCTCATTCCTATATCCTTCTCTTCCCCCTCATCCATCTCTGTGAACTTTAATTCCCAGTATAGAAGCTGGTTATGTAGATCAGTAGAAAAACTGCCTTCTGGACTTTTAATGGGATATGAAGTCTTTTACTTCTAGATCACTAACTCAAGTTATAATTATTTAGTGATTATATATTTATATAGTGCCATAATTTTGCATGACTCTTTACATAGATGATAGACATGGACCCTGCCCAAAAAGACTTATAGTTGACATCCCACAAAGGAGGAGTAGGGAAAGGAGAGTTTTTAAACAAATGAAATGGATAAATGTTGATGCGTCTTCAAATGGAGAATAAGGTAGGAGAGGAGGGAAAGAGTACAAGAATGAAGTAGTGCAAGAGTGAAGAGTGGTAGAAAACGGGGAAAGAAATGGGTTTTGAGAGGGGATTTGGTGGAGTAGAATGAGGACTGTTGGGTTTCAGGACAAGGGATGACACTTGGCCTTCAGGAAGAGAAATATCATGGCACATATAGAGAGCAGAATGAAAAAGACACAAAGGTGAGAAATTGCTATTTAATGTTTAATTGGTGCCCTGGCGGCTGTCATATAAGAGAAGGCAAGGATTGATTGAGCATGGATACTGACCCACATCGGTTGGATAACATGGGGAAACACGTGCTGCCGTTGCCCTTACTGTTTCTGTTCTGTAGATTAAAAAACAGTCTTTAGGGCTGATAAGATGACATCATTCATGGGGGCTGTTTTTTTATTTTAAAAATCCCTGCCAACCTGTGTATTGTATAACAGTACAAATGTTAATTAACTCACAACTATTGCCAAACACTGATTAAAAAGAGTACCACATGAGAATATTAAGTTTAGTCTGAAGCATGCTCCTCACTAAAAGGCTGATGGGTAATTTTGTTGTGCTTAGCTTTAATAGTCATCCCTTAATATTAAAAAAAAACAAAAAACTGTTAGGTCCCAAAAAACATGGGCACAACATCACAAAATTTGGAGCTTCTTTCATATCTCAGTGTCCATCGTTCTATAATTTAACATTCTGAAAAGGCCAACAGGTGTCTTTGCAGTTGTCATATGTCTCATGTTTTTTTCTCTCATCTTCTGCTTTGCCATATGATCAGGCAGGGTACTGAAATTCAGGCTGTGTCTACGCTTGGAGCTGGAATTGTGATTCCTACCTTAAGTTGACATACTCACACTAACTCTCACCAAGTTAGCGCACTAAAAATAGCAGTGTAGGCGCATTAGCATGGGCTGTGTCTAGCCACTCTGAATCCATACCTAGGGGGTTTTTAGATAGTTTATACTAGGGGCAGCTAGCCAGTGCTTGCACTTTCTGCTGCTCATGCTGTTGCAGCTACACTACTGTATTTAGCTATGCTACCTTGAATAGAGTTAATACATGTCTATTGAAGCTGGGAATTGCACCCCTAACTCCAAATTTAGAGGTAGCTGTACAGTACAAGAACTCTGCTTTTTTAGTATATCAGAGAATCAAATTCTTGTCTACTTACATATTGTGCTGATGGCAGTAACAAAGTGTCAGAATAAAAGTACTGAGGTGTCCGTTACATCTGCAAAATAATCTCACACATATATGAACAAGTTTTGTGTGAGCCAGTTACCTGTTCATAAGTACAAGGGATACTTGCACACACAAGCATCTCTTGGTACATGCATTCTTTGTAGGTTCAATGTAGATGCCCATTTTTGGTATCTTGGGCCTGATCCTTGATTTGATCTCCAGGCAGAAGTCCCTTAAGATTACACCCTAAGTATTTTACTGTCAAACACGTTTATCTGCATTATTAATAGTCTGTGCAGCAATACTAACTTTATGTGATGAGGAAAATACATACATCCTGCAGGTCTAATATTCTGTGATGATGATTATGTCTCTGTGACACTACTGACAGGAAAAAATGCAGCATGCCTTTGTAAGGATAAATTTTACGTATAATAAACTTTTGAGACAGTCACAAAATAGTGTCTAAAAGGGACTCAAAGAAACAGTAAACAAAGATGGAGAAGTAATTTCTTGTCCTTTGCTTATCCTTCTGGTCTTTATTTGTGCTTACTCCTTTCATGCCTCTTGGTCATACCTGCCCTCAACCAGTCACTGTATGCCATCTCTGTGTCCTTCTGCATACCTTGATCATTTTCCATTTAATCATCATCTGTTTCCTTCCTCCTTCCCCCATCTTCCTATATTAACCTCAAAAATGAATAGTAGTGTGTAAACAATCATTTAAATCACTGCCATTATGGAAGAAGCCTCTTGATTATTTTAAATTGGTTTGGGAACTTCAGATGTCAGTTGCTGTGGAAGTTTGGTCAGGCTGTGTGTGTAACTTGGTTGAGTAAACTTATAATTTTGTACTATAACCCTCATTCTTCCACATCCTTTTTCCACTTAACCGTTGTGTTAAGATCACTGAAGCATCTTAACTTAGTCAGATTGCAAGTTTCCTGGGGCAGGGTCCATGTCTTCATATGTGCTGTACAGTGCCTAGCACAATAGGGTCTCAGCTGAACACTGAGGATTGGCAATACTGATCTTACCATAACTTTCATCTTTCCAAGAGTGAGTCAGAAGCTTTCCTTTATAGAGTGTCCAGCAGGCAGGCAATAATGCTTGGTCATTTGACCCGTTGCCCATTTAGAGACTTAAACTTGCAGCAACACTCATCTTAAAAGCTGATAACAGATGCCCTGGGATGTGTGGATGCACTCAAGTAAAATAAACTAGTGGTCTTCCCCATTGGGGGACACATCAGGAGGAGCGCTCCTGGAGCAAAAGGGCGGCGTGGCAGGAGGAGAGCCTCCAGAGGAAAAGAAAAAAGGGGCATCCAGAGGAGCACTGCCCTAAGATTGGCTGGAATGCTACCCCTTACAGTGTGCTGCCCCAGGCATGTGCTTCCTACACTGGTGCCTGAAGCCGGCCTTGTGAGATATCCTGAGGGAAGAGTGGGAGTTCCACAACGTGGAGGGGTTGCTGAAGATTTGCAGAAACAAGTATTAGAACAAATTACACAATGTGGGAGGTTTGCTATACAGTTGGATGAAAGTAAAGATGTCTAACATGTCTCAGCTTATGGTATTTGCTGGTTTCTGTTTCAATAATGAAATACATCAAGAACTACTTTTTTTTGAGCCACTAAGGGAAAGATGTACCAGAGAAGATATATTCTCAACAGTAAATGACTTCTTTAACACAAAGTTTTTCCATAAAACATTTTTTTTTAAGTGTAACCACTGATGGAGTGGCTGCTTTGACTGGAATAAGGAGAGGATTCTGGGGTAAGGTTACAGAGAGAGCACCACACGTGAAATTCATTCTCTGCATCATTCATAGGCAAGCTATTGCAGCAAAGAAGTTGGAGCCAGAAGTGCACAAAGTGCTACAGGATGTCATCAATGTAGTTAATTTTATAAAAACAAGACATTTAAATAGTAGAATCTTTACAATACTTTGTGATGAGATTGGGAGTGACCATGAAAATGTTTTGTACCACACAGAGGTTCACTAGTTATTTCATAACAAAGTGCTTAAAAGAGCTGTTGAACTTAAAGATGAGTTACACATTTTTCTTTTACAAAAATAGAAGTGTTCCAAATTTGCTGACCTTTTCTGTGATGACAAGTGGCTATCAGTAGTATGCTACCTAGCAGATATTTTCAAAAAAATAAACACACTTAATCTGTCCGTTCAAGGTAAAGGTGACGTTTTAACAACAAGTGAGAAAGTAACTGCTTTTCGAAAGAAACTCATGCTAGGGGGAGAGCGTTTTGAAAACAGATGTTTGGAAATGTTTCAATTGCTCTGTGATTTTGTTGCTGAAAATGATGTAAGTGTGTCACCTATAAAAACTCTCATATCTGCACACTTAAAAAACTTGGAAACAGAATTTTCTAACCTGTTTAAAAATCTTCCAAATGAAGAGTTTCAGTGGGTTTTGAACCCATTTTGTTAAATATATAAAAATGCAAGACCTTCCGATTAGTTTGCAAGAACAACTGACTGACATCAGGGAAGATGGAAATTTACGAGCTGAATTTCAACAAAAACCTTTGCTTAATTGATGGATGGGATTGAAAAATGAGTATCGTGATTTAGTAAGCGCAGCCAACGATGCACTTCTTCCATTTGGATCTATGTATCTTTGTGAAGCATTTTTTTCAGCTATGACAGCCTTTAAAACCAAGGTGTGAAATAAACTGAACATAGAACCAGACCTTCGAATCGCTGTATCACAAAGGGTTAAACCAAGATTTTCAGAAATAATGAAGCATATTCAATCACATTGCTCTCACTAAAACATATTACTATTAATATTATTATTATTATTTTAGTGAGAGCAGAAAGTTTTTTTACCGTTAATAAATAAAACAAAACATTTTTTAAAAATATTGTTTATTTCATCTTTATCTCATCCTTTTTTAATTTCTATTTTTGTGTGTGTTATAATGTATATAATATATTAATACAGTAGTACATGTATATAATTTATACATAAATATACATATATTGGGGGTTCATACTCAAAAAATTTTTACTGATAGGGGTGCACAATCAAAAAAGTTTGAAGACCACTGCAATAAGCTATCAGTATAACTCTTACTTTTGTTCAGATTCGGCCACCCATATTCACCTCGAGTATAGTCTTACTCGTATAGTCCTATTGAATTAAATAGGTCTGCTCAGAGTGAGTCTCTTCTCAGCGGAAGTAAGGGTGGCAGAATTTCATTTTTTGAATATTGCATTCAATTTTGATCTCCTCAGCCTGAAAATAAAGCAGGTGAAATAAAAAAGATCTCAAAAAGGTCATTAAAAGAAGGGGCATATTTGTGTAATTCTGTTGGTGGGACGCATAGGTGCTGGGGGTGCTGCTGCACCCCCTGGCTTCAAGTAGTCTCCATTATATACAGGGTTTACATTTTGATTCAATGGCTCTCAGCACCCCCACTGTACAAATTGTTCCAGCACTCCTGGTGAGATGTATACAGTTTGAGCCGAAATCAAAGCTTCAGTCAGCTTTGGACCATGCCCTATATGAGAAGATTAAAAAGAATGGCATTATTTAGTGTGGCAAGGTATGCATTAGTAGGAGATATGAAAGAAGTATGATGGTGTTTTGATGATTGTGTCCTTTCATCATGTTATAGATCAGAACCTGGAATGCAACATTTTAAAATGACTAAAGTGAAATATTTTATACCATGTATTGTCCACATGTATAATTCATTTGCCTCAGGAAATTACGGCAAGTGGTTTAGAAAGCTGCAAGAAATGGTTAGACATATCTTTGAACAAGAATACCATTTGTTATTCTAATTATGTAAAAATGTTATAAGAGGTGTTGACCGTAGTAGTTCAGGCTATAGCTCACCACATGTAAAGATTGAGAGAGAATTTTTCACACTGTTATTTAGCACTACGGGAGTTTTAATCATTCAGCCAAAACACCAGGTGCGAACTGCAGGTGAAGGTAGGAGACTAGGCTAGATAAACCAGTGATCTGCTCTGGCATAACTCAAACTGTGTGTTCTTGTAAAACGAATATTTTCAGATAATCATTCAGTTTGGGATTCCTATAAATTAGCCATTTATGGCTCAATCCTGTCTCCTTGGTGCAGCCAAAACTGATCCTGGCTCCAAGAATGCAAGATTGAGTCCTTGGTAGGTATTTGATGGTAACCCCAAATTGAATGAGTATCTTTAAATAGGATTAAAAAGAATATATCAGTGTTGCCATACCAGCACAGAAATTGGTGTACATTTCTCCTTTATTATTAAAAACAAGAAGTCCTTAGCTTGGTCAGATGATTCAAAAGATTACAGGAGGCTGTAATATCCAGTGGTTCAAACACCAAATCAAGATTTAAGTTATCATAGCAAATTGAAATATGGACATACGTCAGCCAGTACATTGTCCATTTCCTTCAGTATATGCAGAACATTTCAAGGTATTATGCCATTATACACACAATATAATCTCTCGCGTAGCAGGGTGTTAGTAAAAAGACAGATGAAAACCCCCAAAACTCTGCATGTATGCCAGGACATATGGAGTCCCCAGGAAATTAAAAACTATATGCAATTATATACATGGTATATGCTTGCTCTGTACTCATGAGCCAGAGATGCCAGGTTCTTATATGAAATCTTTGATCTGTAAAAATACTGTGGAGAAAGTTATTTAAATGAGCAGCAGTACCTGACTTAGCCATTTTAATGTCATTTTGAGCTAGATGATTTAGTAGTTGAATGTCTTTTTGTAA
Organism: Chelonoidis abingdonii; assembly: GCF_003597395.2. Lineage (NCBI taxonomy): Eukaryota > Metazoa > Chordata > Testudines > Testudinidae > Chelonoidis > Chelonoidis abingdonii. Next base: position 81,006,319 of record NC_133773.1, read on the forward strand.
ATATTGTACTAAGAAAATTCTCGTTCTGTTACATTAATTGGGACAAAGCTATTTGGTAGACCATAAATATTGACATATGGGGAAAGTATTACTTGAAGATGAAGGCAAATGTTTCTGTAATATGTTCTAAAACTGGTTTAATTCTATTAGGTTTAAAACTTTAATCTGATTTGTCAAGAAAACTGTTCATGTGTCAAATTAGTCACTCCATTCCCTTGAGCTTTGTATTGTATTTATTATTTCATGTGTGCTTAATATAAGGCATAGTAGAAAGAGAATAGTCAGTGCATTCAGGTAACTGGGATGCAGTTCATGCAACACAAAATAAAAGGAAAAGGAAAATATCTTAGAGTTTGATGACCAAGGGATCACTTAAAATTGGTGGAAAACTTGTTAACACAATAACCACTAAAGATAATTTTATGGTGAGAAAGCTGAGCAGATACAGTAACTGCCAACCTCAACTTCTGCACTTTATCAGTGGTTTTTGCTGAGAAAAAAATACTCAGTCTTCTTGAGAGAAAAAGTATAGTTTATTTCTGAAGATGCTCATAGTATGACAAGGTGAAAATGTCATGCAATAATGAGAAAGTGCTGTAGTAGAAAGTACTTCTAAAAAATGAAGTGCAGCAAGAACCCTGACCAGAAGCCTCACAAAGCCAACAGCAAGTTTTCCTTTCCTTGACCTGTCTTTGTTGGCAGGCAACCTAGGCTTCAATATGCAGTGCCCTTCTGAATTCAGAAAAAATACGTGTTTTGTAGTTCAAGTGCTATATACAGTTTTCTCGATGAATGTTTTGTCTCATAATTGGAATAGTGCAGAAAGATTTTTACTGCTGGCTAGATTAGGCATATTTACCAGACTTTAGTCTCTCTTTTGATTCCTCTCTTGCTATGTGTATGCTACTGCCTATTGGCATAATTTATGTCACTGAGGGGTATGAATAAACAACCCCCTTGAGCAACATAAATTACACCTGCATAAGCACTTGTGCACAGCGCTATGTCGGCAGGAGAGCTTCTCCTAAAGACACAGCTTCTGCCACTCATGCAGGTTTTATTATGCCAATAGCAGAACTCTCTCCTGTCAACACAGAGCATCTTCACCAGACGCGTATTGGTACAGCTGCGCCGCTGCAGCGCTGAATGTATAGACATGGCTTCTCTTTCTGACAACTTTCGTTCTGTTCCTCCATTCTATAGATTTATCTTATGTAAGTGGGGGGAATGGTCCTGCCATTATGGGGAACTTGCCTAGCTTATGTGCTACCTCCGTGGAATTGGCTAGCACCTTGCTCCCACTGCCTTTACCCAGAAGCCTACCTGACCTCAAGGACTCCCCTTCCTCCCCCCTATGTGGCAGAGTCCTTGTAACCTCCACAAGGCTGGGCCCAGGGTTCCTGGGGGATTTTACCTCCAGTTTTATCGAGGTCACTTAGAACAGGGGTTAGAGTGTCCTCACTCCGGATACCCTCGTCGCACTGGATGCTTTCCTGACTCACTGATCACTACGTACAGTTCAAAGCAAATGCACAATTTATTAAACAGCAGCTAATAATAAAATTAGAAAAAAATGGGAAAGGCTAAAGGAAACAACAAATAACTATGCTTTGGGGGAATGTGGACACCACAAATGGCAGTCTCTGGAACTCAAAGAAACTTCACAGTCTGTTTCTCACACGTTGCAGGCTGCCTTCCCAGGCCCTTGCTCAGGGCCACCTGGGGAGGGCAAGTGGGGCAATTTGCCCCAGGCCCCGCAGGTGCCCCGTGAGCCCTGGACCGGTGGTGGTCTGGGTCTTCGGTGGCATTTCAGCGACGGGGGGCCCTTCAGTGCTGCCGAAGACGTGGAGCGACCGAAAGGCCCTCCACTGCCAAAATGCCCCACGAGCCCTGGCCCGGCAGCGGTCTGGGTCTTCGGTGGCACTTCAGTGGCGGGGGGCCCTTCAGTCGCTCTGAGTCTTTGGTGGCGGGGGGGCCTTCAGTGCTGCCGAAGATGTGGAGTGACCGAAGGGCACTCCGCCGCCGAAGACCCGGACCATTGCCCGGTGAGTACAAGTGCTGCAGCTCCCCTGCTTTGCCTCAGACCCCCTGAATCCTCTGGGTGGCCCTGCCCTCGCTGCACTGCAGTGATACTGCAGATCAGACACTTGGTCTGGTAGTGGCTATGCATCTTCAGGTTCTAGGCTTCTTCCCAGCATTGGTCCTCCTGTTGGGGATATAATCCCCCTCCAAGTCTGGGCTGCAAGACCTCTTGTCGGGCGGCATCTCCCTGTGCTGGGCTCCCTGCCCAGGGTTTCCTCTCCCCTTTCCCAGCTGCACACTGTCCTGGGCTCTGGGCTGTCCCCACCCCACTCTGCCTCAGCACTGCTGCTATTCTGCCTCCAGCTCAGCTCTGGTTTGGGCTGCTGCTCTGGTCCTGGATGTTTTGGCTCTCCTCTCTGGGCTGTTTCTTTGGCCCCCTCTGGCTGCTGTTCTGCTCTGCTCTGGCTCAGGCAGCTCCAGCTTATATGGAGGACATTGGCCTGCGTGTCCTGTCAGTCAGGCTAACCAGGAGCATTGGCCCCTCCCCACTGACCCTGGGGACTGTCCATCTCACGATCTTGATTTTTACATAGGCCCTTCCCCTTTTCTTTGGTCCTGGGATAGGGCCAACTAAAAACCCGCACTAAGTTTCAGTAAGGGGCCAACAGTCCTTTACACTTACATAAGCCAATGATTAAATAATTTTTAAAAGCCTGATCCTGCAAGATGCTGAGCTCTTCCTGTAAGGGGCTGAAGGCAATCAACTCAAATTGACTTCATTGGGGCCATTAAAAATAGCATGTGTTTTACCTTTAAATTCAAAATGTGCAGGATCAGGCTATTGGAGCACTCAGCATTTCACAGGAGCTAAATGTCTTATGCAAAACATGACTATGGTGTCCACGGTATCTTCCTAGTTCATGATGACAGTATAATTGCCATGAAAGTGTTCCAATAACTTGGTGCTATTAACCAGCTTGTATTTTCTAGCCTTCTCATTCTTAGCCTGGAGAGGCAGTAGATAACCCAGAAAACTGCCTTTTGAAGTTGTATTGAATTCATTGATTCTGTGTGAAGCAGATCAGTAGTTCCTAACACTACTGCGTAGATTAAATCTTTGAGGATTTTCAGCTTTTTATAGTCATGGAAAGCATTGCACACAGGGCTTTATTTTCATTTTGCAGAAATACTGCAGAAGCTTGAAGACTCTTCTAAAAAAAATCATATTGATCTTATCTTTGATGGTTAGTACTGTATATCGATTTTCTCATGGCACAATTTAGAGATTCCAAGAATAAAAAAGATCTTTATATACCCTGAAGTATATGGCTAAAAAAGAGATGTTTCCATATGTCTACATGCTGATATGGAATATCCTAAAATAACTGTTTATTGATAACTTAAAGCAGCTCTATTATGTTTTTAAAAAAATCATGTTAATAGTTTTATGGTGTGATATCTGAACCGATATAGTAACTGACAACCTATGCACTTTATCAATGTTTTTTCCTGAAGAGAGGGAAAAAATACTGCTTATTTCTGAAGATGTTCATAATATAACAGAGTGAAAATGTCTACAATGTTTAGAAAACTATTTTTAAATAAAAGGAACAGGGTCATTTATTATTCAGCAGGATGGGGAGAAAAGTATTTAATCACAAAATGTAGGTGAGTGTGTTTCATATAAAAGGATTTAAAATATAACCTGCACTTAGGGTTACCAATTTTGGTTGGATGTATTTCTGGAGATTTAATCACATGATATAATCTTTAATGAAATATTGATGTTTAATTCCTGGACTACATGTGCTTGCACATATCAGTATCCCTAGATTGAGTGAACAGTATCATTGTACCTATATCAACTGGTATTTGTGCTAGGAAAAACAAACATTTTGACATGAAAAAGGAGGTGTAAAGTATATTTGAAATTGCCCTAAATGTAAAAGGGAATTTGCTTAAATGAAAAAAAAAATTAGCTCTGTGTTTAGTATATATGTATTCCGTGTAATTTTGCGCTTTATCTTGAAATTCCTAAACTAAGATTCACCTAGGTCAAGAAGTGTAAGAGCCTTCTAGAGAACTTCAAACTAGATAGGATGATAAAAAACCTTTCATTTAAAAAATCTGAATTACAGTTCAGTAGTAAATCAAATACTCGCTTAGAATAATTTTAAGAGAGACAATTAATTAGTTTGTTTGAAATGAAATATGTTTAAAAATGTAATAGGTGAACTGATCTAAAGCAACCTTGGTTTTGTAGAACAGAGAGTGAAAATACAGTTTGATATTGCTTTGTGATATGCACTGTACATTGTCATTTGAATCCTTTGTTACAAAGGGAATGGCTGTTACCATCACTCTTTGTAAAGTAATTGTGTGGTACTTTAAATATTTCTAAACTGAGGAGGACTCCAAGGAGAGAGAGATCTCATAGTCTTCCTCCTGAAGACAAAGAAAATAACCTTAACACACAACACATTATGTAAGAAATAGCAGCTCCTCAGTTTATGGGGCATGTCAGATATTTGTTTATATAGAGTATTTATACACATTTTTAAATAGTTGGCAAAAACTAATATGAATGATTTTTATTTAAAATGGCAATGGAAATGTTTAATATTTTTAAACAATCTCTTTCTGTGTTAGAAAACCAAATGCCTGAGCTTTGTGTATGAGAACTTGTAAGTGAAACTGAGTGCTCAATGTAAACTGAATGAAACTGGAAGTATAGTAAGGAAATATCACTAACTATCAGAAATATATTAGATTTTAAAAATATTTATTATCTTTACAGTGTCCCTTCAAGATATGACTAGAAAAATGATTTCTGATTTATATTTGCAATGTGAATTTAAATTTGCAGCATTACTGCTTTTATCCAAGAGTAGGCACACTGAAATGCACAACCAGGGAGAACTTCTTCCCAATGCCTGTGTTGTGCTTATGTGTCAGTAGTCTGTCATGAAATACTAGGTTTAGGTTCTCACTAAAGAACAATTTTCTAAACACACAGACAGCAACAAAAAACATGGAAATTAAACATTTACATTTCAGAAACAGACATTGAAACAGAAGATCCTCATGGGTAGGAAAAAGCCAGGCTCCCCTTAAAAGCATGTACGAGTGTATCTTTCTCAAAAGAAGAAAAAACAAATAGCAGATATTTTCCTTGTGCTGAAAGCCAGAAATATTTTATTTCAGGGTTTCTAGTTGAATTTGGCAATGCAGTTTGAGCTTACGTTTTTGGGTGCACTCACTTGCACACAGCAGATTAGATGTGTACTGTAACTTCTGTTATTGTTAACGGGTTTCTTGGCTAATCTATCAGGCATGCTGCTGAAAAATTAAACTATTGTGTGTCTTGTGAGCAACATAGAACTGTGTTTCAGATACTGTTTAACTGTATTTTTTTAGAAATAGGATCTTTGTTTCTGTGTCAGAAAGACATGGAGAACTCTCAGGAATTAGATGACCACTGAAGTATTATTATAATATATATATTTTTATCTTCTTAAAGGTGGACATAAATTAAATGTAGAGAAGAGTTTTAAGTAAGCTGGGCTGATGTGCATACAGAAGGAATGAAGTATGGATGTGAAAGAACGTAGGCCTTATTGCTCCCTGACAAAGAGCAGAAGAGACAAAGAACGACGTTACACAAATTCTTCAGCAGAAAATGAGGAGTGCAGAGTGCCTACACAGAAGTCATACAGTTCAAGTGAAACCCTGAAAGCTTTTGATCATGATTCCTCCAGGTTGTTGTATGGAAACCGGGTGAAGGACTTAGTCCACAGGGAAGCAGATGAGTATACCAGGCAAGGTAGGTAAAGTGTTCTAATACTAACTATGCACAATTTGGCTAGTGTGTCAGTAAGGCATTTCATCTCTGGGTGGGATATGTTGTCATGATAGTTTTATTAATAATAATAATATAATAATAATAATAATAAACATGTATGTAGTACGTTTAATTTATAGCTCATTATTATCCCTGCCCTAAAGATAGTGAAAAAGAGACAGAACAAATTAAGTAAACTACCTAGAGTCAAGCAAGAAGTCAGTGACAAAGTTGCGAACAGAACTCAGGTGTCCTGAATCCTTGCCCAATGTTAAGATTAGTAGACCACAGCTCTACTGCATCCAGTTATCACCTTGCTCAGTGTTGTGTCCATATAATGTGCCTAAAGCTATGCATAGATACAGGGTGATAAATAATAAATAAAATCTCTATCCCAAAGGACTAAAGAACATCAGTATGTTAAGTATAATAATGCAATAATGTCTTTCTCCTATAGGTCACTAGGGCAGTAAAAACTGTGTTGTACTGTTTTACAGCTTTTGGGTGGGCAGGAGGAAATTAGTTCATAGTTAAGGTCTATTTCTAGTGGACGGGTATCCAGAACAGAAAAACTGCTAGCACTAACTTACACCATTGTTGGCTTTTCAACAAGGTCAAGGTCTGAAAAGACATGAGGATTAAACCTAAAGATGATTCTCTCCAGTCTGATTAGATGTGAATTAGCTGAGCAGCATATGGAAGCTTTCACTGTCACTCTCCATAAACCCTGGATACAGAATTTTAGTCTCCTGGGCTGTCATTCCTGCACTTTTAAATAGTGCTGCTATTTAATTAAGAAACAAAATGATGAAAGGTATACAGTGCTGAAATCCCATTACCTGAAAAGAAAAGATCTGGAGCTGACATGAACTCTGTGTAAAAAGTCCAGTACTTGTGTGTTTGTCTTTTTGTGTGAGGGGGAAATGACTTTCATGGGTGGAAAAGGAATTTTTCTTCACAGTGAAGAATTCTCTGGTTTTACTTTTATGATTTTGATAAATTTCAGAACTTTTTAAAAAAATCTGGCTGAGAGATTTTTCTTTTTGTCCTCCTCTATGCCAGGTGGAAGCCAGTGGCTACGATAGGACTCCTAGAGTGAGCATGGTTACCACCAGAATCATAGGAAAAAGTTGAACGGGACCTTAGAATTAAAGTTCACAGACAAAAAAAATTTTGCCAAAATTTCCAAAGGGAAAAAAAAATCTGTTTCTTAAAATTTTCACCTAAATTTATCTTTTTTTAATGAAAAACAAAAAACTGATTTTTCTTATTCAAGTGGTTGCTCATGTCTGTTCAATGCTAGATGTGCATGCACCGCATGCACAATTGCTGGAGTTTGTCCCCTCAATGGTATCTATAGGACCCTAGCACCCTCTGGGTGTGTATGCACTGGTATAAGGGGCGTCGCTGACCCTGCACCCTCTCAGTTCCCTCTTACTGCTCGTGACGATTGCTGGAATGATTCTTCTTGCTGTGGGAAGGCTTTCTTTTCCAGTGGTTGGACTTCCTCTGTCATTCTGTATAGGTGTCATAGCTGATGTATATAGTTCTTCATTAGAGTTAATGTATATAGTAGTGTTAGTGGTTGTCCCTGTTGTCGAGGGACTTTTTGCTTGCGGGGCTAGATGTGTCCTGGTTCCCAGGCTTGAAGCCATGTGCCTCTTACAGCAAGTTGATGCCAGTTAGCGAACCTGCACACTAGCTGTCTAAAGTGTCTGGGGAAGTCTCATGTCAAAGAGAAGTGCCAGATCTGCAGGGATTTCAAGCCCTGTACCAGAAAGGACAGGGACATTTGGCTGAAAGCCATTCTTTTGGAGGCAGGCCTCAGACCAGCCTTGGAACTGAATCTATCTGAATCATGCAGAGTACTTTGGCGTCTGTGTGGAGCACTTCCCCGGCACCATGTTCTTCTCCATAGTTGGTGCAGAGGAAGAAATGTAAGAAACGGTGCACTGAGAGAGGATTCCTCGGTGCTGAAGAGAGAGAAGCAGGGAGGGACTGGCCTAGTGAGACCTGTGTCAGGCCATTCGTCCTCCCCCAAGTCACTGACGGCTCCATAGACTCCACCTAGAGCACCGACTCCGGTACGGGATGCATCATAGACTCCCAGGAGCAGCCGTGGGCCCAGATGGTTGCTGGCCCTCTCAACACCAGAGGCCTTTCAGGCAGCAAAGGATCTGCTGTCACTCCTGATCCTGCCAACCTCTCAAGGACTCCAGCTAGCGAGGGTGACTAGGGTCACAAGGGAACAAGGGCTGGCAAGCTCTGTCCTGGTACCGACCACTGCAGCACCATTCAGACGCAAGCCCTCCATGGTACCCATGCATCAGTCAGGTACTGCACTGTCTTGGTTTCCAAGGGGAAGAATCCTCTTTGGAGTTGGAAGGGGAATTCTTCGCTCCATCAAAGACCTAGTGGTACCCAGCCTCCAGACTTTGGTACTGGCCCTCCTGCTGGCACCTGGTCACTGGGCCACTGGCTGATTCAGTGGCAGTACTGGAACCCCTGTGGGTTTCCCCCAGTATGGGGGTTCCCTTCCCACCGCTCATACTCTGTGGTATCAGAAAGGTGGGCCACCACCTCTTCCCGCCTAGCACCGGACTCTAACTCCAGCACCAATCTCGGTGCTGACATTCAGGAAGTGGCTGCGATGGATGTAGTGGAAGCAAAAGAAGAGGACAGAGCCCCTCCTTTGCCACAGGCCTCCTCCTCATTGTCCCCGGATGAGGCAGTTGCAAGCCCTAGAACCTTGCTTTCTCAAGATGACTTCAGGGCCAACAAGTCCTCCTGAAAAGTGGCAAACTTCAGTCTGAAAGTGAAAGAATTTAAGGAGCTGGCGCACAGTCTGCCGCTTGCCCCAGTATAGCCTTACCCATAAATGAAACCATGTTTGGGCCTGTTAAGACACTGTGGCAGACCCCTTCCTTCTCTGTTCCTCCATCTCAGAGAGGGCAGAGAAGAAATACTGTGGCCCGTCAAGTGGGTTTGACTAGCTTTACTCTCACCTTCCACTGGGATCCCTGATAGTGTTGGCGGCAAATGAGTCAGACAGACAGGGCAGTCGAGTGCTATCCCCAAAACATAAAGAAGCTCAGAGACTAGACCAGACCTGATTGGACTAAAAGTTGTATTCAACAGGCAGTATCCAACTATGTATCTCCAACCAACAGGCTCTACCGGGGAGGTAAGATTTTAATCTGTGGAACTCGCTGTCCAAATTTAAAGACATTCTCTCACAGAAACTGAGGCTGGAATTTGCGGCCATCTTAGAGGGGGGCAAGACTGGGGCTAAGACCTCCCTGCCGGCGGCTCTGGATGCGGCCAACTCGGCAGCCAGGACTATGGCAATCTCTATCTTCCGTGGTCACAGAAGATTGCTCAGGTTCATAATGGGGCAACACCACTACCATTTCACCGCTCTTCCTGTCAGTCTGTCGGCAGCCCCACAGCTCTTCATGAAGTGTATGGTGTAGTAGTAGTCTTCCTCAGGATTTGAGGTGTGTAAGTGTACTTGTACCTCAATGACTGACTGATAAAAGGTCAATCACAGGCTCAGGGGAGGCACAACATCAGCCCAGTACCTTCCAGACCCAGCGCTTGGTCCCAGTTCAGAGAACAGAGTTCGTCAGGGCAGTGATCAATTAGAGGCAGGCCAAAGCCTCCCTACCGGAAGCCTGTTTCCAATCTGTGTTGGACCTGATTTCCAAGGTCAGAATCCACCCACTAAAGACTGTTCAGTTTTGCCTCAAGCTATTGGATCCCATGGTGGCATGTACCTAGGTGGTGCAGCACACAAGGCTACAGCTCAGACCCCTTCAACTGTGCCTGGTGTTGGTCTACTCCCTGAGCAGACACCACCTGGACTCAATACTCACAATTCCATCTCCAGTCCTTGCTTTGCTGACCTGGTGGAGAGACCCAGGATCTGTAATGAAAGGGTTACCCTTTGCTGCCCTTCATCCATCCGTAACCTTAGTCTCAGGCATGTTAGACCAAGGGTGAGGAGTCCACCTTGGCAGGTTCACGACCCAGACTTCTGGTCCTGGGAAGAACTCTCCCTGCATATAAAGGTCAGGGAATTCAGGGCTATACATATGGCTTGCCAAATGTTCCTTTCCCAGATCACGTGGGGACAGGTCTTGACGGACAACATAACATCAATGTTTTACATCCACAAGCATGGGGAGGCTCTGTCTTCAGCCCTGTTCTAGGAGGTCCTCCAGTTGTGGGACTTCTGTGTGAAACATGCTATTCATCTCAAGGCATCACATCCCCCAGGAATCTGAAACATGCTGGCTGATCACCTCAACAGATACTTTTCCTCTCAGTGGCCTCTTCATCTGGAGGTTGTCAGTGTTATCTTCCAGAAATGGGGGCCTCCCCGTGTGGACTCGTTCACCACCAGACAGAACAGGAAATGCCATCAGATCTGTTTGCTGCACGGGCACAGCGTGATCTGCCTCTCTGATGCCTTCCTGCTCTCCTGGGCATACAGCCTACTATATGCCTCACCACTGATCCCCTTGGTTCACCAGGTCCTCCTAAAAATTAAATGGGACAAGATGAAGTTTATCCTGAAAGCTCCAGCATGGTCACACCAGTGTTGGTTCAGGATGCTTCTGGACCTCTCAGTGACAGCTCCACTCGTGCTTCCACCCCGTCCGGACTTGATTTCACAAGACCACAGTCAGTTGCTACATAAGAACATAAGAATGGCCATACTGGGTCAGACCAAAGGTCCATCTAGCTCAGTATCCTGTCTTCCAACAGTGGCCAATGCCAGATGCCGCAGAGGGAATGAACAGGTAATCATAAAGTGATACATTCCCTGTTGCCCATTCCCAGCTTCTGGCAAAAAGAGGGTGGGACACCATCCCTCCCATCCTCCATATAGTTCTTTTTCTGAAATCTGTTATTGTCTTGCCTTCATAACATCCTCTGTGACAGAGTTCTGCAGGTTGACTGTGCATTGTGTGAAGAAATACTTACTTTTGTTTGTTTTAAATCTGCTGCCTATTAATTTTATTTGGTGACCCCTAGTTCTTGTGCTATGAGAAGGAATAAATAACACTTCCTTATTTACTTTCTCCACACCAGCCATGATTTTATAGACCTGTATCATATCCCACCTTAGTTGTCTTTTTTCCAAGCTGAAAATTCCCAGTCTTATTAATCTCTACTCACATGGAAGCTGTTCCATATCCCTAATAATTTTTGTTGCCCTTTTCTGAACCTTTTCCAGTTCCAATATGTCTTTTTTAAGATGAAGTGACCACACGTGCACACAGTATTCAAGATGTGGGCATACCATGTGTGACCTGAGGTGCCAAGGTAGCCCTTGCTGGAAAAGCCAAGGGCAGGATAGGCTGCAAAAGAGAGAGCAGGCACTCTCAAAACTTGTGATTAACACTGAAGTTAAACTATTCAGCCAGTCACAAACAATGCTTCTGATCCCCCACACTGGTTATCAGTTAGCAAAAAAGGAACTCACACAGCCCCCTTCATTGCATTCCAGTTCTTTGGCTTCCAGTCAGCACCTAGATGCAGTAAGGTGAAGAGTTATTTAAAAATTCTTTTCACTCTACAGAATGTTCTTCTAAACCCCAAAGGATCAGCCACATTGCCAGGTCAATATTAGTTTGGATCTTACCCCAAACACCATGCTGCAAGCCAATCCTTTAGCATCAAAAACTAAAGGTTTATTACAAAGAAAAAAGAACAAAAAGAGAGTTGTTAAATGGTAAAGAAGTCATACATACAGAGAGTATCAAAGTCCATATATCAGGTTCTTAGCAGTATTGGTGAATTTCATGGCTTAAAAGTCCCTCTGGAAAACATTCATAGCTTGGATGGGTCATTCAGTCTTTTGGTCAGAGCTTCAGTTTGTAGAAAAGTAACTCCAGAGGTAAGAAGCAGGATTGAAGATAAATTGGAGAAGATTAAGCTGCCTTTTATATTCTTTTGCCATGTGGCTTGTACTTCCTTTGTTCCAAACACAAGCTGCCTGGTCCATGGCATGGAAAGGCCTTAAAGCTCTGTCCATAGGCATGTCCCTACAGGCTTGCTGACTCATAAGGTGTAGTCCTTGGCTCCTTTTAAATGGATTCATTGTACAGCAGATGTCCCTTCATGGGCCATCAAGCAGGCCTACTGCTGATTCCAGTCTGTCTAGGGGTGTCACCCAGAAACAGAGACATACAGGAAATACAGACATGCCAGACATATCTATAACTCATAATACAAAGGTGATACAAACATATAAACAAGATTATCATACTTGGCAATTTATAACATTTTTGCAGAGACCTCACACAGCATCTCTGGCCCCTTACTGCTTCTCCCTTGGAAGGTCCCTTTCCCAGTGGTGATCATCTCAGACAGAAAGGTCTCTGAGAGAGAAGCCCTTGTTGGAACCCCTTTGCACGGTGTTCTTTAAGGACACGGTCTAGCTGCAACCCCATCCGGCCTATCTACCAAAAGTTGTCTTGCTTTTCCACAACAGCCAGGACGTTGGATGTTAGGCGGACTCTTGCCTTCTATGTTGAGAAAACTAAGCCCTTCCGCAAGTCAACACAACTCTTAGTAGCAATAGCAGAAAGGATGAGAGCTACCTGTGTCATCCCAAAGAATCTTGTCCGGGATAACCGCCTGTATCTGAGCTTGCTACAAGCAGGCAAAGGTTTTGCCTCCAGCCATCATGACCACTCATTCTATGAGAGGCCAGGCTTCAGCAGCAGCATTCCTCGCACAGGTACCAATCCAAGACATCTACAGAGCCGCAAGATGGTAGTTGGTTCATACCTTCATGTCACACTACACCATCACCCAACAGGTCTGTGATGATGCCAGTGTAACTTTAGCGCCCTCGTGGCCAAGATGGAGTCTGCTCTGTAGGCAGCTCTGGCCAAGAGAAAGCGCACGCAGGAATGCAGCAGGAAATATCCCTTCCACCCCAGGGGTACCTGTTACAAACCTCCGAGAGTGAACACGCGCACACACACACCAGAAAAGTACAATGGATATAAGAAAGGGAAATATTTATTTACAGAGGGATGAGAGGAGAAAAACAACAAAGGGAAATATAGAGGGCACAGTAAAACAGGGCTGCATCCAAACCAAGGCCCCACGGGCCCAGTGGTAGCACAGTCTGGAAGGGCAGACACCGAGCAATGAGTCCGCACATGGAGTTCAGGAGTCCAGAGCAAAGTTCCAGTCCAGTGGTGAGTATTAGGTGCTCCTGGTCATCTTTGGTGCCAGTAAACTTTCCCCAACAAACCCCTCTGGTGCCCTCTTTTGCCACTCTCTGCAAAGCCACACAGAGTGACCACCTCCCCAGTTAACTAGATAGCAGCCTCCCTCCTTATTCCCAGTGCAGACTAACAAGCTCCATTACTCACAGCCCCATGAAGCTCTGGGCAGCAGTGATGGCCTGTCCTCCTTTGGCGATTCCTCCCCAGCACAGTGCTCCTTCTGGCTCCTGTCCTGGGGTGTCCCTAATCAGCTGCCCTGTCCTTCTCAGGCTTCAGGCAGGAACCCCGCTGCTTTACTTTGCGAGGGCCTGCTTGCTGCAGCCATTCTCTCTCCAGCTCCAGACCCACCCCCTAGAGTTTTCCTCCTTTCTCTCACTGTTCCACCTCTCCTTTAGGAAAAAGGTTTAAAGGGGCCATGCTCTCTAAACCCCAAAGGGGTTACACCGGTTTCAGGAGAGCAGTGTTGTAGTCAGCATGTGCATGAACTCTGAGCACACCTCTGGGGATACTGCTTGTGAGTCCCCTAGCATGGATGGAGAGGAGCAAGCATTCAAAGAAGAAAAATGGTTACTCACCTTTTGTAACTGTTGTTCTTTGAGATGTGTTGCTCATATCCATTCCATGGTCCTTGCTCCTTCCCCTCTGTCAGAGTAACTGGCAAGAAGGAACTGAAAGAGTGTGGGGGCCGGCGGCGCTCTTTACACCAGGGCATATGTGCCTGACTCAGAGGGCATTGGAGCCAGCCCTATGGATACCACCAAGGGAAAAATCATTATTTTCTGTAAAGTGTTCAAACCTCAAGTCATTGTGAGTTTAGTTTATTTTTTTTATGACCATAATTTTCAGCCCATCACTTTATTTGGGCTGAGTTAAGAGGAGTGACCCTTTCTTTGGAGTGTACTGCAGACACTTTCCTGATAATAAGTAGTAGAAATTGAAAGTCCAAGGTGGTGCATCAGTATATTTAAAAAAATATAACATTTTTGCAGATACCTCACAGCATATCTGGTCAGATTTCTTGACATTTGATAATATTGGTGTCAACAATATCATAAGGTGTCCCGTGTATTCAATACAGTGTCACACATGGATTTATGTAGAGGCAATAAAAAAAGTGTTAACTGGCTTGGAAGTTAAAAAACAGGATGGTACCAGACTGCAAATCACAGTGATGATTGAACCGAGTGATCTTCTAAACAAAATGAGCTCCCCACCGTGCTTGTAGTTGTTTCCGTCATTTCACACTGACTCAACAGACATTCTAGGCTTCAAGGTGATGTTTGGGGTTACTGGATGTGTGGGTATGTGGGTAGCTGTGTTGATTTGAGTGTGGGTTGTGTTGGGCTGGGACAGTTTTGTGGATTTGTGCAGGTGGTGGATGAGGACTGTGTGCTTCAATGAGGACTGTTATGTGTGTAGTTGATTGGTATGTACGAGAGTTGTGCTGGGATGTTTTTGTTGATTTGCATGCATGGCAGCCGAACCAAGTAATCCACCATCTGTGCAGTCTACCTCATATAACAATGAAAATGTGTTGCATACAAATTAGCTGTAGAGTCGGAGTGGTGATTTGTTGAGCTACCTCTGATGTCAGAATAGCTTAGGACAGTTGGCATGGCATAGACACGTGCCTTACTACAGTTGTACACCTCAGAGGTGTAATTTGTAAACTGAAAATGGCTGAGAACTTAAAATCAGGAGGTAACAGACCGTGAAACCCAATGACGATTCATCCTGGTGATATTCTGAACTAGAAGAGCCTTCAGCCAGGCTTATAGTTGTTTCCATTGCTCCACACTGACTCAAGAGACCTAATAGTCTCCTGGAACCTTATTATATAGATATTATAAAAAAAATTCTGGCCTTGTTAACTAAATGTGCACATGGATTGTTGTCTGAACAGAGAATTATCTTTTTGAAAAATAAAATAGCAGTGAAATATCCAAGTTGTGCATTTATGTAACTTGGCTCACTGTACTTATGTTGCAGCTTATGTTGTGTTTTTCTTCATCTCCTTCACAACAGTGCTACAGTATTGCAGCCAACATTTATACACACAAATATAGGGTAGGTTTGGCAGCTGTAGGACTGGAATGTGTTGTTTTTTGATAATGACATTTGGGCCTGTTTGGCTTTCTGTTTGGTCTTTTAAATCTTTTTTGTATGGCTTGTTGGCTTCCTTTAATGCAGGGGTTCTCAGAATTTTTAACTGGTGACCCCTTTCACATAGCAAGCCTCTAAGTGCAACCTCCCCATATATTAAAACACTTTTTTATATATTTAACACCATTATAAATGCTGGCAGTGAAGCGGGGTTTGGGGTGGAGGCTGACAGCTCACAACGCCCCGTGTAATAATCTCATGACCCCCAACTATATTCTCTTATTGCACTATTAGATATTCATTCTTACTATTTAAGATATGTAAGAATGAATATCTAATAGTGCAATAAGAGAATATAGTTGGAAGAGTGGGAATGTGTCAAACACACGAGAAGCAAAATAAGTGCTTTGTACTTATTAAGCTATTAAGAAAATACAGTGCAAACACTAATTGTAATTTAGATAATGACATTAAGTAAATTTATTAAAAGAAAATGGAGATTCATGATTTCCAATATCTAATCATTTTAGAGTGCAATCCATACTACTGTAGCTACTTGTACAGATAAAACTCCATTAAAGGCAAATCTTTGCAAGGTCTGAAGGACTAAGCCCTTGTCAAATATTTTAGTTTTGTTTTCTGAAAAGAAACATAGTCGCAGTTATAACTCTGAAATTAAATTTCAATTACTAGAATATTTTGTGAAATTTCACAGTACACCTTAAAAATGTCTGATACTTTTGGATTTTTTTTAATTGTATTTTTTTCCTTTCAAACTGTCATATTGTTGCATGCCACAGTGCTGATCCTGTAATCTGATCCACATGGGGAGACCTTTACACCTGTGTAGAATACCACTGAAGTCAAAGGGTTTCTTTACAGGGACTGAAGGCTGCCTGTATAGATCAGATCAGATTTTGGAATGAAATATGAATTTGCACTAAGTAATTATCACATTTTATCAGAAGTGTTCCAATCTCAAAAGCAGAGGTAGAGGAGTCCTCTTCCATTGTAGAGCCTCAGTGAGGTGTAGGTTATGCAAGACTTTTATTTTTGAAGGTTTGATTTGAAATGTGATTTAGCCTTCATGTGGTCTTTGTAGCTGGCAGCAGGAATGATTTCGCAGTGTTCACTAAACATTACAATTCACTATCTGTCCTTGGCTTTCAACCCAAATTCCCTTTTTCCCCCCTTCAGTTTTGTGACTGCAAATACCTGTGAGTACATTAGTGCCATTTATTACATGCGGGTACTTAACTAAATTACATTAACTGCACCAATAAATATTTGCAGGTGAAGAAAGAGGTGCTGGACTTTAAAAGTCAGGTCTTTTTTCCTTGCCAATGCTGTAGATTAGAAATATGGGATGCGGTCAAGCAAAGCTGTATGTGGTGGTTTGTGCACTGCCTGCTATATCATAGCAAATGTTATCATTCCTCACCTGTGTGAATGCAATTCTCTGATCTCCCCACTCTCTGAATCCACTCACCTTGCAAAGAAGGGAACTGAAAAGTACTGTGTTTCCTTGGATCATTTATTTATTTATTTATTTATTTATTTATTTAATTTTAAAAGAACGTGAACACTTGTGAGGCAGATATATTGTTTTGAAAGACTACGTACATTAATCACAACTCAAGTCCTAATTAATGTGACTTAAAGTTTATTACTTTTAAATATTAGCTTCTCAGATTGATTCATTTAGCAAGCAAGGTGATTAATCTTTTTCTGTCACCATAAATGTCAACTGCACGGTTAAAGGATTTAGATAGTCATGTTTATTCAACCTTAAACTCCTGTATTTAAACCCACAGGTTAAATAGCTCTTTCTTACCATTGTTTTATATGGGAATTCCTCTTCTCTCTTCCCTGCCCCCCATTGAAAAGCCTTATTGATGGTTAACTAATTTTGGCAATAGAGTAGGCAAGTGGTTCTTTCTGGAACCAAACCAGTGTGCTTTGTAGGTTAGCTACCAGAAGGTCTGAACAGTTGTATGTGGCTTAGTGCTGTCCTTCTGAAATGGAAGCAAGTAATCCTCTTCCACCTTGGTCTATTTTCCTTGAATCTGTGACAGCTTTAAACTTGTATACAGTGTACCTTGTCACCATGCCAATCTCAGTTCCATTTAATAAACGTCACTGTGTTTCTGCCTGATTCATGTTTATTAAACTCCAGAGCAGGACTCTTTGCAGTATGAGCATTAGATTTGAAAGGATACCTCAGTATCACCAGTACTTTCTGGATATTTTAGTGGTCTTGAGCATTCACGTACCCTTCTGCCAGAGTTTGCTCTTTTATAAAATAAGGATAATAATGCTTACCTACCTCACTGGGGTGTTGTAAGGATTAATTAATTTGTTTGTAAAGTGCTTTGAAGATAAAAACACTGTAAGTGCTAAGTGATATTATCATATTATTCTGTACTAGTAACTTTTTTTTAAGAGACCATAAGAAATTAATTGGTTTTCATCTTGCAGGTGATAAAAATCAGTTGATTTTTGAAGTTATTCTGTTAGTGACAGAGTGCTTTTAAGATACGCATTTCACTTGTATTTGATTAGTTGTACAGCTAGTGCTAACCCTCATTCACTCAGCCACATACATACTTTCTCGAAGGCAGCAATCTAGTTGAAATTAGCTTCTTGTGCGTGATGACCCATGGAAGATCTATGGCTTTCTTGTCTCTGCAGCCATATAGAGTATCAGTGATTCTTTGGAGGGAGATCAACTCTTTCTTTATTGGCTGGAGAATGCCTGATTAGACATTTTGTGGAGCCTGGGTCTACAGAAGAATCCCTGATTTCAGCTGGCCTTATTGTAGTGTAAGATAGTAGGATCTTGATCATAATGGTGGGGACTTCTTTGAATATGGACAGGGAATCTCCACAAAGACTTCCTGCCTGACTCAAGATGAAGTACTGTAGAAGAACCACTCTTGCTATTGTGGTCTTGTCTGGTTGACAGGTCCTTGGTGTCTAGACAGGAAGAGGTGTATATCTCTGCTATTAACACGCATTCTTTGTTAGTAATGTTAAAGCCAATGGACAGCATACATGGTTATCCAAGGTTGACCTCAAGAGTGAGACATGGAATATGAGTAAGGGACATATGCTTCCCTTCATTCTGTGGTAGCAAAGGGGGCAGGGAAGTTCAAAAGGCCGAGGGTAGAGAGCATTACCTACTGACTAGAACGTGGGACTGGGAGTCAGGTTTCTAGTTCCATCTCTTCCATTGTAAATTCTAATGAGTTTATTGGATTGAAGGTGCCATAATATTACTTATTTTATTAAAACTTCAGAAGGAGATGGTGGAGTGAAGCCAACAGAGCATGTCTTTCTCAACCCCCAGGCCTGTGGAAACTTCTCCATACTGGCTTCATGGAATTGAGGTTCCACAGGCCTGGCTGCTGTACATGGTAGCCTCTCACTAAACGTGGTGGCAAATGCAAAGTAAACTCGTGCTACTCTATATTTTATGAAGAAGTTACAGAATGCATGCACAGCAGGAGGCACTGGTAATACAGACCTTCGGGGAACCATAGTATCAGGGAGGATGTGTAGATCAAGACATTTATTTGTGCAGTTGTCCTGGGATCTGTAGGATAAGAGGTAAGTGCTAGCTCCTCAAAGATATTTAGACAACTAACAAGAGTGACCATACATCCTGTTTTGGCTGGGACAGTTCCTATTTTAAGCCCTGTCCAAGCAATCCCTACTTTTTTTGACAAAAGTGGGCATTTGTCCAGTTTGTTCTCGCCAGCTTGATCAGTTGGCAAGAACAAACGGGACAAATATCCACTTTTGCCAAAAAAGTGGGATGCGGAGGAACATGCAAGTGGGGGGAGTGGTGATGCCAGCCCTGCACAAGTGGGACGGCACAAGCCCCAGCCTGGCATAGGGGTCAGCGCCATATGGGGAGGAGGGCTGAGGCCAGCAGTGGCTGGAATCAGCGCCATGGGGAGGTGCAGGGCAGGGAGAGCGCTTGGGCTAGCCTTACACGGTGTCCTGTTTTCCCTTTCGGAAATATGGTCACCCTACACTTAACTCCCATTGAAATATGTAGGTCCTTTGAGGATCTGGGCCAAATTTCTTTGTGGACTAGATTAATTTAATCCAGAGCCCTGGATGTCCTATGTACCCCTGTAGCCTTGCCCCCCATTTGGAGTGGTTGTGGCAATGGTCCTTTTCCTTGCCAGGGTAGCAGAGGTAATGGTACTAGGGCTCCCTTCTCCCCACCAGGAACAGCAAGAGGGCCCCCTCTTTCCTCTAGGACAGCAGGGATTGAAGCAGGGAAGCCCCCAGTACACACACAGCTGCTGGTGTGTATCAGCTTTGATGAATGGGCAAGGCCCATTGCACTCTTCTCCTTCTGCCACAAATTCGTCTGCCAGGGTGTCCCGGACCCCGGAGCAGTACACCTTGTAGTTTATACCCCATTGAGGGTGCTAGAGAAGTTCATACCTCTAAGATCTATTGTTTCAGGCTCTCTGCAGATTCAAACAGACATCAGACTTGGGCAGACATCACCAACTGCGTCAGTTACCCTTTCGTCACATTTTCAGATTTTTCTTCACAATCAAGAGGCCTCTAGAATATTAATTTAAAAAAAAAAAAAAAAAAAGCTGAGATTCTGATTTCAGGAGCCAGGGATCAAGACATGGACCTGTTGTGCTTTGCTCCTGATCCTGTACAGTCACTGACAGGTATTCTCAGTTTTTAAATCCAAGAGACCATCATTGCCATCGCTCACAGGCATTCATATAAATTCCTATGCAATATTTATAGAACTCTTAATAGCTAGGCTGTAAATGCAAAATTCAGTTTTATAAAATGCCATTTTTCTATAAATGTACAAATTTTGGATGTGGTCATGCAATTCTTATTTCATTGAGTATTTACACTGATAGGTTGAAATCAATAGGAGTACTTGTATAAGTGTTCACAAGTGTAAGCAGAAGTTGTGCAGTTGGGATCTTGATCATTACTATTATTATAAGTATGAAAATGCAAATACCATTTTTGATCTAGATGCTTATCTGACCCTATGGAATCCCCCAGACAACTCCAAGTGGGGAACAAGGACCCCCATGTAGTGGTATGTAGAGCCCTGTGTTCCCTTAAGTCAGTTCTGTGGCTGGGCAGTCCAGTAGCTGCCACTATATAGACTATAAGGCCAACCTGCCATTACTTGCAAATCCAATTTTTTTTAATATCAACAGGGCTTTTATTAACATAAATAACGTGGAATGGGGCCCTAATTATTTGATGTAGCAACTCAAAAAATACATCCATGTGGCTTTTATCCTTAAGTGCAGGTATAAATACTTGTGCATTTATAATGTTTTGTTAAAAACTAAAAACCAAATGCAGGTGTCCACTCTGATTAAATTTCAGCTATTCAAACTGATTTTTTGGTCATCATTTTTAAAGGTGGTGTTATTGAAGTGGTCACAGCAACCAGGTTTTGATGTTAAAATAACCCATTGAGATGCATGAGATTATATCTTCTATTTGTATTATTTAGAGCTAGGTAGAAAATATTGATTGTTTCCTTAGCAGTATATTCACAGTTAAGTGAAACTTTGCCGAAATTTTGTACAAATTCAAAGACATATTTAGCACAAGATTTTGGAGTGAAAAATTAACAGAATTCCTTTTTTTCTATTGCTAAAATCTATTGCTAAAAATGGCTTTGTACTTTTGCCAAATATGAGCAAAGTTTAACTTAATATTAATATAAAAATGCAAACCAAACCCAGCAAAATATAACCTCCCCACAAAACACAGTGCTTCTACTTCCCACTCCCAAAATGGCTGCATTTCAGTGGTGACTGAAGTGGTCCTTGTCTAGTATGTACATCCATTTGGTTGTAAAGTGTTTTGAGGATCCTTGGGATGAGCAGTAGTGTATATGTTTAAGTAGTCCTTATTGATATTTTTAGTTGTTATAAAAATCATGCACTTGTGAGTGATAGTGTGTTGTAGTTTAGAGAATATTTATTATACTTGCGTAGAGCAGCAAAGGAGAAACTGTAAAAGCATCCTAGAAGCTAACAGCAGTAACAGTTAAAGCAAGGAGTTTATCTAACTCAACCTTTCCCATTTTGAGTCCACATTTTGAAACTGAAAAATAAGGGTTTGAATTCAGAAGTCTCTACTGTTGCATTTTGATTACAGTACAGTGATGCACAAGAAGAGTGATAGTGGCAGGAAATTATGATGGCCTACTTTCTCATGTGTCCATTCCCATTGCTATCATGTGCATTCTTTCCCAGAGTGTAGGCTCTTCTGGGCTAGTATCTCAATGTGATAATGTCAACACTATCCTACACATTAGGATAGGAAAAGATAAATTAATAGTCTAAACAATATGTTTGAAATACTTAGTGTCCTTGAAACCTCGCGTTCTTGCAAGGTTGACTCAGTCACAAATTAGGAACGCAAGCTTCCTGATTCACAATTCTTTGCGCTAATCACTGGCCCAAGGTTGATTCATTGAGTTCTCTGTATCCTGTTTCTGTCATTGACTCCTTAGGTGTCCTTTGCCGAGTCAGTAAAATTAAGTGCCTCACTTTTCCATCTGATGGTAGTAACTCAGAATGGTATGTAAGGATTAATCATTAATGTTTCATAGTACTTTGAGCATGTGAAGCACTAAATACTGCAAATGTTAGGTTTTATTATTATGTGGTGTTCAGTTTACTGAGTGTAGTGAATCAAATCTTCAAACTTGCACTCTTCTCTTTTCCTCATTGAAGTTCCCATGACACTTTCCATAATATTAGGGAAGTCAGTGGAAGGATTGTCTGGTGGTTTGGGTACTAGTTTACGACGTGGGAGACCTGGGTTCAATTCTCTGCTCTGACATACACTTCCTGCGTGTCTTTGGGCAAGTCACTTAGGGAACTGTGGCAAAGAGAGACACTCTGTAAAATGAGGATAATAGAAAATCCCTAACTCACAGCAGTGTTGTGAAGATGACTACTGTCAAGCACTCAGACATTACTGTGATGGGGATAAAAGTACCTAAAATAAAATAGCATGGCCAAAAAGTTTTGATCACTGTTGTGCAATGTGTTTTGTGGTGGTTGAACTGCAGCCTGGCTATTAAAAGATGGCTGGATGAATCTCATATTAGTATAGTTTGTAATGTGCTTTGCAGTCCTTTAGGATGAAAGTAGCTACAGGGACATACATCTGTTATTGATCACAGTCAATACATAAGATTGAAGCTCGCCTTCTTTATAAGCCCAACGTTGACCATCTGTAAACTTGCTCAAAAGTGAACCAATCCTGCTGAAATTTAACAAGTATGACGTTATGCCAGGATAGAAAGTCTCTGCAAAGTTTGAGGCAAACTAGATACAGCATTTGGGAGCATGAAAAATGAGGTCATCTCATTTAAATATATTCCTTTTTTGTTGTTGCTTTTTGTTAAGCCAAAATAGCCTGGGTCGTATTAACTGCCAGAACACCTGGGGAGTGCCATTTATTCCTCCTGTGCTCTGCTGGAGGGTGGGGACAGCCATAGTATTGGATGGAGAAGAATTCACCACTGGGGGTGATGGCAGTATCTTTGTTTTGTAGATACCAAATGCTAAGAAAGTGAATTCCTGAATTACTTTCTTACTGAAAGGGATTTTGCTGCGTGTGTGTGATAAACCAAATCTGGGATCCACACAGGATCCATATACCTCTAAAGCAGGAACACAATGAGGTGGTAAGTATCAGAGGGGTAGCCATGTTAGTCTGGATCTGTAAAAGCAGCAAAGAGTCCTGTGGCACCTTATAGACTAACAGACTTTTGGAGCATGAGCTTTCATGGGTGAATACCCACTTCGTCAGATGCATGACACATGCATCTGACGAAGTGGGTATTCACCCAAGAAAGCTCATGCTCCAAAACATCTGTTAGTCCACAGGATTCTTTGCTGCTTAATGAGGTCGTGTGACCTGGAAAAAAGGGTGGTATAGGTCAACACTGTTCACCAGCTGGCATAGTACATCCCTGGCTATTCAGATCTTAGCAAGAAAAGCACAAACTCAAGTGGCTCTGAATTATTTCTCATTAATAAAAAATACGTCAAGCCATCTTCTTTTACCCAATGCCTATTACCTTAAGAGCAAAGGCGTGGGCTTTCACCTCTTCTGGTGCATCACTTGTTCGTACTCTTCCAGCTTCACATCCCTGCCACTGGCAACTGCTTACTCATAACCCTGCACAGTCACTACACACATTTTCACATGCGTGCAGACAGACCTTGAGTAAAGCAAACATGGCATGGGTTGATAGGATGGGAAAAGTTTAGCCTTCTCTGTCTTGCTCCTGTTTCTGCTCCTTGCCCCTTTCTGTCCCTGTAGTTTCTCAGACTCTTAATCCTGCTTCAGCCTGGACACCAAATATTTGAAACTACCTTTGTAGATGGGATGTCTCTCAGTCCCCACCCATATCTTCCAGTTACATAAAACCCCCTTGGATTCTGATGTTGTCTGTCCTGAGAAACTGACAAGGATTGACAATGGAGAAAGGAGACATACAGGTTCCCCACATGGGAGGCAGGTCACTCAGAACTCTCTGTAAACTACAAATGCCAATCTGGCCCTGCTTCACAGGAGCCAAAAAGACTGCATCACACCATAATGCTTCCTTCAGTGATTCTAATCCATCCGGTGTCCTGACAGTCTGATGGCACAATATGATTATCCTTTCACTGTGAAGAATCTGTTCTTGTCCATGTTTTGCATACAGTTTTAATTTAGCTCTCATGACTTTAGGAATACACAAAATGTTGAACATATGCTAGCCATTTTTCAGTTAATACAGCTGTTTCATCATCACAATCAGAGGAGCCTGCTGATCACATAGAATTCCACTCTCTGTAGGTTTGACAGACTCTGAGCAAAGAATGGCTTTGCAGTGTTTCAAAAGGGTAGTGTCACTTTGTATCTGGCTCCTGCTAAGTAGAGTTTTATGAAAATCTGTGTAGTATATACAGTACCTTCAGGAGACCTATTCAGGATGACACACAGGTGATGAGCTGTGACTTTTAATTTTTTTGTGCCCATTACACATTTGAGCATGAATACAAAAATTAAAATAGCTGGGCTGAATCTGAATTAATTCAAATAATCCCTCATCTGGCAACTGGGGAAAGTGGTGCTTGCAAGACAGTTTGAATGGCTGCTGGTATTGCAGTGCATTTCAGGGACACCCATGATCAACATTTTATTATAAGGACTTAGATATACCTGGTGATTTACAGGCAAATAAAAAGACATTTCTTCCCTGATGAACTTACTATCTACATTAGATAAATATAATTATGGTTGGCAGGAGGAAAAAAGAAGTGTAGGAAAGGGGGAAAGTAGAGTAACAAATGGATTATTATTTTTAGAGAAGAGAATGGTGTTTGACTCAAAGCACTTCATTTTATTTATTCCTCAGTTATTTTTTTAAATTTATTAAAAAAATAATTTAAATATCTGTTTGGTGGAATATCTTTGTATGGTGGATTATCATTGTGCATTCATGGAGAGAGTGGTGTTCTTGAAAGGATTTCGAGAAGCAAAGGTAGTTGCATAACAGCCAGCATGGAAGAAGGCAAGATGAACAGAATGGAAGGATGCAAAGGGCAAAATTAGGAATGAGACTGTTGTGAAGTGAAGGGCTCATGAGAAGCAGGAAGATTAAATCAGAAATGCAAGTACGAGCAGAGTTGTGTGGAGTTTTAAGTATGAACCAAACCAAGGCTTGATTTTTACCCAATGACTTTGGATCTGCTTGTTTCACACTGTCTCTTTCCCATTCTGTCACAGATCAGTGAAGTTATTGTGACAAAGTTCCTCCTCTACCTTGGTGGGTCCTGCGCTTATTGGTGGATTTGCTCACCTCAGTGATCTTCCCCTCTGGTGGAACCCACAGGCCGGGTCAACTCCTCCTGTATCTGATCAGGAGTTGGGAGGTTTGGGGGGAACCCGGGCCCACCCTATACTCTGGGTTCCAGCCCAGGGCCCTGTGGATAACAGCCATCTATAGTGCCTCCTGTAACAGCTGCATGACAGCTACAACTCCCTGGGCTACTTCCCCATGGCCTCCTCCAAACACCTTCTTTATCCTCACCACAGGACCTTCCTCCTGGTGTCTGATAATGCTTGTACTCCTCAGTTCTCCAGCAGAACACCCTCTCACTCTCAGCTCTTTGCGCCTCTTGCTCCCAGCTCCTCACACATGCACTACAAACTGAAGTGAGCTCCTTTTTAAACCCAGGTGCTCTGATTAGCCTGCCTTGATTGATTCTAGCAACTTCTTGATTGGCTGCAGGTGTTCTCATCAGCGTGTCTGCCTTGTTTCCAGAAAGCTCCTGATGTTCTTGAACCTTCCCTGTTACCTTACCCAGGGAAAGGGGATCTACTTAACCTGAGGCTAATATATCTGCCTTCGATTACTCTCCTGTAGACATCTGCCTGACCCTGTCACAGTATATAAAGTAGTGCTCTCTTGGTTTAAAAGAGGAGGAACTGCTGGTTGAACATTCTCCTTGAGGACTCCTTAGCTTCGGAGTTCACTTCCTCCCTTAGTTCAAAATAGCCTAAATATTCTGACTTTAAAGGCACACTTCAAAAACTTGCATTTTACTGAGTTTCCTGAGCAGGGAGGAGTTGTCTTGGGAGAGTGAGGTATTCTTTGATTTTCAACTTATTTTGCTGCATTTGGTGGCTAGCTATTTCTGGAATATGGTGGAGTTTACCTTTTAGTTAAGAGTTGTCATTTTAATGTCTAAGTACAAATGAAGAGATGTTAGTCAAAGCAAAGATTGATAATCAAGAAGGCATGAGACCTCTCTATCTGCGGGTTATTTTTTTTTTCTTTTTTGGTACAGTGATCACCTGCTCTTTGGACAATCAGCATTTGTGATTTGAGGTTAACATGGCTGTGAATGTCTCTGTGTATATCTCCTGTAGACCAGGCTTGTTGTATACTTGTTACACAGTGAGTTGCCATTTTAAAAAAGCCAACATTTACTAAAAGAATCTGAAATATTGCTGTTATTTCCCTATACCTAGGACTTGTCTATACACAGTTCCGGTCTATGCTCTGTGTGTGGGGGTGAAATCGATCTAAGTTATGCAACTTCAGCTCTGTGAATAATGTAGCTGAAGTCAACATACTTAGATCTACTTACCGCAGTGTCTTCACTGTGATAAGTCGATGGCTGATGCTCCTCTGTTGACTCTTCCTGTGACTCTCGCTCTGGTGGAGTACCACCGTCGATGGGAAAGCGCTCAGTGGTCGATTTATCGCATCTAGACTAGATGTACAGTAAAGTGTCTGCTGTAACACTGACCCAGGTCTGGTCCACACCCCCAAAGCTGCAGACTTTTTAACCAAAAACTGCTCAGCAAGTCACTTATTTCCAGCACCCAGACACTCAGTTCCCAGTGGGATCCAAACCCCAAATAAATCCGTTTTACTCTGTATAAAGCTTATGCAGGGGAAACACCTATATTGTCTGCCCTCTATATAGAGATATGTACAGTTGTTTGTTCCCTCAGGTATTAATCACTTACTCAGGGTTAATGAACAAACAAAAGTGATTTTATTAAGTGTAAAAAGTAGGACTTGAGTGGTTTCAAGTAATAACAGACAGAACAAAGTAAGTTACCAAGAAAAATAAAACAAAACACGCAAGTCTAAGCCTAATACATTAAGAAACTGAATACAGGCAAATCTCACTCTGAGATGTTCCAATAAGCTTCTTTCGCAGACTAGACTCCTTTCTAGGCTGGGCCCAATCCTTTCACCTGATACAGTTCTTGTTAGCTCCAGCTCAGGTGGTAACTAGGGGATTTCTCATGACTGGCAGTCCCCTTTGTTCTGTTCTGTCCCCTTTTATATCTTTGGCACAAGTTGGGAATCCTTTGTCTCTCTCTGGGTTTCCACTACAGTTTGAATGTCCACACTCATTTGTAATCCCAGATTATGAATTGTTGAACCTTGGGTCACATCTGTGGCTCCAGCATCTGCAATACATTACATGGGTCTGAGTCCAACCACCCATATCCCACACTTCCTAGCGCCATCCCAAAATGTTGCTGCTCTAGCCCTTTGTTGTTGCAGTGTGGTAAAACTTGGCTGTCTTGAGGACAAAGAAAGTCTCCTTTTGGGTCTGTGGGATACTTTTGGCAGAGCCCCAGAGCATGACTCCAGTGGGGCTGCGTCTACACTGCAGAACAACAGGGCTTGTACCACCTTGACTCAGGCTTCGATCCTCCACCCTGAGTCCAAGCCCTGGGTTAGCACAACTTGTGTATAGATGAAAAGGGTTTAGGCTTGTGCCTGAGTTTGAACCCTGGGCTTACGCTGCAGTGTAGACATACCTTAGAGTTAATTTCCAGACTTTTTAATGTTTGGGTTTTTCAACAATGTAGAATTTTTGTACAGAATGTGCTACATTGTAGTGAACTATATTGACAAGCACTTACATTGTTGACTTTTAAAAGTGTTTTATTTAGGAAATTTTACATAGGGGGCAATAGTCGTCCTTTTGAAAGTTATGACAAAACTACCCTTTAGTTCAGTGAATCAAGGATTGGGCCTACAATATGCAAAGTCCTTGGCATAATATAAAATTTCCTTGTGGCATCAAAAGGCTCTAAGATTCTGTGCTGTGATGGGAGAATGATACTCTGGCTCCACTATGCACCTGTTTGTTGTTGCAATTTTATAATGGAAAATATAATGGGAACTAAAAAATTGCCTGAGGCAAGTACTGGCCATTTTGTAATTACATACCAAAAAATAAGCAAACTGGCAGCTGACAAATCGGCAGATGATATGAGTTGCCTGTAATGGAGCCTCATAGAAAATGTGTATGTGTATCTCTGTATAAAGACAGATTATGACTGCTCCAGCAAAATAGTCTTCGTAGCTGGGGAGAGGGCTCAAGGAGTCTTTCCCACCCAACACATCAGTGCAGGGACTTGTGACATTGCACTCTGTATGATTTTATGAAAGTCTGCTGATGAGTGTAAACATAATGTAACTAAAATATGCTTTATGCAAAAGGTCTCTTGTAAGGCATCAATAAAAAGCTTATAATCTTCTGTGTGTGGTCATCCTATTTATATAAATGTATCACTCTTGTATCTAAAACTAGAAATATGAAATATAACTCTGAGGGCCTATTGTAACTGTGCAAAGTGTGGGCCATTAATGGTGGTTTGGAATCCTGATGGCTCCCATTAACCAGGACAATTGACTGTAGATGGCTCTGTTTTACTTGTAAGTCTTCCTGTATACCTGTGTGCTGGCAAGTGGGTAATGAAGTCTTACAGTGACATGTGATCATGTCATCTGAACTGGAATCCATCTTTAACCTGGTGCTTTTCCACTGAGAAGGAGGGGTGGGAACCCAGACAGGGACAAAGGATTCCTGCCTTATGCAAAAGATATATTAGTGTGTGGAACAGAATAAATTGGCTGCAATCATGAGAAATCCCCTATCTACCACCTCAGCTGGAACAAGGACTGTACCAGGGGAGAGGATTGTGCCCAGACTATGAAGGCATCCAGTCTGTGATAGAAGCTTATTGAAACATCTCTGAGGGTGAGATTTTATCTGTATTCAGTTTTCTTACTGTATTAGGTTTAGAGTTGCATGCTTTATTTTATTTTGCTTAGTAATTCACTTTGTTCTGTCTGCTATTACTTTCTGTATTTAATAAAATCATTTTTTATTTATTGATTAACCCAGAGTATGTATTAATACCTTGGAGTGGGAGGGCAAACAGCTGTGCATATCTCTCTATCAGTGTTATAGAGGGCAAACAATTTATGAGTTTACCCTGCATAAGCTTTATACAGGGTAAAACAGATTTATTTGGGGTTTGGACCCCACTGGGAGTTGGGCATCTGAGTGTTAAAGACAGGAACACTTCTTAAGTGGCTTTCAGTTAAGTTTGCAGCTTTGGGGCATGTGGTTCAGACCCTGAGCATGTGGAGCAGACTGGTGTGTCTGGCTCAGTAAGACAGAGTGCTGGAGTCCCAAGCTGGCAGGGAAAGCAGGGGCAGAAGTAGTCTTGGCACATCAGTTGGCAGCTCCAAGGGGGTTTCTGTGATTCAACCCGTCACAGGACCATTGTAATGTGGCTCTCTGTATGCAAAGAAGAGCATGGCTATAGTCTGGCCCTATGTCAGATATTGCCAGCAGTTACAATATGCATTGGAGGGAGAATGCTGTACTCTTATTCTACGGGTGTAGTGACTGGTGCAAGTGAGCATGCCATCCCCTGTTCCACCCCCATATCTGTAGAAGCATTTGGAGATGCCTAGAATATCTAAGCATAACAGTCCTTGTCATATACCACTTTTGAGTCGATGGCAGAACTCCCATTGACCATTTTGACTCTGTTTCCAGTCATCAGTACTCAGGCAATGCATCTTTTTCTTTCTGCCCCTCTCCTCAAAGCACCATTGAGGCACTTAGAGCCAGCATAGTGTTGTATATATAATTATCCTTTATATACAATTTGTGTCTCTCATATAAAATGTGTAGTTTACAATGTGTATTATATACTGTGCCAAAATTTACCAAGGATGGCTAACTCCATATTCAGGCTACATATCTAAGTGCCTAACTTTAGACATCC
Source organism: Chelonoidis abingdonii (assembly GCF_003597395.2). Classification (NCBI taxonomy): domain Eukaryota; kingdom Metazoa; phylum Chordata; order Testudines; family Testudinidae; genus Chelonoidis; species Chelonoidis abingdonii. The sequence goes on from NC_133773.1 coordinate 81,036,184, forward strand.
ACATTTGAAATGTTGGCCTGTATACATAATATATCAAACAAGCAAAAGCTGCATACGTAGTCCATCTCCTCTAGTATATTCACTTAAACGCTAATAACGAAATAATAAAAGTGTTGTCACATGTACTGTATTTACCTGTAACAATGACACCATTACTATTGTTTTTTTATTTGCTTATATTATCAGTTTTTGTGAAAGCTGAAGCCACATAAAACTGCACATGGCGTGACTATTTAAAGTGGTGGCATGCACCATTGAGGTGTGCAGATCAGAACCTTCACGCTGTTCACTCACCAGTATGGATATCCTACTGTTATATTTACCTTCCTTCCCCCATCCACCCCTCCCCAAATTTTACTTCTGACATTTATTCACAATTGCATAAGTACCGTTTGATTTTGTGGCTAACTGTAGCAATTGATTTTCATTATTTATGAGTGTCATTGTCAGAATCCATTTACGATTCTGACTGAGATAAAATGGTTTGCAATAACTGATACGATCACAGCAATAAAATAATTAACTGGCACATTTAAAACCTGTCAAGGTCCAAGCGACATTAACTCTTCTGGCATTTCAGGAAATGTGCTATCTTCTGAGCCCACAAAACTTCTAATTTCTAATCTTTCCTTTCTTACTATATTAAGAAGAAGACTATAAAAGTAGATAAACATATACTTTTGATGTTCAAAAGAAACTTGACTGCTTTAAGGAAAATTAAGATGTCTGTCCAACTACAGCTACCAAAAAGTACTCCATGCACCCAGCAGCACAGCCAAATGTTTCCCTTGTTCCTAGAGCTTGGAGACTAGCACTACCATGAAATAGCTGGGAGCTGGAGTGGTAGAGCATTTTGGGTATTGCCAATGAACATGTCAAGTGTCTATATATCATAACATGTGTCTATAGGTTTCAGAAATAAAAGCAGGATGAGGACAGTCATTAAAAATAGCAGTAATTTTTGAGTGTCACAATTTAAACACTTTAAATTATTGAAGTGTCATGAGTTTATTATTCCTAATTTATTAATACAGTCATTTGGGATACACTTGTATGTCTCTGTCCCTGCACACCATCACCTTCCCTCCCCGAAACATGAGCTATTTTACAAAATATATTGGCTTTGTTTCATCAGTAAAATACCTAGAATATGTAGCAAAAGTCAAGAGGCTAGAAACACTGAATTTAATCAGGTGCTGTATTCTTGCACATATTTGAAATAAATGCGCACATTTGTTCGTCTTTACATTAAACTAAGTTAGAAGATTTAATAAAGACCAACTGAGCCCCTATTCCCATTTAATGAACAACTATTTTATTCATGAGGGAAGTCTTTCCTTTTGCCATGACAGGTGACATCTGGTTAGGAAAATATCCTGTTGTTTAGGACTCTAGCCAGGACAAAAAAAGATAATCTCAACAAGTACTTGTTATTGCTTTTACACTTTGGTAAAGCAAAAAAGTCTGTCATTTATATTTAATCCTTTTGATGTGTTGAATTGTCCTTTTTTAGTTTGCAGGTCATGTTATATTTCTTTCTTACCTTAGAACATTTCGGATGTGCTTAAGCATTTGACAAAGCAGTGCTAAACCACAGATTCAAACGGGGCACTTCAGAGTGCAAAAGAAAAAGAATTCACTACATCAGAACACATGTGGAGCTTTAACAAAACACCTTGTGTGATACCTGAGGAATTTGTACACTTTAAGAGTGTTTATTTTTAGGTTTTTAAAACATTTCTCACTTTTTCTTTTTGTTTTTCCCTTAATCAGGACAGAATTTTACCCTAAGGCAGTTAGGAGTTTGTGAACCAGCAACTCGTCGTGGACTGGCATTTTGTGCGGAAATGGGGCTCCCCCACAGAGGTTACTCTATCAGTGCAGGGTCAGATGCTGATACTGAAAATGAAGGAGTGATGTCTCCAGAGCATGCCATGAGACTTTGGGGCAGGGGGGTCAAATCAGGGCGCAGTTCCTGTCTATCAAGCCGTTCCAACTCAGCCCTCACTCTGACTGATACTGAACACGAAAACAAGTCCGACAGTGAGAATGGTAAGTTCTTATATGTGTATAAGTATATAATTCAACACTTTTTATTTTCTGTTTTGGTTGACGTGATATTTTTAAATTCAAGGAATGACCTTGAATAACGTATTATTTTCCCCAGGAAAAATCAATATTCAGTACCAGTCAATTAAATTGCATTACATACACCATGCAAATGGTGTATGTGATGTTTTAGCTATAATTTTGAAGAATTTAATTGCACAAAAAATAGAGATAAGTTAAAACTAATCTCAGACCATGTCACCTGTTATTTCTGTGGAATAGTGAAGCAAATGGTTATAAAGTTTATCCTCAAGGCCAGCTTGCAATCAAAGATGTCTTTGTAAATTCCTCTTGAAGACATCTCAAAGAAGTTGCAGAATCTTAGAATGGATGAGTGAGCACACAGAATAGTGTATTAACAGGGCTCAAGTGATTGAAGAACAAATTTGATCATGCTTTAAACTTATGAGTTGATGAGAGCAATTGAAATCATGGTAAAGAGGGGAGTGTGGCCTTTGATGTGCCTTGGGGACTGGATTACTGTGTAATTAAAATCCACAAAAATCTAAACAGCAATTTTGCATGTTGAAGGGAAGAAGTCTTTGTATATTAATTTTTTTTCAGCTAAGTGCATGAAAAGAGGTTAATATAAAATTTAATTATTTTAAAATAAAAAGTTTTTTAAAAATAATCTTACCCTACTTTTGGGTGGTTGAGCAGAACCTGGAATAGTGTTAATAATTAAAGTGCATCAGATATTAGAAGACATGTCCCTTTTAGCTTTCTTGTAGTAACTTTGTTCTAATATTTTCATAGGATTTTTAACATAACCAAAATTGCAGTATGCTGTCTTTATTCCATAAATGACCATATATAAGAAACATAAAGAGAAAATCTAGGTGAAGTGGGTACTGAGTACTGAGTAAAATGCAAACTAGAGAGGTAGTTATTTGACTGGATGTTTGTTTTATTAATTTACTAACTTGTTGGCTCAGCTGTGAAATAGAAAAGGCAATTGTATTGCTGTTTGCTCAGTTAAAACAGTGTCTCACTGTGGTAATAAGCAGTTTTTTATATCTCAGTGTCCTCGACCTTTTGCAAAAAATAGTCTGTCTTGATTTTAAACTAAAATCCATAGTATGTTCTTGTTGTAACTATTTATAGGAGTTCCCTTAATGTTGTAAAGAGGAAATCAAATCAGTATTTTGTTTTTATTCATACCAAATATTTTTTTCTCTTGTGATTTGTGGTTTAAATGAGGATTGTCAGACTCCTGTATGTAGGAGAAAATACATGATACAGTAGAGGAAGCCAAGGAATGCTTTCTTGTTCTTTCCTTGTTAAACAAGAACATTGAGGGGAGGGAAGTGAGTGTCTGTGATGGATGGAGTTCTTAATGGAATACTCTCTTTGTGTTGGACTTTCGATGTGTATCAAACGTGGAGAGTAAGCTGCTCTTTGTGGGGAAGATTTCATATCTCAAATTGGGTAGAGGAGATTTTCTTTGAGTTGTGCTTATTCCCTTATGTATCTGCCATCATGGAAGTTTAGACCTGTTGGGCTGCTCTTGTTGGCCATTGGTACTAAATTATCCAGAACCAGTGGTGAGCAGGGTGACCAGACAGCAAATGTGAAAAATCAGGGGGTGGGGGGGTAATAGGAGCCTATATAAGAAAAAGACCCAAAAATCAGGACTGTCTCTATAAAATTGGGACATCTGATCACCCTAATGGTGAGTCAGCGTAGTGATCTCCCTATTTAGTGGACCGGCCCATGCTGGAGCTCACTCCTTCTTAGTGGTTTGCCAGAGCTTAGGTTTTACAAACTTTAGAAAATCCTGTAAAACTTCTAGGTAGCCAGGCCTTCATTTAGCCAAAGAGGTCTACTTCAGCAGTGTTGTATTTTAGGATTTTTTTTTTTTATAAACCTTATATTTGTACCATTTATAAATTCTTAAATAAATAAAACCTGACAATATTATAAGTGGTTTCTACTCTTCTCTGGCTCCAATCATGAATTTAAAATCAGAATTGTGTTTTATTTTTAATGCATGAAATAACTGTGAATAAATTGGGAAAACATATTATTCAGCATTGGTAAAATGAGCGAAGCAGACTGTCTGATGTTTTAGATACTGCTTCAAAAAAGAGTTTAGTTACAAAAAAGGATTGCAGCTGATTTATTTATTGAGAGGGACGCCAACAGTCCAACTTAAGAAGGCACTAGAACGGCTGTGAGGCTAATGAAATTTTGATGGCTTGAACGTCCCATTGGGTTTCAAAACATATTTAACCTAGACCATGTTACAGGTCTCCATTTAAGAGGAGAAACAATGCAAGTTGTGATAGTTTATCTTCTTTGACATTTTGTTTCCACCAAATGTAGAAGATTCAGATTGAAGTGCATTTTTTAAAACACAGGGAATTCAATGTGTTAAATGTTCATGGTAAAATATAAATATAGTTTAAAATAAGGGGGGAAGTAATTCCTGTCATGACGCATGTTGAGTTTTTTTTTTTTGTGGCGAATCTAGAGTATCTGGTTTTGAGTGTAAATACTAATGATTCTGTCATTTATGCCTGCCAATTAATAACAGTCTTAGTAAAATATTGAAATGTGACAAATAAATGTGATTTGGCTCCCTAATGTAAGATTAAATTATGAGCTTGTCCTACAGATTTCAAGTCTCTTTGCTATCCCCATGGTGGTGGTAAAAAGACTGTGACTGAATTCCAAATGTTGGGTTTTTTTCGGTAGTATTTCTGTAGCTGTGTCAGTCCCAGGATATTAGAGAGACAAAGTGGGTGAGGTAGTATCTTTTATTGGGCCAACTTTGTTGATGAGATTAAAAGCTAATCTCTTTCACCAGCAGAATACTATCTCACCCACTTTGTCTCTAATATTTTTGTTTTACAAACAACTGCATTTGTATCCCAAATATGCACTTGCAAACCAGATTAGGAGAAAGTTTATGATTTTCAATATGTTATAAAGCAAGAGCTCTAAAACATCGTGACATATTTCCCTCTTCCACAATCATAACTATGGACCCAGTCCTGCAAGTACTTACTGTGAGGCATAAATAATCCCGTTGACTTACTGTCATAAGTAGGCCACATTCATGGGACCTTTCATGATAGTAAGCACTGTGACCCTTAGAAAAGGTTTGCGAACTTGGGCTTAAGTGTGCTACAGTTTGTATGCAATTTGTACTTTTTGGCTCTCCCCTTAAAAAACTGGGAATAAGAGCTTGGTTTTCATTCTCAGCTGCCATTTCCTCCTCATCCCACTTTTTTAACTCTGTTGTGCACACTACCTCTTGGAGACTGTAGTGGTTGGCCCCTAACTACACGTCCCCAAGGATGGTGCCTCTAGCCTCTACTAGCTAAAAATAATACCAGATCAGAGTCTTACCCAGCCTGGTGTTATATTACTTAACTACCCAATCTCATTAGAAGATAATTTAAATGTTGCAAGCTGTTTGCACAATGGAAAAAGTAATTCCCTGAAGACATTATTTTTGACTTACCAGGGTGTTAGCAATATACCTATTTCTAAGACCCCACTAATGCCACACTAATTCATGCATAATATTGGAAGGATTAAGAGCTTTAGTCACAAAACAATGCTGTTAGAGGATTAAACTGCAGAATTTTAAGTAAACTGGTAGCATACCCTATAGACACCAGCATTTTTCAGGAAACCTTTTAATCGTTTTCCAAGCACAGTGGAAGATGTTCATTCTTTCCTCATTGTCATAGGTGATTGTTGAATGAATAAAGCCGAAGAAAGGTATTTTCTTTCCTCTTGATGGAAGGTTCTTATTTCAGTTCTACATATGACTTTTTTAGAAAGAGATTACACTAGGTTGGTTATGTCAGCCCACCAGAAGAAGGATTGAGTCTTAAAATCACATCCACTAATCTGGGAAACCTACCAACAACAAGTACAAACGGGTGAGTTGGTTGGGATATAGTGAGTATGCATATTCATGTCATGCTGTTCCTCTGCTCACCCTGCAGGATCTTTTGGAGCCAAAAGTGTGATTGAAATGAACATGTTCTTTGCTCTTTACAGTTTCATTCTCCAGATGGTTCATAGGAATGGAGCCAGCACAACATACATGCATGCATTCCTTCACGTTATGTACATGCCTAGGTCAATGAAATATGTATGTGGTTTGCTTGTTCTACTAGCTGCAGCTTTGAAATTGTTGCAGCCCTTCTTTTGGAGGACTATGAGTGATTTTTGTTTTGCTAGTATGCTTTCTAAACTACTACGGCACCAGTTTAAAATCGGAAAATATTATTTTAGAGATGTGGGAAAGGAGATTATAGATTTTATCATATCCAGGATTAACTCCAAAACCAATCTTTGTGATTCTCCTTTCCCAAAGAGAAAACAGAATAAATATAATTAACCAAGCCATAGCTTAAATTTACAACATACACTAGCAGAAGGGGACACACTCTAGGTCCAGGAGCTGCTTGTTATATAATCTCTGTGGTATACACATAACATGACAGAAGAGCATGGCATAAATACCTTTTATAGGGTGACAGACCAGTTTTAGGTCTATCCATCTTAACAATATCTTTTTCAAATTCCTTTTTGAACCTCTGCAAGAGAGAAAGCAAAATGCCTATTTTTTCACTTTTAGTGTTAACCCATAAATATAATATGAAATATAACCTCATTCTGTGCATCTCTAATTCTAATAAGATTCTGTTGTATAACAATAAAATAATTCTGAATTTAATCTTATTATTTATGAGGTTTTCTCAAAAGTCATTATGATGTCTGGAATTTATTGTTTTATTTACATATAATACTGTGTATTCTCAGATGATGACAGAAATGCCAAAGGTAACCTGCTGATGTCTTGCAGAAGACAGCCTAATAAACTAATTGTATTTCTTCTCTACACATGCTTTTTCCTGTTCTTTAATGAAAGTTTTCAAGACTGATATGAGACTGAACTATATTATTGCACATTTTATTTTAAAATGGGCCATACTAACTGGAATTATTATATACTACAAGTTGAGAAAATAGAGACTGTAGGACTTTTGCTATGAAAGTTACTGTAATATTAGCATTTGCATTTAGATGCATTCTTCTAATCATAAATCACTTCCAGAGAACTTTTGGCATATTTTCCCTCTTTTTGACTGAAGTAAACTACAAAAAATTTGTTTCTCAAGTCCACTGAACAAAATATGTTCTACGAACAAAGAAATCTTTTTTAAAAAAGCCCTGATATCCCATTTTTGTGTAAGTTGTAACTGTCCCTTTAATTGTGGGGTTGCAAGAAAAGCAAAGCATGCTGTGCACATATCAAAACTGATGATGTGTGCTGTTTTGATTTTGAATGTGTTTTTGATGTCCTTGAAAAATCACAGTGGTAGCAGTAAAATTGCTTTAATTAATGAATTGAAGAGCAACAAATCTGCTGAATCAGGCTTATTGATGTAATTATCACTGGAATAGAAAGGAAAAAAAATCTGTCAGAGCTCTGGGACTTTATTTTGGTTGTTGTCATTTGAGAGATATTTAAGTACTTTGGAGAAATTTATATCTTATAGTTTACAGAAACATTGCTTTTATTTGCTAACAAAAGTAATATTTGATATCCAGACACCATCTTGTGTGTGTGTGTGTGTGTGTGTGTGTAATCAAAATAATGGAAGGTTCGGTTAAGAAATAGAGATGCTGATACACAAGTTTATGTCCATCCTTTGTTAAATATCAGGTTTTAAACTAGCAATGTGCAATGAGATTCTGATTTAAAGTCACAGATTATAGTCACAATCACTCTTCGGTGGTGTGATCCTGAAAGGTAACCAAATAATTTTTCAACCTTATGAATTAACCTGCCATTTCATTCCTGAGTATCAGGAATGATCATAAGCATCAGCCCTTCTGTCCAGGACAAATTCCAAGTTGGGTAATTACATTCTGATTGCAGCTGGTCGGGAATTCTTTGAATTTTTTTGACAGAAAATACTGATTTGGCAAAACCAGAATTGTTTGTGTGAAAAGGTCGATTTTGTTGAATTTCCCATTTTGAAAAAAATGTAATTGTTTTTGAAATTGTTGGACTGTCCCATTGCCATATTTTCTAAAGTTCTTTTTTTCAGATTGAAACAGCTTTTCTTTTTGAAAGAACTGTTTCCCATCCAGCTCTGCTTCTGAATGCCTCAATGTCTTCCATAGTTTCCATTGCATGTGCCCCATTCTCTCTCAAATTGTTGTACAGTGTTGCTGTATACAGTTAACTGTTACATTCTCATGTCTGCCCGTGAGTGTTCATATTTGAGTCTTGAATAAAGAGAGGTGACCAAAAGGCTGATCCAAACTCCATTGAAGCCAGTAGGCTTTAATTAAGCGCTAAGTGTATAGAGTAGTTTGTGATTCTGTAAAGCACTTTGAAGCTTTCAAAAGGTTAATTAACCTCTTATATAAAAAGGATTAGTTTATGTAGTTACAAAAGTAATCATGCAAGAGTTGGGACTGAAAAGGAATAATAGTGTAAACTATAGAACTCATGAGAAATTTTTGAACAATGTTTTTTAATTGTTTCTCAAGTCCAGGGTGGAATTTAGAGAGGGAGACCCACCCTAGAACCACCAATATAACCTGATGGTTAGGGCATTCACATGAGATGTTGGAGACCCAGGTTTAAGTCTCCTGTGCTGCAGAGTGCTGGTAGTGATTACTGCACATGTACTAATTACAGAAGCTACATTTAAAGACTTATGTAATGGCTGAACAGGAGACATAGAAAACCTCCTTTTTCTCCACTATAATCAAGAGACTTGGATTCTGTTTCTGGCTCTGCCACTGGTCTACTGTGTGATACTGGACATTCACTTTACCATGTCTCGGTCTTCCTATCTGCAAAATGAAGATAATGATATTTACCTACCTTTGTAAAGTTCTTTGACATTTATGGATGAAAAGCACTATATAAAAGTTGAATATCATTATGGTGTCTATGAGGGCCTGTGAGCTGGTACAGACTCACCCGGCGGCGCCTTCTGCTGGTTGTCCTCAGGAATTAGCTCTTCAACTCAGGAGCGCCCTCTGCAGGCTGGTGATATGCTTGCCGTTGGCCCCCATGTCCCTCCCAGGACCCCAGTGCTCTTATGTCAGGGTTCTGCCTCCTGCAGTGCCCCACAGTCTTATTGGGTTTCCCCACCCCAGGGGAACCCCACCCCATCCCCACATTGCCTCAGTTGTGGCTACTGCCAGTCTCTGTTTAGCCCCTGTGCCCTGGGGCGGACTGCAGTGTATCAGCTGATCATCACAGGCAACAAGGGGTTTGGACTGGCTGCCCCCCCTGCAAGCCCACTACTTAGGAGGCCTCAAACTAGGCCCTGCAGCCTGGGGAGTTGCTGGCCTAGGGCTTCCCAGTTCCTAAGGCCTTCCCCCAGCCCTGCCTCACTCTAGGTCCCCTGGGTGGGTTCCCCCAGCAGCCAGGCCTGTTTCCCTCTCAAGTCAGTGAGACTGCTCCTTCTGGCTTCCCTGGCCTTCTTATAAGGCCCAGTTGCTTAGTTTGGGGGTGTGGCCCCATCTGTAGCCACTTCCCCCAGTCAGCCAGGGTTTTACTCCCTTGTGCAGCCGTAGCCCTCTGCAGAGCTTTTCCAACCCCTTCCGGGCTGGAGTGAGTGTTCACCCCGCTACAGGGCCCAATGAACGAGCCTATACTCCACCCTGGTCCCGAGGGCCGCCAGGGATATCAGCTGGCGGCTCCTTCCTGGGGCCGTGAGCACGGGCGTGTATTTGGTGCAGTTTACCCCTGCCCCAGACACCTGCCCCTTCTGCAGCCTGAGGGAGACCCTGGCGTATGTTTACTTAGAGTGTGCCAGGTTGCAACCCCTATACCAGCTCCTCACGAATATACTGTTGCGTTTCTGGCTGCACTTTTCCCCTCACCTCCTTCTCTATGCACTCCCTATCTGTGGCCCCACACAGTCACGGGACCTCCTGGTCAACCTCCTCCTAGCCCTGGCTAAAACGGCCATCTTCAAAACCAGGGAGAGGAAGTTGGCCAATGGAGACTCCTGTGACTGTGGGGCTTGTTTCCGATCCTCTGTTCATGCATCCGGGCAGAGTTCCTCTGGGCGGCGTCCACTGGCTCCCTTGAGGCCTTCAAGGAGCAGTGGGCGCTGTCCGGGGTTCTCTGCTCAGTGTCCCCATCAGGCTCCCTTCTTTTGACCCTCTGACCGCACTCCTGTCCCTCTTCTTTTATTAGTTGTCCCCCAAACACAGTTGGGTTTTCAGGTCCTGTAGATCCTCCCCTTAGGCTGGGGGGGATCCTTAAGCAGTGGGCTGGCTGTTGCCCACCCACTTCCTGGAACCCAATAGGTACTGGGCCCAATGAACAATAGTAGATAGCCTGGTGAACCTGGGCTTTGGTTGCTCTGAAATGGAACTGAATATTTCTTGTTGTAGGGAGTTTTCTGTGTAGTCTGGAAATAGGATTGACTAAATTCAGATTGGATTGGCCACAATTGTCATTAGTAGAACCAAGTCAGGAGGAATAAGCCTAACCCAACTTTTCTTGCTGAGTTTCAGACAATTCCTTTGACGTCATCTGAATGTGCTAGGGACCTGTAAATTAGACCCTAATCCTTATGATGGTAAAATCTACAGCAGAAGATATGGGTTCTTTTGTGGAGATTGTTAGAGTCCCTCCCTACAAAGGCAACCTAGACTGGCATCTCTCAAGGCCCCTGTTCAAGAAACTATATCTTAATGTTGGTCTGTTACTTCCCCAATGGCCAGAAATTGGAGCTTGAATGTGAGCAAATTTTTGTTGAGGCTCAGATGAGACAAGATGGAAACAATGATAACAGGCAAAGAGAAACACTTGGAGAAGGTGGCAGGATTGATACCTTTCCCTGTTATTGACAGTAGATGCCAAAGGTATGCCTGTTAACATGGTTTTTTATATCTATAACTCTTCTGGATTCCTGGATTCTCCTAGAGTCTCACATGATTTCAGTGACTGAAATAGCTTTTTGCTATCAGGGTTTGGTTAGAAAATAGCACCAAATTCTCTTTGGTATAGACTTTGCTACAGTCAGTCCTCCCTCTGACTTTCTGATTGCATTGTGTAGGGAGCACTCAAACTGCAGTCAGCAGGGAATTCTGCAGCTCACTTGCTTAGCTGCTTTATCTACAAAGAACATATTTCACTTATTCTTCATTTAATGGATGTACTTGCTTTTTATTTGCTTTCAGTACAGTGCAAGGAGGTTTTTAGTGTATAAAACTCGATACAGTTGGGTCCTGTGAGCTTGTGGCAGTTGATATCAGATTAGATGTGTGTGCTAACAGTCCATGGATTTACATTGTTAGGGAATAGGCACAGGCTGTTGTCAATTAAGGTCCCTCAACTTTGTGATCAGTTCCTGCCAGAAGTCCGCCAAAGCTGCCGTTTATTGACCCTAGGGCAGGATGGAAGGCTAATTGAGCCACACAGGCTTTTTAAGTGTGGGGAGGCTGTGATACTATTGTACTGTCGAGCCCTTTTGGTTAGTGTCAGTGGTGCAAGTAAGCCGGTATGGTCAGGTATGCTGTACCATTAAGACATTTACTGCCAGTACCACATACTGCAAAATATATTTTCAGAACCGCAAGGCTCTCCTGGGAACTGAAGTGGTGAAAGGAGAAGAACGTGGAGCTGCTGCTCCCAGGAGCCAGTATCCCATGCCGGCAGCTCCTCTGGTGTGGCAGTACCATCCCCAATCCTTCCACACAGCTGCCTCTACTGTCTGGGGTCTGTACAGCCACACCAAGGGAGAGGGCTGGGGGCAGTACAGCTGCGCCAGAGGAGCTGCCGGTGCAGGGAGCTGGCTCCTGAGAGCAGCAGCCCCACATTCTGCTCCTTTTGCCACTGAGGTTCCTGGGAGAGACCTGTGGTTCAGCGGATACCAATTTCTGTCTGCAGATATCCGCATCCTCAGGTATAAATTTGTATCCACACAGGACTCTTGTCACGGAACATTTTTTGGGGTGGGGATGGCACCATACCAGTAAGAGTTAAAATCTACACCACTGCACCACTGGTCAGTATTAATATGTCATGTCTTATTTTTAAGCGTTAAGTGGTGTTTATTCCCATTTTTACAGCTATAGAGTGATATCTGGGTCCTCTCAAAAAATCAGCAGGCCTACAACCTCTTTTTCCCTGCAGAATCCAAACGAATGCTGGGGTGGGTAGGTGTTGAGGGGAAAATTCAAGGACAAACTTCAAAACCTCAGGTCGGTTTGCATTTTTAACGTTAATGCTTTCTCTCGCATTTCCCTTCTCTTTTTAATTGAAAACTGAAGTTAGCACTGGCAAAACTGAGCATGCCCTATAGCCACAGGCTTTGTGGTTCCTAGAGGCCAGCTCTATGAAGCTGGGAGACGTGACCAACTTTGTTTTCTCTGCATCAACTAAACTTAATATCTGGATGTTTAGTACAAACAGCCAAAAGAATTTCATAAAAATGTTTCAGGAACTGGTAGCTATTAAGTAGGGGAATTGATAGTCTGTCCCTGTTGCAAAAAGAGAGACTGAAATAATATTGTATTATGGAAAAAAGGTTTTGTCTTTTTTTAGAAAGCAAAATGAGCAATGCAAAACAGTATTTCTATCTACCGTCCCAAAATTCCAACGGATATGTCTGCTTGTACCAGACCTGTAACATGATAGGCAGACCCCACACAAATGGTGAGGGCAGACTCCTGTATTTAATTCTATGTAGTACATTCCCCTGAATAAGGAAAGTCCTGCCCCATCATGTCATATTCCCCACCTATACTGGATATGGAGCAAACTGAAAGCCCAAGTCATTGCTGTCCCAGTATTGTGGGAATGACTATTGCTTATTAAAAATATTATCCTGAATGTCACCTAATGATGATATCTCTGAGAGAAGACAAATCAGCAAATTACTAGTTTTCTTTTCCCGTTGTCTTATACTGTCAACAGATAGCTTTTCCCACACACTCCCTTAACATTACCCAACTCCTCCCTCTGCCCCATAAATTTCCCCTTTCATAGTGGTATGAGAATACTAATCAGCTCTCAATACTGAAGAGATTTGTTATACCTGCAAGCTTCACTACGCTGCCATTCCTGCTTGTCATCCTGATGCTTTCAAGCCAGTTTCAGTATATCTCTCTGTCATTCAGCCTGCTGTCTCCAAGTTATCAGCAGATGGTCATAGTTGCTTACGTATCATCCTCCCACACATCAGTTTGCGGTGATCTTCCCCCTGCCTTCACTGATGCCATCATTATGAATGGACCCACCTATACTCCACACTGCAGCATTATTCACTAAGATGCCAGGAATTTTGCAGGGCCTTGGGCAAGAGCCATTGTTTTCTTCCTCTGCAAAATGTATTAGAAAGCTCTGAAACAGTGTCCCGATAGATTGCATTGGTGGCCTTCCTGCCAGCTCCTCTCTTCCCATTGTCTTTCCTATCTCAGCCTATGAAAAAACTTGGAGGCTGAAATACTCTGTTTTGTGGCCTCAGAAAAAGCAACTAGATTGCTGCTCTGCAGGCTTTTTAATCTCTGTTTTTGCTTGCAAAAAAGGCTTTTCTGCCTTGTCTTCACTATTTACAGCAACGTTAGCCCTAAAAGGTGGGATACTGTCTGTTTCTGGCAAACCTCCCCTTTTTTTCTTTTAATTGGAATCATGGCCTACCAGGTAAGAAATGATTTCCCTCAACCACTCCCCCATTAAATGCCTACATTTAAAGTAAATTATTTTTGTTAATTTTTTAAAATTAATCTTCTTTGAAGGTATAAATAGCCTCTAAAACCACCTAAAAGTAGGAGAGTATTGGATTGTCTATACTCCCTATAACAGTATTACACAATACTTGAAGTCAGTGAAGCTCAGTGCAGGAGTCCACCCGCATGGAGGAGCTTGCAGTGCAGTGAAGCATCTCTGCTTTTTTTTTTAATTTATATATCGAATCTATATGCCATGTAGATATATACACATAGTGAAGACCTTTACCTGTATGCGCAAAAGTGAGTGTTTTGAAACCTAGGCTGTGTAGTATAATTTTATATCGAATAAGGATGACTAAAATTTGTAAAGTGATGCTCAAGAATATATATTGTTGCACAAAGTAAGCACTTACCAGATGAATCTGATTTATAATGGTATTCTTTATGGGAACACACTTGACTAGGGTGTGGTGGCCGCGACCTTCCCTCTGTTCCCTCTGACCACCTGTGGCAGCAAGATGGAATCTGGCCAATGTCTGTCTTGCTAGTTCTTAGCTTTGCCTAACCCTTCTACAAACTTTATGAATTTCTTCAGAACTCTTTTGATTACCTTGATTTTAGACCACTGTGATTATATTGACCTGATCAGAATAATGATGGCTAAAAGCCCTGGTACTGAGAATATCATACAGGTTGGTGCCACCCGTAGAAGAAGTGTGTTCATTTTGCCATCATCGGGGCATAATGGTGAGAAGAAATGGTCCTTGCCAGCTTGTCAGGACTGGCACTGGACTGAATGATATCCAATGAACCAATTAGTCATACGGTATGTCACCATGGGGTTACTGGTGTCCACCATTTTAGGCACTGAGAAGCCAGTCTCCACTGCACTTGAGTAAGAGGTCACTCTTCCTTTCAGTGTCTCTGATTAGAATGTCTACACTAGAATATTATGTTGGGAGGAACAGGATCCCGGGGTAGAATAATATTAGTACCCCACTATCGCTGCCTGTGGACCTCTTGTCTAAATACCCCGATGATTCAATATCCTCAGCACTGGTACTGGTCCCTGATGACTTCTTGTATGGCTCACCATAATGCTAGAGAAAGAAATGACATTGATATGAGAGAAAACCTACAAGTTATTTGACATCCTGTCAGCTTCTGGTACAGTCAGGTTTTGCTCTCCTCATATATTGGGGATTGCTTAATGCAGGTGAGGCCTTGTGTCACAATAACTTACAATGTGGAATGGGCTGGAAGAGATTTCAAGAACCTCCAGTAAGATATGAGTACTTTTATACTCATCCCAACCGAGTCGTCTTAGTCATGTCATGTCAGTGGTACAGAAGAAATGACTTGACTAAAAAGTCTGACTCCTCTGCTTCCATAATGCCATCCATGTCCCATAGTAAGTATCTCATATTCATAGTGAAGTCCAACCATTATCAATACAGGGTTGTTCCTTGTTGACTCTCCATAGCACCAAGAGTGTTCACAAAATGCCTGCCAATTGTAACAGCACGTTTAAGAAAAGTAGGAATCCATGTCTACCTGAAATTGGATGATTACCTGAATAGAGGCAGGTCCTTGATAGAGTTCAAAGATGTGTGATTGACTCCAAAGGTCGACTCCTACCTGCCAGAGGTTGCTGACTATGACACTGACACATCAGGAACAAGCTGTGTTGCCCACCTTAACCACTTACAGATGCAATGAATATGGTGTCAGGGCTACCTATGATTACATATAAACATTCTCAAGCTGAGAGCTATCAGACTAGCCTGCACAGCGTTCCTGCCTGTTCTGTATGAGTCCATGGGGAAGATCCTGCGTAATGAGAGTAATGGCATACCATTAGCTTTGGAAATGCTGTCAAAGCATTTCTACCAAACCAATGAATGTTTGATCACTAATTCACTTTGTTTCTGTCCTTAGCCAATTTGGACTGTATGATTTGGAGGTTGTCCCTCTGTGTCATTTTTGGAGACTTTGTGCATAACATGGCAAATTGTGTTAAAACAATAACGTAGAAAAGTAATATATAATAGCTAATCTTTGATTTCCAAACTTCAAAAAAGTAGTGATATATCATTCTTCAAGAGATAAGTATTGTGTAGCATGTAGGAAGTATTGGTATGTAATGATATTTTGTGTTATACAGTTCACACTGTCTGTAGGCCGCTAAAGGTGGAGTAGTTATGATGAGCTCAAATAATAGCATCTAAAATCAGTATACTAGAAGCAGTCATATAATTAGGCCTATAAAATTGAGAGGGCAATAAAATGTTGAATTCCATAAATACAGTTAATCTCTGCCATTTTCAGTATTATGGAGGAATTTAGTTTAATGATGTATATGAGCTACTATAAGGGTATTTGTATCTTCTCTACTTTATCAACACTGATTGTTTGGGGAAAAAGTGTTTTCTAGAAGGCTTCATGCTCAGGCCTGAGAAAGTGAAGCAAACTCATTCCAACCTTAATACATTGACAATGTAATGAAAGAAGCGGTGGGAGAGAGAAAGCAGAAGGAGAGAGGTAGCGAGTGCTGCTGACAGAGGAGAAGTTAGGGATAGTCTACATTAGAAAAAAGTTGCACATTGCTGCAGACCCCTAAAATATGTGCACTTAAACTCATTTAAACCTGACTTCAACTGTTTTTGTTTAATTCAGTAATTTATTGACTTAAATCAATACAGGTCAGGTTTAAGTCAGTCTTTATATTAGGGGATTGCACCGGTGTAACTATATCCATTTAAAATAGTTTAGTTGCACGGGTGTAACTTCTTTAATGCATATCAGTCCTTAGAAAAGGAGCTAGGAGAATAATGGAGAGAAGAAAAATTGAGAGAATGAGGAGTGATACATAAAAAGAGTGGGGGAAAGGGCAAAGATGTTTGGAAGGGACATCACATACCTCCCTCCACTACTGTCAATATTAAAATTGGTTAAAAAAAATATTTCCCCTCAAAGTAGCATATCCACAAAAATGGTGCTTAAAGAAGAGCAAAGAGGAGAAGATCATTCAGCTCTTCCTTGACCTGTAAAGCCAGTTTCTTTGTCAGCTTAGTACTAATATTTCTTATGGGACCTGGTAAATAAATAATTTTTGTGTTTAGAACTATATATAGAAACATAAATCACCTGCATTTTTTCTGTAATTTTGTTTCTTCCTAATGGTGCTATGAGGAACAATTTATCCAGTCAATAAACAGAATTATGTCTCTCAAAAAAATTAAACATATTTTATTGTCAATTTGTCTGAGAGGCTTTTTTTTCTGCTTCCAAAGCTGGAGATGAAGTGAAATACCTTCTGTAGACTAAGACATTAAGCATTTAAAAAATGTCAGGGTTGTAGTCATTAAAAACTTTAGATGACAACCAAATTAACTTGAAGCAGGTCACATTAGCGGAGTGAAAGGTACATAAAGCTCTAGCATTACCATTGTAGCATCCATAGCTCCTCAAATGGTTCAATATTTTTGCATTAGGAGATAAAATTACTGAGTGCTGGATCTTGTTTCTCAGATACATCAACAAATTATAGTATGTGTTCAGAGTGGTTTCAAAGAAACTGGATTTGAGGGCATTCTTGCCAAGTTTAGAGGAAGGGTAATGCACTACTTACTGGGAACCAGAGTTTCAAGTCTGCTGCTTTCTATGCCGAGATGGCATATATTGTGAGCATTACAGATGTGGTGTTTGCAGCTTCTGAAGAGAGTTTGCCATGCTGTACATTTTGGGATTTGCTTAGTTTCTGGTAGGGATTTTGCTTAATTCCCTGCAACTCAGTACAGAAGACATTAGGGTCTCACGAGAATGGACTCTAACAACATTCTTACTGGAATCAGAACAGTGCTGTGCCAGAAAGGAACACTTTCCAGACAAAACAGTGGTTGGGACTGAGGCAGAGAAAGTCACAACTGGTGCCTTTCTTTGGCCATTTTTTTAGGTCTCTGACTCCCTGATGGTCTAGTGCACTGGTTCTCAAACTTTTGTACTAGTAACCCCTTTCAAATAGCAAGCCTCTGCATACGACTCCCCTTACAAATTAAAAACACTTTTTTATATATTTAACACCATTATAAATGCTGGAGGCAAAGCGGGGTTTGGGATGGGGGCTGACAGCTCATGACCCCCTACGTAATAATCTTGCGACCTCCTGAGAGGTCCGATCCCAGCTTGAGAACCCCAGGTCTAGTGGGATATCTCTCAGCATCTTTCCATCTGTTGGTATGGCTGTGATGGAGCTGTAATTCAGTGCAGGCAACACAGTGGCTGTTGAATTTCAAAAAGTATTTAACTACCTCTTTGCATCAGTCTCAGGTACTCAGGCAGTTTGCCAACTAGAAGCATTCTCCACACCCATTATGGTCTCTCTTAACATCAAACCAAGAAAAGTAACATTCATGAAAAAGTGGTACAAGACCTTGTAGAGAAATAATTTTATCATCGCTATTATTTCTTTGAAATAACGTGTTTGTTGTTTCTCACCTGCTCGGGATTAGTTGTGAAGAATTTCACCTCCTAAATAATATTTTTTAAGAAATATCATGTACAGTGAAAATTTGCAGTTGTTCTTCGAATGATTGCACATGTCCATTCCCAAGTACGTGTGCGTGCGCCCCAAGCACAGTCACTGGAAATTTTTCCCTTGGTGGTTTCCATTGGTATACATTGCTCTGGCGCCCTCATGCCATGTGCCCATAGCGCTGGCATAAATGATCTGGCCAGCGCCACACCCCCTTAGTTTCTTCTTACCATCCATGAAGGTCACTGAAACTGTTCTCCTTTCCCTTGAAAGTTTCTCAGTGGACTTTATCTCTCTGGTATCCGAGGGGTAGCCGTGTTAGTCTGGATCTGTAAAAGCAGCAGAGAGTCCTGTGGCACCTTCTAGACTAGCAGATGCATTGGAGCATGAGCTTTCCTGGGTGAATTGACATGCATCCGACGAAGTGGGTATTCACCCACAAAAGCTCATGCTCCAATATGTCTGTTAGTCAATAAGGTGCCACAGGACTCTTGGCTGCTTTATCTCTCTGTTATTTGTGTATTGTTCTCAGTGTAATTGTTAAGTCTTAGCTGTTAGTTTCTCCAGATTTTAGCAGACACTCATCCACTCCCAGTACCGAGGCATGCCTCGGTCACTGGGCTTCAAGCCTTGTGCCACTTGTAACAAGGCTATACCCCTAAGCAACCTGTACTTCAGTTGCCTTAAGTGCTAGGGTGAGGGTCATGTTGGAGGTCGTTGCAAAATTTGAACACTTCAAGCCCCATACCAAGAAGGGTAGGGAGGCTAGGTTGAAGTCCTGGCTGATGGAGGCAGCGCTGAGACCTTCCTCGAAGCCATGTCAGTCAGACTCTGCACCAAGCCCCTCAGTCTTGGTGAGAAGGCGTGCTCCTCCCACTTTCCGCGAGGCACGGCATCATTCACCATTCCTGGTCCTGACAAAAAAGCAGGAGAAGCTGCTGATCTAGAGAGGATGTTCTCTGACCCCAAGGATTACCAAGCACGGGCACCAGAGCAGAGTGTGTCCTGCGTCAGGCCAGTCCTTGGCTCTGGCAGCTCAGCAGTTAAAGCCATTGTCTCCAGCCCCTGAGTGGGCTGTGATACAGCATGGCCAGAGGGCAGCATAAGAGTGTTAGCAGGGGGCCTTATTCCCTGCCAAGGGAGGAAGGTTTGCTTTAGATTAACTAGAACAGCTGTGGCCAATTAGAGCACCTGACTCCA
>NC_133773.1:81075558-81113282 GCF_003597395.2 Chelonoidis abingdonii
GCCCAGGTCCCTCCCTCTCCACTCCCCTCCTCCAAGGACACTAGGGGAGTGATTAAGAACTGGTTCAGAGGCAAGCAATATCACCCTGAACCTACCCCAGAGAAGAGAAAGCGCGAGACCCAGAGAACAGTACCGGCAATTTGCCACAGCACCATTGAGTCTGGTACCGATGAGCCATCAGCGATGGAAGATCTGCATGATGCTGGTGCTATTACAATGTCATTCTGTCCTTCCAAGGACACAGAAGGTGTGACAGAATTCCCAGGGTGAATTCAAATCTCAAAACCTGGACTGTGGGACCACTGAACCCTCTGTCCCACTCATATTGTGATGCTGTTGTCAAGCTACAAACTTCTGGCAGGCACTACACTTACACAGATATCCACAGCCAGGGACACACCCAACGGAGTTACATGAATGCTTTGCCAGCCACTCATGAACCAACAATAGGGAGGCTCTAGACAATTCCCACCAGGTCCCCAGCCCTGCACCCCAGAACTGTACCATCTTGACTTGGTCAGAAGTCTGACCAGTGTTAGTTCATTACCCAGCCTGCCCCTTCCTCGATGTGGAGAGGACACACACTCACCTTTGTAAACTGAGCTGGGATTTCCCAAGCACTTCAACCAAAGCACACTGTTTTAGGTAAAATATAAAGCAGATTTATTAACTACAGAAAGATAGATTTTAATTGATTATAAGAAATAAGCATAGAGATCAAAGTTGGTTACCTAAGAAATAAAAGTAAATTCACAATCTGAGTTCTATAAACTAAAGAGGATTTGAATTGAGCAGTGTCTCACCCTGATAGCTTGTACAAAAAGATCAAAGATCTTCAATTCACAGGCTCAGAACACGCACACATCTACTCTGGAATGGACTATTGCCACACATCTCAAAGAACAGGTATGGAAAGGCCAATAACCTTTTCCCCCACATAATACTATTGCCCTGATTTGCTTATGTTGAAATGAGAGACTAGGTCTCAGGCCAGCCAAGAATTGTCTAGTGAATGTAGACATAACACTCCTTTGGCCCAGTTTGGCAGGATTGTCCATCTGTGTCCAAAAGAGTTCCACAGCAATAACTGAGGTAGAAAATGTGAAAGAGACGATTAGGCAGACCGATGTGAAGAAGTTTATCAAGTGTTATCTTTTACTATGCCTGGATCTAGTCATTGATATTAGTACTTTATTTTCATGACCTCACATTTAACTAAGGGTATGGCTACACTTGAAACTTCAAAGCGCTGCTGTGGCAGCGCTTTGAAGTGCAAGTGTGGTCGCAGAGCCAGCGCTGGGAGAGAGCTCTCCCGGCACTGCACGTACTCCACATCCTGATGGGGTTTAGCTTGCAGCGCTGGGAGCCGCGCTCCCAGTGCTGCGGCACTGTTTACCCTGGTGCTTTACAGCGCTGTATCTTGCAGCACTCAGGGGGGTATTTTTTTCACACCCCTGAGCGAGAAAGTTGCAGCGCTGTAAAGCGCCAGCGTAGCCAAGGCCTAAGATTTGAGTATGAGGAGATACACAGCTCTCATCCATTCTGCATAATTGACAAGCTAAATACATAGAACTAGTATGCTATCCCACTTACTAACCTGATGCTAAATTTAGAATCGTATGTTGAGGGAAGGCTTTCAGAGGAGGGAAGATGTAAGTATTAGTTTTGAATTTTTACAAACCTGATCTGGTCAGGCAGCTGCCCGTCCCACCTGCCCTGTGAATAAAAAGTTCCAAGAAACTCTGTGTGTAGAGAACACTTATGAAAGCTAGACCCTTGTTGGAGTCAGTTAAATGAAATCACACAGCTTGGGCAGGAGTTGTTTTTTTTGTTGGTGAGACCAAGACAATTATTTGATTTTAAAATGAGTTAAAGAAATATCTAAGCTTACAATTCCTGTTGAAAAAGCAGAGATTTAAATAATTTTATAATTAAGCAGTTCATTGTGGTAGAGGGTAGTTGCCTAAGCATCAAAGTAAGAAATGTAAAAATCTACCTGCTAATTTAGTAAAGTGGCTCTTCAATTAAATGTATGCCATATTGTAAACAAATCGCGAATATCAGTTAATATTTTTGCAGAATCAGAGAGCTGTAGTTTTGAAGCTTCTTTTTATGTTTCATTGTATTAACATTAAATCTCTGCAAGAATGACAGGCTGGAGTAAGTGGATTCCAGGTGGGTCTTGGGATCTGCAGAGCCAGCTGTTCCAAAGCTCAGATAATTCTTCTTTTTAATATTGGAAGATCCTTTTGCATTTGACAGAACATGCCAAACCTTTGTACTGCCCCGTGCTGATGTTTTTTTAAAGGAGAGCAGCTTAATAATTTATTAACTGCTACATTTCCTCTGGGTTTTAGCTGTGTGATGCTGTTGTCACTGAACACTGTAAATACACAGAAGTTAACAAAAACACATCCTTTAAGAAAGCTATGGTCTTTCTTTGTTGGCAAGGTTTTCTCTGAGAGCTGTTGTTGGTTTACCTGGTTGGGAAGCAGAAGAAAATGTTCTGCTTTGTAAAGTAGGATTGCTACATCAGTTTTTAGTTTGCTAACATGCTCTAGCCCACATGGTATGATATTTAGCATACTAATGACATTATACTGTACCTGTTTGAAGTAATTTTAAGCTGTTTATTTATATTTGTTTATATTAGAATTTGAAAAATAATGATCCTTCGTTAGCCACTATCACTGTACATACCATGTTTGATTTTTCAGGATGTTAGGAGGGCTTATCCTGTAAAAGCAATATATTGTTTATATTGTATATATAAAATGTATATTAAATGCTATTAGTTATGTAGTTTAAAATCCAACAACTTTAATGATGTGCTATATCAAGGAGCTTTCATATTTACATTAGATAATCTTTGTACTAAATCTAGGAGTCTCTTTTTGTGCATTCTACATACTGGGAGTCAAATTTGTACTTTAAAGCTCTACATAGGCACATACATGAAATGCTGTAGCCCACAGCAACAGTGAAATGCAACTTTTGCACCCCCTCCTGGCTCTTTGATATCTCAGAAAGTTCACACTTGATTGTACCTTCATGGCTCAAACTGAAGAGGGGAACATTCCCAGTTGGGAGGCTAGGTCTATGCTCTCCCTGATAAAGATGCCTTCATTCAACTGGCGTCTCATAGATTACAGCTTCATCTGGCAGGACTAACTTGCATGGACAGATATTGTGTGAGGCTGTAACCAGTCTGAATACTGATTATATAATGTCAATATGTGGTTGGTTGCTCACTCGGGCTGATCCAGGAGGCGTTAAATATCTCTCCACATTTTATTCTTGTGGAAATTCTATGCCACTGCACATGCACAGAATTCATACCCCCTGCAGATTTTTTTTCTTCACAGAAATACGTTCTGCTGGAGAGGTGCCAGTTACACCTTTCACACAACAGGGGCTGCTGTGGTGCCAGCAGCTGACAGGGAGAAAGCAGAGGCTGCTTTTTTCTCAGCAACATGCCTGCAGGGCCAGGTGAGGGGTAATGAGATATGGGGGGAACATACAGAGTGGAGCACGTAGGGCTGCTGGAGGGTTACATAGACTCGGGTTTAGAAGGGTTAGTGGGGAGGAGATGCGGGAGCTGAATGGGAGTGGGGATGCATGGACACCAGGGGTTTCAGGGCCACATGGGAACACAGGTCAGGGGGTGGCTGAGTACTGGTGTAGGAACACATGAGGATAGGAGGTGGGAGTGGCTGAATGGTGGTGCCGGGACACATGGGACTGGGATGCAGGGACACCAAGGGGCAGAGATGGCTGAGTGGGAGTGGCAGGGAACCACTGGGATGGAAGGAGGAGGGATGGCAGGGACCCATGGGGATGGGGGAGGGGAGTACAGGAACACCTGGGGACAGGAACAGATGCACTTGACTGAATGTGAGAGGCTAGGGGTCATCCAGGGGCATTGCTGGCACATGATGGCACATATGCCAGCAATGCCCCTCTGCCATGTACATTGGCCAAACCGAGCAGTCACTATGCAAAAGAATAAACGGACACAAATCAGACGTCAACTATTATAGCACTTCAGTCTCCTTGGACGCTCAATAACAGACGTAAAAGTGGCAACTCTTCAACAAAAAAAACTTCAAAAACAGACTCCAACAAGAAACTGCAGAACTGGAATTCATTTGCAAACTGGCCACCGTCAAATTAGGCCTGAATAAAGACTGGGAGTCGATGTGTCGCTACAAAAACTAATTTCCCCGTACTAATTTTCTCCTACTGTTATTCACACCTTCCTGTCAACTGTTTGAAATGGGCCACCCTGATTACATTGGCCTCATTACCACTGCAAAAGTGATTTTTCCTCCCTCGGTATTCTACTGTTGAGAATAGCCCACTTCCACTTTAATTGAATTGTCTCGTTAGCACTGACCTCCAACTTGGTAAGGAAACTCCCATATTTTCATATACTGTGTATATATACCTGCCTACTGTATTTTGCACTCTGTGCATCTGATGAAATGGGTTTTAGCCCATGAAAGCTTATGCCCAAATACATTTGTTAGTCTCTAAGGTGCCACAAGTACTCCTCATTGTTTTTGCTGATACAGACTAACACAGCTCCTACTCTGAAGCCTGCCTTTGGAATGTAAATCAAGGTGGTTAAGTCTCAAGTAACTCATTTAATGTTTATCACATATACAAGATCTCTCTCTTCAAGTCAAGGAGATGTATTCTTGGTTAGTCACTTGTGGGTTTTTAATGCATAGACAAGGGTTCTTCAAAGCTGTTATACCTTGCTAAGACTACCTGCTACGGAACTCAAAATAGAGTTAATTAAGAAGAAATGCTAATACTTCTCCAACTTTCTGGTAAGAGAAATCCTAAGTCTGCCTTCTGGCCACTTAATAGAGATGAAAAATATTAAATGTTTACCTTTTCACATTCTTATTCTTCATCTGACCTCCAGCTCCCTAATTTGATTAATCCACAGCAGTTCCCCATGTTTATAGGATTTAACTATCTGTAAAAAGGCTTTTGTTTCCTACCACATATTTACTAATTAGAAAATATAGGATCTAGGTTACCATTGTGTTACTCAAGTTACACCATTGATTTTTTTCACTGATATTACACAAGCATAAAACTGGAGTGAGACACTAGTGAATCAGGAGCACAAAATTCTAATTCAAACACAATTTAGTGTTAAATGAATAAGTTGTTTTTAAAGCTTTTTATTGGTGGTCATTGCTAACTAGATGTTTGTTACTACGTTGGGATGGTGGAATAGGCGGTTTTCTCTGCTCTCACTCAATCTAACTGTTTAACATATGTCAGATTGCAGCAATGACAGTAGATTTAAGGTAGCTCTTGTAGATAACTTCACATAATTTATATTTTAAATTTTACTTATTTTAGTGCTTAGATGTAATGGCAGTGTAGGGTATCTCTTTTTACTCCAACTAACAGTCTTGCTCCTATGTTACTTAGTGCCCTAATACAGAATTAAAACAATAGCAAGGACAGATAATATCAGAGACTGCAAATTTGTAGAATGGGCTAACACTATAGGAGACTGAATGTTGGCGGTCATAATATGAAATAATACATGCTGGTGTCTCAGTTTGCCTGCTTAAAGAGAAAAAGATTAAAAGCTAAGAAAGTTACATGGGGCCCAATGCTCCTCTCCACTACTTACGGTAGATGAGAGATTGCACATGAAGAACTAGGTTGGTAAGCATTCAAGAGGCATGGAAAGCAATTCTTTCTGCAAGGTTTCCACACAGTATGGACTCTGCATCTGTGGAAGCAGATCAGGGGAATATATGTCAATATGTAGCACAAATAGCAAAATTCTGCAGTATAAATCTGTGGAGGTTGACTCTGGTAGGATAGAATCAATCATCCCACTGAAGCAGTAACTACTTGTGGATGGGGTTGCAATGAACCACCATAGTAGGAGTTGAGAAGGAGTCCATGATATGTGTGAAAGGGCATATGTTCTGTGGCTGTGGGTAGGAGGAGTTCATGGATTTCTCATATATCCATGTCCTAAATTACCTTTTCCACTTCTACAAGGTCACCATTTTTCCATTACCAAAAGGATGAAGCAATGGTCTCTTGGTACTAGTATTCTTTATACTTTTCTTGAGTATTTTCTGTGGGAAGGCTGTGCATCCAGTGAAAGCTTTTGATGTCTGTAAGACACTAGGCAAAATTAACAGGTTCCAGTATACTCATAACTAATTCTATTGGGTAAAGAGTCTAATGTATCTGACTCCAAACAGAGTTAGCAAAGCCCGTGTTGTGTGTCCAGAGAAACCTTCTCTGTGTGTTTACCTTCCAAAAAAGCTTGAGACTTGCAACTGAGATTTGAATCATAGGTTTACTCTGAAAAGCACCCTTTCTGATTCAGAATCCGAATTAGTGATGGAAAATACTAATTTATTTTCCTGTTGGTTTTGTCAGACAGGGCAGCCATAAATGTGTTTGTGCTTTTATCACCCAGTTACCTCAGTTGCCCCAGGCTCCTAGGTCTCCCCAGTCTTTCTTGGCCGGAGGGGAAGAATGCTTACTCCTTGTTGGCTGCCTCGGCTGGCAGGGTAGAGACTCTTCCTCTCAGATAGGGAGGCCACGAGCTCCTGCCTCTTCGACAGTCAACCCTACACTGAACCGGGTTCTCTCCCTTTCTCCCTTCTCCAGGCAGGGCTGCCCAGATGATTCAGGGGGCTTGGGGCAAAGGTGGGGAGCTGCGGCACTTGTACTCACCTGGTAGTGGTCTGGGTCTTTGGCGGCATTTCGGCGGTGGGGGGCCCTTCAGTTGCTCCGCATCTTTGGCAGCACTGAAGGGCCCCCCACCGCCGAAGACCCGGAGCGACTGAAGGGCCCCCCGCCACTGAAATGCTTCCGAAGACCCAGACTGCTGCTGGGTCAGGGCTTGCGGGGCCTGGGGCAAATTGCCCCACTTGCCCTCCCTCCCCCTCTGGGCAGCCCTGTTTCCAGGCCTGGCATTGGCTACGGGTATAACGGGGCAAGGCTAGCTGGGCCCACAGGCTCTCTTTAACCCCTGCCATACTGGTGGGCAGGTTCTCCATTTTATTGCAGTCTCTCTTTTATAAAGTCACTTTTCAGAGTATAATTCTGTTTTAAGAACTTTGTGAAATGACTTAACATGCCTTCACTAAGCCAGGATTCCTGTTCATAATTGGGTTTCATCAGTTTCCAAAGAGATGATTGACGCTGCAAATACAACTTCTCAAAACACAAAACTGAAAAAAGACATTATTTATTCTGTTTAATTTGAGTATTACAGATTTACCAACATACCTTTTTACCTGGATCAAGTATTCAAGATTGAGAACAAATTTATTTTAAAATATAAATCTGCTTGTTGAAACTTTCACTAAAATGAACATAACTACAAAAGAGAAACTCAGTCTTATTCTCACATAAGTACTTATGTATTACTAGTTCACATCAACAACACCAACTATAAACTGTAACTCTGTGAGGGGCTCATTGATATGTAAATTTAACAGGGAACAGAATTATTTTGAGATGATTCCATATGCCTTAAAAGACCTGTAGAGAGAGAAGTATTTATTCAGCTTAATGTATTTAAATGGCCATTTCAAAGAAAAGTACGGGTATGCACAAGAGTAATGTGAGTTGTAGTAGAAGCAGCCAGCTTCTTTCTAGAACCTCACAATAGTAATTCGTGGATTGATAGAAAGGAAATGTTGAGTCATTTCCTATTTTTGAGCAAAAAGCATGCTGAAAGTACCCTATTTTTGCAGTTGCTGTTTATGTATTGTATTGCTACTAAACAGTGTAATCTCACTAGAGAAATCTGAGAATATTTTGTTGGTGGTGCTAATAAGTTGTCTACATACCTTAGAAATAAAATGCTAGATCTTGTAAGAACTGTTACCTTCAGAAGGGTAGTATTATTTTGCAATTAAAGCATGATATTGGGAATTCAGAGGACTGAACTATGTTTTTTGCTGTTGCCTTATCCACACCCCATTGAAAGGCATGGCACATTACCATTGACTTCAATAGGCTTTGTGTAAATGTGTAATGCTCATTTGGTGGAAGAATGCTTCCAAAATGTGTGTCAACCTTCTCCAACTACCATTATCACTTCAGATGCATCCTTCTTGGGGTGGAGAGTGCATCACGGATCTCAACCTATCCAGGAAAAATGATCTTCAAGAGAGTCTCCTGCATATCAACATTCTGGAGTTGAGGGCAGTCAGGAATACACACTCAGACTTTCTCCTTCTGACCAAAGCCAAATCAATTGTTCATCATTATCTTAACGTGGCCAGCATGATTTACATCTATCATAAGAGAGGAATACATCTCATCCCCCAGCTCTGTGTTCAGGTGATGAAGCTCTGGAATTAGTGCATAACCAACCAGATAGCCATCTCAGTCTCTTACATCACAGTGACCACCTCAGTAGGCACTTCTCTCAGACTTACAACTAGGAGTTGGATTCACAAGTGCGCCTTGGTATATTTCTAACTTGGGGGTGTTCAGACATAAATCTTTTTACCACTGTTGCCAATACGAAGTGCAGGAAGTTTTGCTTGGGGGTGTGTGTGTGTGTGTGTGTCTCAGTCACTTTGAGATGCCTTTCTTATTCCATGGATAAGGGGTCTTACTTATACTTACCCACGAATGTCATTGATCTTGAAAATTCTCAGCAAGCTCAAGCAGAAAAGGGTGCCCTTAACTGATTCAGTTTGGTTCTCATCTGCTGCTGAGATATCCTCTACATCACCGCTTGTTGTCTCAGGATGCTGGTCAGACACTTCACTCTAATCTGGAAATTATGCAACCAGACATACAAAATGATAGGATCTAAATTAGCTGTTACCACTCAAGAAAGAGATCTTGGAGTCATCATGGATAGTTCTTTGAAAACTCAATGTGTAGTAGCAGTCAAAAAAGTCAACTGTGTTAGGGACCATTAAAGAAGGGATCGATAATAAAACAGAAAATATCATAATGCCACTATATATATCTATGGTACAACCACACCTTGAATACTGCATGCAGTTCTGGTCTCCCCAAAGATATATTAGAATTGGAAAAAGAATGGAGAAGAGCAACAAAAATGATTAGGGATGAAACAGTTTCCATATGAGGTGAGACTAAAAAGACTGGGACCATACAGCTTAGAAAATAGATGACTACATGGGATAAGATAGAGGACTATAAAATTGTGAATGGTATGGAGAAAGTGAATAGGGAAGCAACTCAAACAAGAAAGAGGTTACTCACCTTGTGCAGTGTCTGGTGTTCTTTGAGATGTGTGTCCCTCTGGGTGTTACACTAGCCGTTCCCCTTCCCGTCTACTTAGGACAGGGATAGTCAATAGTGGCCCATGGGCCAAATCCGGACTGCCAGATGCTTTTGAACAGACCCCAAAATCTATTTTATTTATCATTATTATTGTTGTTTTATTTTGTTCTCTGGAGTGTATAGCTTGACCTAGAAATTTTGAACTTAACAAAAAATAATTGAATAACACTGGCTTAGGAATTTCGTGGGTGGACTTTGTATTGGAAAAGGAACTGGGAGTGGTTCACCCATGCAGCTCTTCTATATTCTGCTATGGGACATGAGGATGTGCAGGATGCATTTGTGGGCCAAATAGGCACTGCTACCTAAAACCTCTGATAAAAGGTGCAGCGTTTGCATGTGCACCTGAAGTGGAGCCCACATAGAGGGACACCTCTCAAAGAACTCCAGCTGTTCTATTAGGTGAATAACATCTCCATCTGTAAATCTGGGAAGAAACTGGACTTCAATTGTGGGTGAAAAGATTATATTTTCATCATCTTCAATGAAGTGCAGCCATCTTTGTGTGCTTGCTGTTCAACACACAGCAGCTACGGGCAGGTAATGAAGACAACTACCCTATTGAAATGAAACCACAGAAAAAATTCAAGGAGGAAAAATATAGTTCTAGAAACATTTACCTTAGGGCACCATTCAGTGAATGCCCTTCTCGTTGACTGTTTTCAGCTTGGTTAGTGGGTTCGGAAGGTTAGGGAAGAAACAAATTATAAGGACAATTTTACTCTAATATTGTTCTAATATTGCAGGAGTACCCAAATGGCCTAAGAAATTCTTAAGTATTCTTACTGCATTTGGGCCAAAACACTTGTGCTATCAATCCACCTCATCTGAAAAGTGCCATGAGATGTTAGCACCTTTGTTTTATGTCCACTGAAAGATATTATTTCCACCACTGCCTTCTAACACCCTGCTGGTGTATTAATAGCACTGACAAATATCCTGACTCAGGACAGCATCCCTGTTTAGGAGCCAAGTATCAGGGAGTAGCCACATTAGTCTGTAGCCACAAAAACAACAAGGAGTCCAGTGGCAGCTAAAAGACTAATAGATTTATTTGGGCAAAAGCTTTTGTGGGTAAAAAACCCACTTCTTCAGATGAAGGTTTTTTAAACACAAATGGTTATGCACAAATAAATCTGTTAGTCTTTAAGTTGTCACTGGACTCCTTTCTGTTTAGGAAGAATACTTAAATTTAAGCCGTTCTTAAACCCCATTGAGTCAATGGGATATAAGCACTTGCTTGAAGTTAAGCACAAGCTTAAGCACTTTCTTGAATCAGGACCCTAGACAGTACACTACCATCTACTCAATTACAACTGCCACCTACTGTATCTTTTCTTTGATGGCCTTCCAAAAGAGTGCTGACTAGACCCAGCTCTACTTATTTTATGAACTCTTACAAGATTTTAGTTTGAGGCTGTATGGCTGAAGACCATTAACAGTGTGCCAACCATATTAATAGATCTTCTCCCACACAAGAGCGATAAGGAATAAATTCCCTTTCAGAATTAAATTTTAAAAAGAAACCCTCTAGTGATCTTAAAACTGCACCAACCTGAAGCTTTCTTTGTGTTGAATGTCATTTCTATAATATTTTATTTGTTGTTTTGTTGTTGATTGGTAAACACTTTATTTCTAGTCACCTTGCCAGAGTTGCTTCAGAATGCAGTTGTGAAAATCAAATTGATTTTTCATTAAGGGGTCTTTATTTTAGGCCTAAGCTAAGCAAATTGACCCAGAATATTCTTCAAGCATATGCAGTGGATTGCTTGAATTCCCAAGCTGTCCTCTCAGGTACTTTGCTAATGTGACATTGATCAATCTACAAATCCCAAACGTGGAAGTGATAGGAATATTGGCTACAGGATGCTCTACAGGCCAGAAAGATAAATTGTTTGGGTTGTCTTTTTGCAAGTTTGAGGTCACAATTCATTCATCTTGTTACTTTGCTGTATCCCTTTAGTGGCTTCAATTGCAGAATTAAATATTGAATGGTGGCAGATCATTCAATATATGGCTTTCATACTTTGGCATTAGAAGGCTTTTCATGCTTAAAATGGAACTGTGTGAACACAGAATGCCAAAGGTAATCGTGCTGATGATCTATTATGTAAGATTAATCCCACAACAACATTATAAGGCAATTCTTAACACATTGATTCATCCCTGATATGATGCTTCTGAAACAAATGGATATACTAAGCATTTTAGGAGTGGGATTGTGAATTTAACCCTTTATAAGAACAAGTACCATCTAAAATTAATGAAGAAGTTCCGAAAAAAGGTTTAAATACTTCGCGTGAAATTCACATTCCTTGTGCAAATCCCAGGATTTACCAAGGGAACCAGCACAGGGAGTTAGAGGGAGAGAGGCCTAGATACATCAAAGATCTTTAGGCACCTAATTCCCCACTATTGAAGCACTATTGAGATCCTCAAAACTCCTGCTTAGCTGCTGCTTAACTCTGTAGGTGCCTAAAATCTCTTGGCATCCAAATTTTTATTCCAAAGTCCAATTGACATCTATGTTTCTGCCACTGGGCATGTGCACGTTTCACTGTCTGTGTCAGGATCCCTATCTCATGACAAATCCTCAGCAGGCTTTGTGGATTCCAGTGATTTCCTAGGTGCCTAAAAGTGTGAGGGATTTTGATGCACAGCATTTCAGTCCTTAAGTACTAGTGTGGATTCAGGCCAGATTCTTTCCTACATATAGGATAGGAAGCATCTGAAAAATCAGGTCAGAGTCACCACTAAAACATGGGTTTGCAGCCAGTAGAATGGTGCAATTTTTGAGACCCACTTGCCATACCTCCACCACACCCTGGATCCACTCACGCACCCTTCTCTGCACTGCTGTGGAGAAAAACTGTTGAAGAGCTCTGTTCCTAGACATACTAGGGGTGACACATAAGACTCTCTGCTTTCCAGTCTTCCCCTTTGTATAGTGGAGCAGCATTGGCTCTGCAGTGTTTTTGGGCTTCTGCAACAGTGGAGGAATCAGGAGGATTTCACCTTTAATTATTATTATTAATAACAGTAGTAATTCTTACAACTTATGCCATATAGCACTTTGCCTTTTTAAAGAACTGTACAAACATCAGTTCACTGATTATTATAAATTGACAGTCACAGCAGGCTGAAGACAACCATTGGTGGGTATTATTTAATGAAAATTAAGATTGAGTCTAATACAAGCTAACAAAAGTTAGGAAATGAGTTAACATAATTAAGTAGATTAGTGAATTAAATATCATTTGTACAGAGAGGGATATGTGTGTGAATTTTATTTAAAAACTTTTGAAGCTAAGAATCTACCTTCAAAGGCTTTGGAATGGGAAGATACGTGATTACCTTAAGAGAGAGAACGGGCTCCAAAGGTGAATATATATTTCAGCATTTTTAGTTAAAATATATATTACATTGAGATCAGTTCAGGCTGCATTGTTGCTTGCTACTGTAATGGTAGTAAAGAGTACCACCTGCAACTGAGAGAAGCCTCAGGAGGTGACAATGCTTCAGGTGGATGAGTTCCTGAGGAGGGTAGAGGGTTTCCCAGTGAAGAAAATGCCAGAATAACAGAATTAAATGAAAGAAGAGTTAAACTGCAGTTTAACAAATGGCAGCCACAAACCAGAGGGAAGGCAGTGGGAAACCAATCTGTGTATTTTCTATCATGAGAACAGAGCAGTGGCCACACAATCCAACTATGGCACTGGACAGTGAGACCCCACTGGAAGAAGATTCCAGAGATTGAGTGCTGGTTGCAATTATAATAGTGCCATACCACATCTTTCAGGAAGTACAGTGCCTGATGTTTACATGAAGGAAAAGAATGACCTGAACCTTTGTAAAGAAATCGTAAGAGTAAAAACATGATATGAGGAATATATATATGAAGGGAAGCTCACCACTGTGACCGAAGAATTGGAAAGATGGAAGATAGATGTATGTAGAATCTCAAAGCTGTGATGGAATGGTAGGGTTTAGTTCATGATGATGAATGGGTATGTGGTATACTACTCCTCATCATCCAAGAAAGTGAGAGAAAATGGGATTGCCTTTATCTTATCCAAGGAGACATCCAATTATGTGCTTGGATATAATCCAATTAATGAGAGAATCATTACAGTTCACCTTTGAACAAAGCCAGTTAATGTCAGTCAAGTTTATGCTCCTAACACTTGAAGACTGAGTTCTATGAACAGTTCAAAGGGACACTTGTTAAAACACTAAACAAATAATCACCCTGGAAATTGGAGATCTGAATGTGAAAGTTGGAGCTGTAAGGTCTCATGAAGAACTAATGGGAAACAGTCTGGGTTTACAAAATGAGAGAGGAGAGTGTTAAATTGAATTCCATTGCTCTAATTATGTGGTCGTTACAAACACCATTTTCACCCAACATCATAATGTTTATATACATGGAGGCCACCTGATGGTGTCGCAAAGAAGCAAATCGACTATGTAATGTTACAGGGGTACTGGAGATGGAGCATCCAATAGACAAAGACTTTTTCCAAGTGCAGACTTAAAGTCAAACCATCAACTTTTAGCCTCAAACTTAAGATTAGAACTTAATTTTAAGATACTTAAAGATAAGACTTTGGCGGCAGGTCCACTGTGTCTAGGCTCGTTGAAAATTAACAAAAGCTGCATGACTTCTGTCCAGAATGGGTTTGAGGGATTGTTAAAGGTGAAAGAGGAGAACAACCCAAATTACTTTTCATTCTATTCCAAAGTTTTTATGCTTGAAGCTGCCAAAGGATTCATTCTGAAAAGTCAGCTGGTGAAAAAACAATGCAAAGTGAAAGAGAGTGGCTTGGAGACTGCCATAGGTGGTGCATGAACTGCTGGTTGGGGGAGGCTAGCACCCAGCCCCACCCCTTCTGAGGCCCTTCCCCTTCCTCCGAAGGCCGTGCCCCCCCGCACTGTGGCCAATAGCCCCCACGCCAGGCTAGCTCCCACAGCCCTGGAGCCCCAGGAGGAAGGGCAGCACAGCCACAGCCTCCCCAGCCCCAAAAAGGGAGGGTAGATGATGTAGCCCAAGCCCCTGGAGCTGAGCCATAGTCACAGAGCAGAAGCAGGGGGCCTAGGGACGAAGCATGGGCGGGGCCACATCTGGCTGTTTGGGGAGGCACAGCCTCCCACAAACAAACAATGGTACCCACTGCTCATGGAGAATGCAGAGCATAGGAGAAAATACAAGTGTAACATCGTGCTACATGGGGGGATCAGCAGTGGGGGTCAAATCTGGTACCTCTGAAGCTAAATACATGAGCTAGTACTGCATGAACTAAAAGACACAAGTCTCTTAGCCAAGGCAGTAGCAGACTTATGAATCTCCAGGGGCCTAGCCACTGCTAGAGGGGGACAGAGTACCACTCCCAGCAAACAAGGGTTACACAAAGAATTGAACAGACAGATTCAAAGACAGACTCAAGGAGACAAGTGAATACATTAGGGCAAAATTCAAGGAACTTGAGAATTCTAGAGAGAGTAATAATACAAATGATATGTTTGCAGTGGTCAGACTTCTTACTAAAAAGTTTTCCCTGTGATCAAACATAATAATGGATCATGATTGCAGAGTTCTTTCTTACTGAAGATGATGATATCAAATGCAAGTGCAGAGATTATTGTGCCAATCCCTTTGCCACATCAGTCTAGCAAGAGGAAGTGGTGCATGCTATTAGAATGAAGTCTGGGAAAGCACAGAGGGTAGATCACATACCAACAGAATTGCTAAAACAATTGGTGACTGCAGTATCAATCTCGTGAAAAATTTGCAATGATGGGTAGATGAAGGGAATCTTTCTACTATTACTAAAAAAGGGAGATATAAAGTAATGCAGTAACTATTGTGCCATTTCCCAGGTATCAAACACAAATAATGTGCTGCTTTGCATAATTCAGGATTGCATGAAGCAAATGCTAGAAGCAGAACTATCATCACAACAAGCTGGTTTCAGAAAAGGATGATGCACATGTGATCAGATCATGATAATTCACCATCTCATTGAAAAATGCAGTGAGTATAATCACTCATTGATTATGTGTTTCAATGACTTCTCCAAATCATTTAATACCATCTGATATGACCATCTCTGGAGGACATTGGCAGACATGGGGATTCCAAAGCATCTCATTGTATTCATGGCAAGTCTCTACTGTCACCAGCGGACCACAGTACGAACAGCAGTGAGTGACAGTGAGCAGTTTTCTACTGGGCAGGGTGTGAGGCAAAGGTGCGTTCTGTCTTTAACATTTGTGCAGAATTTATTATGAGACAGGGCCTAAAAGGTTTTGATAAAGTGGAAGGAGCTAGGATTTCCGTTGATAGATGCCTCTTCATCACCTTCAGATATACTTGTGATATGCTTTTTGCTGCTACTGTTTATCCACTGCAACTAACATTTGAGTCTGTAAAAACAGTTAGTGAGGAATATGAACTATTGCTAAATGTATATATGCATATACAGTATGTTGACACAATCACAATTGCTCCAAAGAAATTGGAAGAAGACTAATGATGGCTAGCTCAGCCATGTCTCCCCTACAAAAGTATGGAAAAAATGTGGTATTTCAAAACTGTTCAAAACTGAACAAAGGTTCAACTGGTGAAAAGCTTAATTATTTCTGTAGCGACTTATCATAGACTAAGATCAGAAGGGACCATTAAGGTCATCTAATCTGACCGCCTGCACAATGCAGGCCGCAGAATCTCACCCACCTATTCCTGTATCTAACCTGTGTCTGAGCCATTGAAGTCCTCAAATCATAGTTTAAAGACTTCAATGTGCAGAGAATCCTCCAGCAAGTGACCCGTGCCCCACGCTGCAGAGGAAGGCGAAACCCCCCCTCAGGGCCTGGAGGAAAATTCCTTCCCGACCCCAGATATGGCAATCAGCTAAACCTTGAGCATGTGGGCAAGACTCAGCAGTCATCACCCAGGAAAGAATTCTCTGTAGTAACTCAGATCCCACCCCATCTAACATCCCATCACAGACCATTGGGCATATTTACTGCTAGTAGTCAAAGACGAATTAATTGCCAAAATTATGCTATCCCATTATACCATTCCTCCATAAACTTATCAAGCTTAGTCTTGAAGGCAGAGATGTCTTTTTTTCCCCCATACTCCCTTGGAAGTCTGTTCCGGAACTTCACTCCTCTGATGGTTAGAAACTTTCATCTGATTTCAAGTCTAAATTTCCTGATAGCCAGTTTATATCCATTTGTTCTTGTGTCCACGTTGGTACTGGGCTTAAATAATTCCTCTCCCCTCCCTGGTATTTATTCCTCTGATATATTTATAGAGAGCAATCATATCTCCCCTCAGCCTTCTTTTGGTTAGGCTAAACAAGCCAAGCTCTTCAGTCTCCTTTCATAAGACAGGTTTTCCATTCCTCGGATCATCCTAGTAGCCCTTCTCTGAACCTGTTCCAGTTTGAATTCATCCTTCTTAAACATGGGAGACCACCAGAACTGCACACAGTATTCCAGATGAGGTCTCACCAGTGCCTTGTATAACGGTACTAACACCTCCTTATCTCTACTGGAAATACCTCGCCTGATGCATCCCAAGACCGCATTAGCTTTTTTCATGGCCATATCACATTGGGCGGCTCATAGTCATCCTGTGATCAACCAATACTCCGAGGTCTTCTCCTCCTCTGTTACTTCCAACTGATGCCTCCCCAGCTTATATAACAATAGTTCTTGTTATTAATCCCTAAATGCATGACCTTGCACTTCTCACTATTAAATTTCATCCTATTATTATTATTCCAGTTTACAAGGTCATCCAGATCTTCCTGTATGATATCCCAGACCTCCTCTGTATTGACAATACCTCCCAGCTTTGTGTCATCTGCAAACTTTATTAGCACATTCCCACTTTTTGTGCCAAGCTCAGTAATAAAAAGATTAAATAAGATTGGTCTCAAAACCGATCCCTGAGGCACTCCACTAGTAACCTCCCTCCAGCCTGACAATTCACCTTTCAGTACAACCCGTTGTAGTCTCCCCTTTAACCAGTTCCTTGTCCACCTTTCAATTTCCATATTGATCCCCATGTTTTCCAGTTTAGCTAATAATTCCCCATGCGGAACCATATCAAATGCCTTACTGAAATTGAGGTAAATTTAGATCCACTGCATTTCCTTTGTCTAAAAAATGGATTTGAATCCTGGGAAACTACATTGCTGCAGAAAGAAAATTGAAGCCTTGGTGATGTGGTACTGATGAAGACTGCTACCTATCTCCTGGATGGAAAAGCTGATGAATGGTTATATTAGAAGTATTATTGGAGAAAAGTGGATCCTGCTCTCAGAAATCAATAGATGCAAATATATGTATGTTGGTCACATCAATGGTAGAGATGGAAATAAACTCAAGAAACTTACCAAGGAAACAATGGTGGTGGGTCATCATAATAGGGGATGACCTGCGAGGAGATGTATAAATGGTGTGCAGCAGATAAGTGGGAGATCAACTGCTGTGTGTGCTAAGTTAGTGAATCAAGAAGGCTTCTGGAGATTCTGCTCTGATGTCACCAGTATTCAGACATCAATAAATGGATTTTACTTACTTATATGGTTTAATACAAATTTTTCTAGACAGCTTAATAATGTTTAATATGCTTACAACTGTTCATGTTTAACGTGTTTTCTAAAACCATTTGATGTCACTTAATTAAATGTGGATTAATTATTTAATTCAAATGAGCTACTATGACTTGTCATGTAAAAAGAGTTTAGGATCTGGTCTGGTAAGCAAGTGCATACATTTCTCATCATTCAGATTAATTGGGACTATTCAGATGAGTAGAATTACATATGTGATCAAATGTTTTCAAGATCAAACCCTTAATATGCAGATTTTTCACCAATAAACTGCAATCTCTTTTAATCATAGGAGCAGGTGCCAATTCAGCAAACCTGATGCTAGACATCAAGAAAATGTCATTGTAAATAATTAGCATATATGTAAAATAAGATTTTAAGAGTTTTTTTTCTTTTTTTCCCTATCAAAATACCCCACAATATAAGTTGATATGTATGGTCTGATGTTGTGCAACATATAAACCCCTTGGCAAACTTTTTAAAACAAACCTGTTGAAGAGGTTAGTTTTGGAGAAAACAGGTTAGTGTGCTCATTTAGATTAACAGAAAATCAAATGTTTCTGTTGCCTACAATAGTTATATTCCATCACTTAGTTTTGTTTGTGGTCTTGATTAATGAATAATGTACACAGTGCTGTGCTCTCATATTTTTTTACCATGTTGCAAGTGCAAACATTATATTACATGAGCTGTGGCTGGCTGCCCACCTGCCTGCCAGATTTCCAAAAGTGGTATATGGGTATGGCTATTGTTTATTTTCAGCTATCATTCATATGCTAGTGTTTATCATATTTGCAGACCTTTAGTGTACTGACTAGACTAGTATACGTAGGAAT
This sequence comes from Chelonoidis abingdonii, assembly GCF_003597395.2. NCBI lineage: Eukaryota > Metazoa > Chordata > Testudines > Testudinidae > Chelonoidis > Chelonoidis abingdonii. The sequence continues at coordinate 81,094,358 of NC_133773.1, forward strand.
TGCACAGAAGTAAGTGATTCCTTAGACTGAAATCAAATATCATTAGCTGTGCCATTATAAGTCCAGTTGAGTGAGTAGAGTGAAGCCTATCAGAAATTATTTTCAGTATGTTTTCTTTTCTATTGCCAAAAAAAAACCCAAACATTTTTGTTGTACATTAGAGACCTTATGTAATGTTTAATGTTTCAATTTGCTATACACGTTAGAGTTTTTATATTTGTCATCTTGTTCCAATTTAATGAAAGCTTAGTTGGCTATGGTTTTCATTGGAAAGCAGATCACACATACAGTTTTGAACAGCAGTATGTATTTTTCTTTTTTGGATATGAACAGCCTTCTAAATATTTCTTGTGAAATTTTGGCAAAGTATCTCCTTCTGAGTTTGATGAAAAGCTGTTTTTTTAATTATTTAAACATTTGAAGTGTCTGCTTTCAAGGATCAGTTTCTAGTACCCCAAATGAATAAACTTTATCACAGACAGATGGTATTTTTCTTTAAATCATCTTACTAGGAGTTTTTTCCATTTGTATTTAGCCAAAGTTCTTTTTTGGTTATACCTAAGAAATATATTAATGTAATTCATTTTTATCATTTGTTGACATCATAAAACCCAGCAAGTACAACATAAAATATTAGCATACAATTCCTTTTTTGGACCAAAATGCTGCTCTAGCATCCACACTGCAGATTTATTAAGTATTTTGAACACCTGTCATCATGTGGAATTCTTTTGGTCTCCAGGGGAGTGATATACTAGGATCAAGTGCAGAATATGCAGTAGTGCAGATTCAAGAGCAAAATTTTGTGTTTGGAAGTTGAAATTCACTCTTTGCCAGGCTCTCTGATTCACTTAGGTCCTATGTGGGGAGATTTTCTCTGAAGCAGCCTTCACATCCCTGTGTATCTCTACCCACAGCTGTGCAGAGAGCAGAAATGATGGAGAGCTCTAGGAGAGACTACAGATCAGTGATTATGCACGTGCAGTTTGGTATGCATGCACATGTCTAAGTGTGGACTCTTCTTCCCATCCTCCACAAATTTCACCTGTATGAAGCCCAGTTACCCAGGCTGTATGCAGGTGAAGTGAATTCAGCCTGAGCTTAAAGATGAAATACCACAGATGAATAGACCAACATGTAGTCATAAACATACAAGATGATAAAAATCACCAGTTAGACTAAAACTATGTTAAATTAGTTTTCTTTAAAAAAAATACCCTTAATGCTGAAATTGATTGCAAAAGAGGTTTAGTATACGTGTTTATTTTCTTTCTTTCTATATTTTTCAGATAGTAAAATTACTGGTCTAATTTACTGTTTGTTTGCAGGATATATTTGGCATTATTCCATATTTTTGTGTGTCAGATTAGATTAAGACTCAAAGTGCACCTTTGGAGGTGAAAAGGAAAGCATTGCTAGCCTGGAGATTTGACTTTTGATAAATATAAATGCGAAGCAACGCTCCACTGTTGATAAGTAGTGTATGTGATCCATGACGGGCAGCCGGTTCTTGTGATGGAGAGAAATACTACAGCTGGCGCATTCAGGCTTCTGCTCCACTGGATTCACAATAGATTAGCAGGGTACTCTATCAGCTGGAGTTTTTTGCTCATGATGGATTAGAGTGAAACTCATATACGAGTTGTTCCAGGGTTCCTTGGAGACCCTAGCTTTTTATGAATTGAAAGGTCATTTGTAAATGTATAGCTATATTTAATTATTTATTTAGGAGAATGAGATTGTCATGTTGTCTGTAAGAGTTTGAAATCATATTTTGTGGCCACAGCGATTTTAATGTCATGCATATTATTTTGTTTTGATTTTTATAAAACTGAATGCTCTAAGTGAAAAAGTCTTTGTAAAGGCTGAAGGACTAGGACTTAAATAGATCTTCAAACCAGAGTGCAGTCCTACAATGAGGCAAGAAGTCTCCCTGCTCATTCAGTCCTAAATACTTTTGATTCAAGGCCAACGTTTGTGCCATATGTGTGGGTATTTTATAATAATCGAAAGATGCAAACCTCCAAACATTTTCCACTGAGACCATTTATCATAAGCCTTTCTCCCAAATCTGGACCTTAGCATCCAAAATCTGGGTGCTTAGCATGAACCTCCAAGCTTAATTACCAGCTTGGATCTTATCTCGTGCACCGACGTTACATCGCTGCTCGCTCTGGTCCCCCAGACTTTCCCTGGAGGACCCCAAGACCCAGAAGCTCTGGTCTTACCGGCAAGGGATATACTCCACTTTCCTTCCCCTCCCTCTCCATCCAGACTTCCTCTCTGGGCTAACCTGAGTATTGTGCAATCTCTTTACATCCACATACACGAAGCATATCTCCTTATTCCACAAAGAGACAAACCCCAAATACAGAAAACAGAATGATTCTATCTCTCTTTCCCCTCCACCAATTCCCTGATGCTGCAGAGCTTATCCTCGTAGATCTAACACAAAGAGAAGTCCTCCCTTGTTCTTTAGACCTCAGAGAGAAAACTCAAACAAGTTTAAAAAGAAAACTTTATTATAAAAAAAAGACATAAGATATAAACGCTGCATCAAGTGACAATACAGGCTATTGCTTATAAGAAAATATGAATACAGTCTGATTCAAAAAGATATCCATTTGAAACATTCCAGCAAGTTACACACATGTAAATACACCCAAAACCATAAAAGCCTATATTGTTTTTCTACCTGTACTTACAAGTTGGAAACAGAAGATTAGAAGATAGAAAAGAGCTTCTCATAGCTGAGAGACAAACAAAAGACTCAGACCCCAAAAAATCCCTCCCTGACTTTGAAAAATCCAGTTTCCTGATTGGTCCTCTGGTCCGGCTTGTTGGTTCTTGTTCCTTTACGGTAAAGAACATGTAACCACTTCGCTTCTATTTATGACACAAACCTCCAAACATTTTCCACTGAGACCATTCAACATCTGTCTTATCACAATGGCTTTCAAATCCAATGTTTTTGCTTCTATATTTAAACAGTAAAGCAATACTTGGTAATTAACTTAGTCACCGAATCTCATGGTGAATTCTTATTTCCTGTCTCTCTGGGTATGTCTAGTCTCTGCTATCTCTTTGGGCATGTCTACTCTGCCAGTCACTGTGGCATCTACTTTGCCACCATCAACTTCAACAAATTAACAATAAGTAGACAAATGCCTAGCCTAGGAAACTGCAACAATAAAAGATACTCTGTCATAAACTGCATCAAAGTCAATCCAGCAGTAGAAGATATTTTGTCATTAGTTGCCGTGGTCAGTTTCCAGGTCCTAAAAAATGGTGCAGCATAAGACCTGATCAAGTGTAATTCAACCTCATGAACCATAATCCTCCAAGCAGCCCTTCCCAGCTTGAAGAACTTGGCTCAGTCGGACAAAAGGGAACTTAAATTGCATTAATGTAAATCAGTGGTGAAATATGTCCTTATATCTAAAGTTGCATGGAATACCATGGCCACACATCCTGGCTCTGTGCTAGAGTTTGTACTAAGTTATGAGAATAATCAGTATGCAAAAATTGCAGTGGATATCTATCAACATCAAAGCTGTGTCAAAAAGGGACTTATGAAGAAGTGTTCAAACAACAGAAGAATGCCAAGCATAACCCATTTTGAGACATGACTTTATGACAGTGTGAACTTACCGCAGTATCACACATGCAGTACTTCCTGGATGGTGGGAAGATGAAGCTTTTTTAGGGGAATGTGAAAAAATATGCCACAGCACAGGCACTCATCAATGAAGAGAACAGTCTTTCTCCACCTCAAAACAGGCAATCAGCAACAGCCCTAACCATGTGAGGCTAGCCATGCATATGAAGCTCTGCAGGTGCCCCTTTAAGGGTAGTGGTATCTAACAGTCAACTTATCCCCATCAAATGACCTGGGCCTTGAAAAATGTGGGATGGACTGATACACAAAGTCTGAGGAGATATGGACAGAGAGGAAGAGTGGTCCTGGGCAGAAGTAGCATTTAGAAAGAATCCTGTTAATATATCTTTAAGGGTTCAGGACCTGGACCCTTGCAGAAAAGTTAGGACAAGGGTTCTCCCTCACCCAGCCAATAAAGAATGAGCTGGGAGAAGGGGCCTTCATAAATGCTGCCTCCTCCCTCATAGCAGGGCAGTTGCCTGGAGACACTGCAGGGAGTAAGAAAGTCCTAAGTTAGCAGGGAGAAGACAGCAACAGGGGAAGGTCTGTCTGCTAAACCTTCCCAGATGGAGGGTGGAAGGACTGATTGGGAAAAAGGCCAGCTGGAAGAGCAGATGTCTGAGGTTCTACATCTGGCCTAAAGTACAACTCCAGCTCCAAGGAGGAGAGCTAGGAGGTCTCTGTTTTAAGGAGAGAGACCGAGGAATTGCCTCCTGAAACTGACTAGGACCCAGAGTGGGCGTGAATTTGAGTGGCTAAATAAGTGAGTTACTCTCTGTAGAATAAGTGAGTAATGCTGACCCAGCAAAGAGGAGTTGAACTAATACTGAATGGTACTGGGTACAAGACAGCCCCTGTCAAAAGAACTCACCCACTGTAAGATCATCACAGAGGCTCACCTGCCACTGTGATCAAGTTACTGTGGAAGGAACAACCTTCCTCAACTCTGGTGTTTTACACTGTGTGCAAGGTGTGGCACCTCAGTAACCATTGCTGGACATGGATTTTAAGCAGTGGACGTGCCGTGAAAGCAACTGACCACATCTTCATCAGAAATTGCTCCAAAATGAAATCTCACTGGGTCTTTGGGGGCACAGCAGCACCAGCAAACTCAAACTCAGAGACTAGCTGTCAGTCAGCTCTCACTGTATCTTCCAACTCCTCACAAGCCAGATGTTCACTAACAGTACAACGTCTACCGTCTTTCAGAGGATCTTGTTGAAACCATTAAATATACACAGGCTGTCAAAGATCACATATGTAATCTCAGTATCCTCTCAGATGACATGGATCACCCGGTGTGGTATATTTAATGCTGTATCATGTTTCTGCAAGAAACCTTGGCTTTCTGAAGAGGTCTTTGATATATTAACAAAGAAGGCAGAAGTATGCAAGCAGGGAGAAATTAAAAAACAAAAAACAGTTGAAAGACATTTTCCAGGCCTTGGCATAACAGGACTGTAAGATCTACATCAATTACCTGGTCGATGAAGCAGAGGATGGCCTAAAGCACAATAATCTGTGCCCTTCCTGCAGAGCTATCATGAGTCTGACTAGCAGCCATAAACAGCCTTCTAACATTCCCTCACAAAACCAGTCAGTTCTCCCTGCTGGACAAGTTCCTGAAATGATGGAAAACATCATGAAAATCTACTGGACCCTGCACCTGCTGGTGATTGTCCACAGCTATGTGACCTGGCAAACCATATGGATGCAGACCCAGAGAGGAACACTGATCTTCTGTCACTCAAGGAAGTATGAAAGACCATCCAAAAGTTATGGGATGGATGTGCTTCTGGACCTGATGGTATTCCACTCAAGCTGCTGAAAGGTGCCTTGGAACTAACAAGCACTGGCTTGCATCAACTGTGGGCATCAGGCAAAGTACCAGTAGAATGTGGTAGTCCCACATAGTGTACCTGTAAAAGAGCAAACAATCTTGCACCAAGTGTAGCAACTATAGGCCAGTCTCATTGCTATTGGTCCCTGGAAAGGATTTCATTCACCTTGGTAGGATGCAGCTGACATCATCCACAGGAATCAGGTTTCACTGCTAAGAAGTCAACAACGGATGCAGTCCTTACCCTCTTGCTTCTGTTTGAGCTGCACCAGTTTAACCATCTGCTTCACATGGCATGTATGAACATCAATAATACTTTTGATTAGCACTTTTGCTCACACTGAAATAAGTTGGTGTCCCTGGCGTTCTGCTTAATTTGGTTCAGGACTTCGCTGTGTTCCTACACAATCTCAAGTGTGCAGAAGGGATGTATTCTTGACCAAGCAGTATTCTGTAAAGCTATTGACTGGATATTAGGACTTGTCACCCTACATGTTGGAATCAAGGTTGGTCAAGAAGTGTTCACCAACCAAGACTACACCAACAACACTTCCTTGTTTGTGAAGAAGCTGGAGAATTTCTGTCCTGTCTTTCAACCCAATAGGGCAAGTGGGATCTTGGAAACCTTGAGTGTTGCATGGCAGAAGACCAAAGTCCAGAACCTCAGAGCTTAGCAGGTTGGGTCAAGTGCTGTGGAGAGTGTTGATGCGTTCATCTACCTAGGCTTCAGGTAGTTTCACAGTCTCCTGCATGAATTCCATGATACACCTATGGATGCAGAAGTGTCTCTGTGCTGAGATGAAGTTCAGGATCTATCAAACCTGTGCACTGCTCATACTTCTATATGAGTCAGAAGCCTATACCCTTCGACAGAGAGACTTAGAGCAGCTAGAGTCATTTCATATGTGCTGTCAGCACCAAATCCTGAATATAATGTGGTTCAGCTTTGTGTGAAATGACATAATCTTGCACAGATCTGACCTTCCACCAGTCAGTCACTAAACTTAAAAGTGGTGGTGTGTGCTCTTCCGTCATTTTGCCAGGATGGGTCAAAAGAAGCCTTGACCCTATATAACCTGCCATTTCCAGCAGGGCTGTCCCACAGATTTTTGGATTCTCAGGATTGAGCCAGATCTGGGAACCTCACTCTGATACCTAGTATGATGCCATGAATCGTAGCCACTCTGGCTGGTGCAACAGTCCTCAGAGGACTATGTACATTTGATGATGATTTTGGCTGCCATTTTGCCCATTTACCAACTTGCATCACTACATTTCTTATCTGTGCAACACAGAGTTTATGGATATTGATTAACAAGGACAAATGATTAGGGTTGGAAATGTGTGAGATGCTACTGTGAAATCTATTTGATAGGGTAGAACAATGGCTGCTTCTTCATTTATTAGCATTCTTAAAGCTGGTTGAAACAATGATTTGAGAACTGCCTTGAAGGCAGACAGCTTACTTGCTAACAATATATTTAATAGTTAGCTTTAGAAATAATCCAGAAACAGACAGGAGAATCTAGTTGCTCTAAGTCTTTAGAACCCCACCTCCTCCCACACACTATTTCCAAATATAACTGAAAACAGTGATTGAAGCCCCTTATGCTTGCTAAATCTGATTCACATGAAGGATTATTTCTGATTATATTTTAGTAGCCCTTATTGACATTTAAATTATACTCTTGGTCTATATCTTGTGCTTTTTGAGTGCCATTTTGAAACTCTGTTAAGGAGAGAGAACAGATCGCAGGTTCTTAAACATGGTGACTCAGCTAAATTATGATCAAGAAAATAGAGGGAATAGGATGGAGAGAGAGAACAACAGAAATCTTTCAAAAACTTACTACTGTAAACTTGGATTCACTTTGTTTTTATATCACTGTACTTTACCACATACTTTGCCCTCAGAAAATTCCAGATAATTTCAAGTCCTTTTTTTTTTCTGGGACACGTAATATTATGCATGGGGTAACAATTCAGTCAAGTGAAATGTATAGCAAGTCTTAACAATGATCAGTCAAGGGTGGGATTTCCTTGGCAAGTCTTTTACAAAGGTTGTAGGACCACACTTCCATAGTTAAAGCAAAGGGAGCACAAGGGATTATTTAAAAATATAATAATAGTATAGTTGTAACATTAAAGCATTTCTGCCAATGTCTGAAAGCTAAACGAGGACATTGAGAGAAAAATAGGAAGAAATCATTTAGCTTCATTGGACTTTTTCTCCAGTAGATCTCTGCCCCCCTTTTTATGGTTGGAAAACCCATGACCAAAAGGTGAAGGGGGGGATACTCTAGGGGTATAGTGTTAACAGAGTTGGATCACTGGATGAGTACCTGCAGAATTGTAGTGGGGTTAGGAAAGTGAGAAGTAATGTGGGGGTAAATTTATTGTGGGGCATGTTTGTGATATTTATCAATGGAAGGAGATAGTGGGAGGTAGAGAAGTGACTCTCAGCTGGCAAACTAAGGAAACTCATCGGCTGAGGTGACTAGATTAAGATATCCCAGACTATGCAGGGGTAAATCCAGTTGCATCTTCCACAAACTGTCGTCATCCAACAATTCATTGAAACATTTTTGTGTGTGGATGCAAGATGGAATTCAATCAACTGAGGGGAAACAATCACTGTTTACCCTGGTAAATTTCTTAAGTGTAAAACCAGAATAAAATAACTTTTGTAAAGGGACAGAGTAGAATAATTGTTAGCATTTTACTGAAAACAGTTGGGGTGCATGAAAAGGTCTTATTAAATAAAATATTATACATCTCTTTTAAAAGATCTGACTGCTGTAACCTGTAGTTTGACTCTGGCATCTTGCATTTTAGCAAATCTCTTTTAATTTGTTAATAGAAAGGGCAAGTATACAGTATGCTTCTAATGAATCAAGCATTGCAATTTATAGCTTTCTGTAGTATTTGAGCAGAGCTTTTAATCCTCTACATTGGATCAAATTCTCCTCTTGTATGAATGCATGTAATTCTCATTGGAACAAATGGGAGATGTGATTTTGTTCTTCGAGGACAAAATTTGCTCCTTGTTCCTAGTTACCATTATGATATTCTGTGAGGTGCTGAGTGCCTCCTGCTGGTTTTGAAGTGCCCTCCACTCTCAGTTAGACCCTGTGTCTGTAATTCTGAGGTATGATACAGACATTTCAGAACAAGCACTGTCATTTACTAGGTGTTTGGACAACTAACATCCAGGACAACTGAGACCTGGTCCTAGTGGTAGATCCTCTATAAATGCAAATAAATAGTACTCACATACTGCTGTTTTAAAAAGGATCTTCATTTAGTAACTAGAAACTAAAATTGCTTTAACAATTTTATGGTCAGATTGATGTGCTCTGGCAGCTTTACCCCATTCTGGTTTTGCAACCCAGTCATAAACCCAGCTTAACTGGGCACTTAAGATAAGTTTATAGTTTCTTTGTATTACCAAAGCGGTGCAAAGCAGCGGGGGGTTTTAGTGGAATAAAGACAAATTTGACCATCTAAGCATTCAATAAAGTTTGTCAAGAACATGTTAGGTAATATATATACAACACTTTACATATGGAATGTGTGTGACATTAACCAGGCTTGAGAGTGCTTACCTAAACATATGTATTAGCATAATATTATTATGAGCACTAGAGATCTTTCTCAACCTGCTTTACAAAGTGCACATAGTATGGAAAGTCCAACCCAGACCCCTACACTTCCTGGCTTTGGCTTTTTGTTTTTTTCTGAAAGCAAAATATCAATAAGAGCAGCTCAAGCCTTGTCTCATAGCTTAGCTAGCCCTATGGGGGAGGCCTCAAATCTGATTAGTCCATACCCTGGAATCTAGACCATGTCTTCCCAGAGAGTGATTCTCACCTTCCTTATGTCCCAGTGGGTTAACAAATGAGTCAACAGAACACATGTAACCTTTTCCTAGTGGGACATCGTGGCATGTTTCAGATACTCACTGGTAGCCTCTTACAGTTAGATTGTATGTATTATGTATAGTCATGATCTTTGTAGACAATTATATAAAAGTTCTAGCCTTCTCATTGGCTCTTTTGGCTAGGTGCCCTGTCATAGTACAATTCCCCACTCTGAACCTTAGCGTCCAGAAGATGGGGTACCAGCATGAATTCCTCTAAGCTTAATTACCAGCTTAGAACCTGTAGCACTGCCACCAACCAGGAATTCCAGTGCCTGGTACACTCTGGTCCCCCCAAAACCTTGCCCGGGAACCCCCAAGACCCAGACCCTCTGGATCTTAACACAAGGAAAGAAAACCCTTTCCCCTACCGTTGCCTCTCCCAGGCTTCCCCTCCCTGGGTTACCCTGGAAGATCACTGTGATTCAGACTCCTTAATCTTTAAACAGAGAGGAAAATTCACCTTCCTCCCTCCTTCTCTTTCCCCTCTCCCAGACTCTCCTGAGAGAGAAAGTAATCCTGGCACAGAGAAGAAATTAGCCTCTCTCTCCCGCTTTCCTCCTTTCTCCCCACCAATTCCCTGGTGAATCCAGACCCCGTCCCCTGGGGTCTCACACCAGAAATAAAAAACAATCAGGTTCTTAAACAAGAAACTTTTAATTAAAAAGAGAAAAAAACTATCTTTGTAAATCTAAGATGGATTTGGTACAGGGTTTATAGCTATAGGCACTGGGAATACCCTCCCAGCCTAAGTATTCAAGTACAAATTAAAATCCTTTCAGCAAAAATACAAATTTGAACTCCTTCCAGCCAAATGCACAGTTAAACTCCTTCCAGCCAAATGCACATTTGCAAATAAAGAAAACAAACATAAGCCTAACTCGCTTTATCTATCTAGTACTCACTATTTTGTACTTATAAGAGCCTGTATCAGGGAGATTGGAGAGAAACCTGGTTGCACGTCTGATCCCTCTGAGCCCCCAGAGTGAACAATAACCAAATTCTAACAGCACACACAGAAACTTCCGTCCTCAAGATTGAAGTAATCCTGTCTCCTGATTGGTTCTCTGGTCAGGTGACAGCCAGGCTTACTGAACTTGTTAACCCTTTATAGTCAAAGAGATATAAAGTACTTCTGTGCTATTAACTTTTCTTATCTGGTTATGACATGCCCACTCACTTCCCTTTACCTATGCATGCAGTCAGACTTTTTAACCCTTTACAGGTAAAGTAAGTAGACAACAGCTACCAACAGGGATTTTATAGCTAACTGACTGGCTGGGTGTCCATAAAAGGTAACTCCCCCACTCCCCCTTCATTTATCACATAACTGTACATCAGATATAAAATAAAATATTTGTATATTATACATAGGGCGCACTTTCATTTTCTTCCAATTTGAAAACATTTTACTGGTGTGCAAGAGATTCCTTGCATTTAGAATGGAGAATATTGTTGGAACTGGTACTGTCTGTGAAAATGGAGGATTTTTTTAAGTGCATGTATAACACAATATTTATTGTGTGCATCTTCCTGGAAGAGATTGGCTACATCATAAATAGCCACATCAACTTTGGCATTGTGTCTGCCACATGCCTACAACACATTTTTAGGAATTCTGTTTACAGCACCACTACTCTTTCCCTAAGCAGAGGAAGAAGCTGAGCTAGTGTCAAGTCTCTTGAGTTATTACAACAGTGTATACACTGGCATAATCTTGAGGCAGCTTTGGTATCTCTAACACTCTCTGGATGAGTCCTCAGTGCTTCAGCACTATTCCGCTAGTCAATGAGATGCAAACATGCTTTCCTTTAAGTGCTTTAATGGTTCTCTGCAGTATGAGCTATTTGGGGTAACACATACATGCTGCAGAATGTAGTATTCCAGCATTGTAAAGAACCATGCACCTTTTTGCCAGAGCATTGGAGCTATAGTAGAGCATAGCTCCAAAATGGTTAATGACAGCCATTCTTGTTTGCATTCTTGAGCACACGCATTATTTATTGTTCGTTTACTCTTTTGTTCCTTCTACATTTTTCCAGAGAATTGAGAATGCAATTTTTAGTTTTACAACAGTGTATTTTTTAAAAGCATTCATACTACTTTATCTAAATATTATAGCACAAAGGGTGGCAGTAGTTAGTGACCACATGCATCAGTAATTCTGCCATTTTGGTGTTTGGAATTGGTTATCCTGATTTCAAAATCCAGATTGTGTTGCTTCTCTGATTTCTTAAGAGTCCATAGAAAAAGATCCCTGTAGTAGAATAAATGGAAATATCAGATTTTTTTAAGATTTGAAGTGATATTCTGGAAGGCTGGATTGGTAACGGGATATGGTATCTTTCACTGTTGAGGATGTGAGGGAGATTCCCAAACCTGAGCCATTCTTTTGGGGTGACAGATCTGAGGAACTGTCCCAAATTGAGGTATCATTAGAGGAGGCTTTGGATAAATTGATAAACTAAACAGTAATAAGTCTCCAGGACCTGATGGTATTCTGATCATTTATGAATATGTTAAACAGGACTGGAACCAGTACAGATCCCTGTGTGACACCACTATTTACCTCTCTCCATTCTGAAAACTGGCCATTTATTCCTACCCTTTGTTTCCTATTTTTTAACCAGTTACCAATCCATGAAAGAATCTTTCCTCTTATCCTATGACTGCTTATTTTGCTTAAGAGCCTTTGGTGAGGGAGCCTTTCAGAATGTTGGAAATCATAAAGAAAGGGATAGATACTAAGACAGACAATATCATATTGCCTCTATAAATCCATAGTACGTCCACACCTTGAATACTGCATGCAGATCTGGCTGCCTCATCTCAAAAAAGATATATTGGAATTGGAAAAGGTTCAGAAAAGAACAACAAAAATGATTAGGGGTACAGAGCGGCTTCTGTATGAGGAGAGATTAATAAGACTGGGACTTTTCAGCTTGGAAAAGGGGCGACTAAAGGGCAGATATGATAGTGGTCTATAAAATCATGAGTGGTATGGAGAAAGTAAATAAGGAAGTGTTATTTACTCCTTCTCATAATGCAAGAACAAGGGGCCACCAAATTAAATTAATAGGTAGCAGGTTTAAAACAAACACAATAAAGTATTTTTTCATGCAACGCATTGTCAACCTCTGGAACACCTTGCCAGAGGGTGTTGTGAAGGTCAATACTATAACAGGGTTCAAAAGGGAGCTAGATAGATTCATGGAAGATAGGTCCATCAATGGCTATTAGCCAGGATGAACAGGAATGTGTCCCTAGCCTCTACTTGCCAGAAGCTGTGATTGGTTGACAGGGAATGGATCATTTGATGATAACCTGTCTGTTTATTTCCTTTGGGGCACCTGCCATTGGCCACTGTCATAGGACAGGATACTGAGCTAGATGGACCTTTGGTCTGACCCAGTATGGCCGTTCTTATGTTCACATGCATCACTAGTTCAAATTCAGCCTAGGTAAGTGATGATTAATATTGTTACCATTTGATGGCTGCTTAGTGTTATACATGAAATGAGTTGATGGTCTCAGTGAAGTTCTTGATGAACAGATATCCATAATACAGAACTCACCACTAATTGATCCTTTTTTGGCTGTGTTCAGGAGAAAGATCAAACATTTAATGGGTACTGAAAACGAACAACCTACTGACCCTTACAGGTAATGTTTTAGGTCTGGGTTGAGACGACTCTTCCTGTGCTGTTTGTTCTGTAGATAAATAGACTACTTCAGTTTTAGGATTCTCTATAAGTCACCCTTCTGGAAAAGGGGTATCTGTATTTTTGAAGCCTTCAGTCCTTACACCAGGGACTGAATTTTGCCCTGCCAGAACTGGGATGGTGTAGGCATAAATTAGTGATAAAGGAGACAATACTTTATCTTACGTTCTCCTGTTAGTTTTTCCCCTCCTGCTTTATCTGTTTCACTTCTTTGGCATGTAGTTTACCCTTAAAAATGATAAACTTTTCAGTTTATAACAGCAATAGTACAGAATCCTGTAGAGTACAATAGATTAACAATAGTGTTTTGGATCCCTACTCCAGTATGCTGTCATATGTTTTTGTAAAAATATATTCATTCTGTTGAAAGCACTAATCTGCCATTTACAGCCACTTTGACATCTGTTTTCTCAACAGCTTAAACTGAGTGATATTGAGTCTTCTCTACCTTGTATGTTGTGAGGTCATTTACACCCACTTTGTACAGATATATAATGTTCCCTTTTGATTGGATAATATTCTACATCCATGTTGTGCTTTCCATGAATATAAATTACTATACAGTGTACAAGGCAATAAAGAATCGGGCCCAATGTGTTTGCACCAGTGGATCTCAACCAGGGGTATGTCAACTCATCTAGATCAGAGTTTCTCAACTTAGGGGTCATGAATCACAGGAAGGTCCTGGGATGGCTTTAAGAGGGTTGCAAGTGCAGGGCCAACATTAAGGGGTAGCAAGCAGGGTTATTGCCTAGGGCTGCACACCACAGGGGGCCATGTGAAACTAACTTACGTGCTTCAGCCCTGGGCAGTGAAGCTCGGACTTGAGCTCTGGGTGGCGGGGCTTGGGCTTCAGGCTCCCAAAAGGAGTACAGTAGTCTGGAAAGGTTGAGAACCACTGGTTTACACCATTTATGTCATGGCTGAATTTAACCCAAGGACTTGCATAGACTTTCCACCCATTAAGTACAGGTTGTGGTTGGCTAAATTTGACCCAATATTTGTGTCTAGGAATGGCTCTTTTTTTCCTATTATGTCATCTTGTGAATAGTTTGGACAATACTAAGAAGACTTTGGAATGGAGATCAGTGGGTCTGTCTCATTAGTACAGGAAAAGAGAAACCTCCAGGTGCACGTATTTATACTTCATAGCATAGCTGAGCAGAACCTTTTCAACACACTCAACATAGTCTAGTATAGAGAGAGAGAGATTTGAGAACAATTTCAAACCATGGTTCAGACACAGCTCCCACCAGCTTTGAACACAGAGATAGACAGGGCTAAGGCGTATTCAGAAAAGTTTTTTTTCCCCTAAGTTGTGCTTGAGACTAACTTAGACAAAGCTTCTTTAAGGTGAATTGAAATTTGATTTTATATTTAAAAAAAAAAACTCAAGTCACTTTTTTAACAGACTTTTTATTCCCCAGCTGTGATGGTAGAAAGTTTCGTGCCACATTTTAGAAAAGTGATGTTGTTTTATACAGAGAGCTTAGAATTTTCAGCCATTCATTCAGTCTTACTGGCTGATCATTCACATGCAATTACTAAGATTTGAAATCTAAATTGCTCTTTGACTAATGCATTCCTTAACAGAGAGCTGTGCTCTGCTGTACCTTTTTATCATCTCATTTTACAAGCATATCTATATCCAATTAATCTCTCTCCCTCTCTTGACTCCAACCAGATCCCTGTATCGGAAGTACTCTTACATCTTAAAGTCACAGATTTACCCTGAAAGCCAAAATGCTGCTTCCTTGTTGCCTACTGTTGTGATTATACCGCAAGTTTCATTATATTTGGTATGTTTCTTAAAGTGCTAGCACCTGGAATCATGTGACTATATGAGAATCTCAGCTTTCATTAAAACAAAAAGTAAGTTTCTTGCCTCAAAAGTACATAAAAAACTTGAAGACGTGACCTAAATTCATTGAGAATATAAAATATATATTTTTCAAAATCTCATGGGTTTAGGAACCTGTATTGTTTTTGGATATTTGGTGTTCACAGTACTGCCACTTGCTAACTCAAAAAATTTATTGTAGTTAAACTATTCCTTTGAGTTTTATTATTGGGTCATTTATTTCTGCTTTACTTCCTGATGTAGCAAACAAAAAACTGTGAGCTTCATATCAGACTCCAAGTTCCTCTATAAGAGTTCACAATATTTCTTAGGCAGTGAGTCTTGCATAGTGGAAGCACTTCTTATGTAGCTTGCATCCCACCAGGCCTGCTATATTTTCTGTGGTCTTCATTTTCTCTGTCAATACATGGAGAGGGAGCGGATTGCCTATTAATAGGAACTAGAGTTGACCTGGTGATATGGAAGTTACATAAATCACACTGGGAGAGGAAGAAGAGGAAAGGGGAAAAAAATAAAAGGGAGGCAGCAGTGCTCTCATTAACTGGCTGTGTGGCCATGGGGCAGTCACTTAATATCTTTGGGACTCTGTCTTATTATGTATTGAAGAATGCCTCCTAGCACAATGGGGCCCCAGTCTGGGTTGGGATCTCCAAGAACTACTGTAACATTCATAATAAATAATCATAATCTGAGGGAGAGAAGTTTGAATACATTAGGTGAAGAGATTGGGAACATAGAGGTGTAGCTGATAGAGAAGTGGGGCGAGAAATGACAGATAGGAAAAACGATGTCCCTATTCCCAGGAGTCCGTGTAGTTTTTAGTAAGTACTTTGTAATAAGGTTTGTCATCAGAGAAGGCATGAGATTTTTAACAGCATAAACATTTTGCTCAGGTTTCTATACACATCTGGTTTGTGAGGGATATGCTCAGGGGATTAAACATCAGTATTAGCATAGTCATTGCAGTACTAATAACATCACACTTATTATAGTCAGTGTCCTACTGGTTTGAAAGAGAAGGTCTATGTTCCACATTGCAACACTGGGAGCCTGTCAGTATAGTACTGGTTCTGATGTTAGTAAAGCCTACTAGGCTTTTTAGACAATATTTTGAGAGAGTTGAGTTTTCCAAAAAACAATTGAAAAAATATTTTAATAAGGAAGCTTATTTTCTTCTCCATTTTTAATCTTTTCTGAGAAAAACTTTTTGGAAAAGAAAAGATAGCAAGTGGTTTGTGATAAGAGTGGTACAGTGGTGTAGGAGTCACTGTATTTCAGATGGGAAAATGCTATTTGAGGAGATGCTGTTACTTCAAAGTGAAATTCGCTCCATGCAAAGACCCAAAGCAATGCCAATATACCACATTACCCTGATTTTGAGGGCTTAAGTGGGACTCACGTGTACATATGGACCTTGGCCTTCTGTGCAGAGGTGAATTTTACCTTAGCACAGTGTGTCTCAATTTTTCCAGACTACTATACTCCTTTCTAAAGTCTGACTTGTCTTGCATATCCCCAAGTTACACCTCACTTAAAAACTATTTGCTTACAAAATCAGACATAAAAATACAAAAAAGTATCACAGCACACTATTACTGAAAATTGCTTACTTTCTCATTTTTACCATCTAATTATAAAATAAATCAATTGGAATATAAATATTGTACTTAGTATATAGAGCAGTATACACAAGTCATTGTCTGTGTGAAATTTTAGTTTGTACTGACTTCACTAGTGCTTTTTATGTAGCCTGTTGTAAAACTAGGCAGATATCTACATGAGTTGATGTACCTCTGGTTGAATACCACTGCTTTTGTGAATAAGCAACTGATCTAAAGCCTATTGAAGGCAATAGAATGATTGCCATTGACTTCTTTGGTCTTTGGATCAGGCCAGTGGACATGCAAAATTGCCAGATGTGAAGTGTCTTTTATGCTATGAAACAAAAGTGGGGAGAACTGTTTCAAAGACATGCATGTTACTTCTGTGTGCTCCTGTATGCTCCTAGTCACAAATATAGGTTTTTATTTAAATGGTTAAAAGATTTTTAGATTTTGGCAGCTGCTTACAACCTTTTCCAAATCCTAATAGGAGTTCAGTGAGCTTGTTATGGCCAGTTTTTTGTGGTTAGGTTTTCATAAAAGTTACAATAGACATGCCTAGGATTTAATGAAAAAGGCAAGGAATATACATTTGTCTCCTTTTCATATGTGGTGTAATGTTAAGGCCTTATAGTATATATTTAGCTTAGTTTTTAAAAGACTATAAATAAACTCTTCTTTTTAAAATTATTAATAGTGAATAATATGATTTGAAAAGAAAGTGTAAAACAGTTTGCAGCCTTTCAGCTGATTTCATTTCTGCCACTTCACTAATTTTAAACATGCTAGTGAGTGAATTTCTGCTTTCCAGCACTAATTGGTGATACCCAATAAATCAACACCCTGCCCCAAAATAGTCATATGGTCATTAAATCTATTTTTCTGTGACCCAATGGATCTCAAATCACTTTTAAAAAAAAAGAGAGAAGAAAGGTCAGTCATTTCTAGCTACCGTAACTGAGTTTGTTGACCATAGGGATTTTCAAGCATGATGGCACATTTGAGTGTTTGGTTGTCTTATCATTCTGGCACTGTTGTCTTTGATGACAACAGGAATGTTAAGATTTCAAATGTCTGAAATGTGTTAGATGTATAGATTTTTTGAGGGGAAAGAAAGGAGGCAGAAAATCTCTCCTTTATATTTCTGTTCCAAGCTGTGTACATTTTTACTTTGCAGTAACTTTGGTTTCAGGTTTTAGGTGGGGATGAAGGCTCATTTTTTCATTCAGTTATCAACTCTTTGAATGGGAGCTCAGTTTTACATTACCCTTTTTAACCAGTATTCAATTTCACTAATACAATCTGGTCAACAAAAATCAGTAAAATTTAACAAAATAGCAAAGGATAGTAGCCAAAGATTGCATATTGGAGACAGTAAATTGCTCACTAAAATGACAGTATTGCTCATTAAAAATAAGTCATTATGTATATTTTTTTCAAGCAGGTTTATTAAGAAGACTAACAATTAAAACGGTACTCCAGTAGTAATTATAATGCTCAACCACACATGAACATTTTTAAAACATATTGAAAAAGGAAAAAAGGTTATTCAAAGAATTGGATTTACATGAATTATTCTTTTCTCCACCGTTTATAACAAGTAATATCTTTCAAACTGTGGTCATACACTTCAAGTATATTATAAGTAGTGGTCTACCAAATTTGCAGCCATGAAAATCACATCACAGACTGTGAAGTCTGGTTTCCCTTGTGAAATCTGGTCTTTTGTGTACTTTTACCCTATACTATAGGATAAATGTATACAAAAGTATACAGTGTTTCTCAAACTGGGGGTCCTGACCCAAAAAGGGGTTGCAAGCCTATTGTAGGAGGGTTTCGGTATTACCACCCTTACTTCTGCGCTGCCTTCAAAGCTGGGCGGCTGTAGAACAGTGACTGGTGGCTAGACCCCCCGCTCTGAGGGCAGCATCACGGCCAGCAGCAACACAGAAGTAAGGGCGGGAATAGCATACCTCACATCTCAACATTTGTTATTTATGCCATGACCAACCCATAAAAAATGTGTGATCTCTCCACAGTTTAAGTAGATCCCTAATTATAAGCAAAAGAAAACTGATAGCCACGTTTACAACTTACAGAAATTAAATATACTGTGGCAGAGCTCTGTCCTTCTCCCTGTGGGTCGCGTGCTTCTAGGCGGTTTATGCTAGCCTCAGTGGCTCACTGTGAGGGTACATCTACACTGCACGATTATTTCGAATTAGCTTAAACCGATATTACAAAACAGATCTAATAAAATCGGTTTAGCGCGTCCACAGTGGGATCCCGAAATCGATTGTTTGCGTCCATGGTCCAAAGCTACC
>NC_133773.1:81114492-81126067 GCF_003597395.2 Chelonoidis abingdonii
TCCCAGGAGATGTTCCTGTAGTGGGGGGTTGGGGGGAACCCGGGTCCGCCCTCTACTCCAGGTTCTGGCCCAGGGACCCTAATGGAAGCAGCTGTTGGCAGCCGACCTTTCACTGCCAGAGTTGCTACATTTCCCTGGGCCGCTTCCCACAGCTGTCCTGCTTCTCCCTTATTCATCCTTACCTTAGGGCTCCTTACCAATGGCTTGAGGGTGTCTTCATTAACCAGCCCTTCAGCCACACTTCCTTTCCTCTCCTTGGCTCTTCTCAGCCTGACTGGAGTGAGTCCTTTTTATAGTATCAGCAGGGCCTTAATTAGAGTCAGGTGTTCACATTACCTTAATGGACTCCCCTGACTCTTTGCAGGTTAATTGGAGTCAAGTGTTCTCATTAGTCTGGAGCAGCCCCTGCTCTGGTCAGTCAGGGAACAGAAAACTGCTAATCCAGTGGCCAGTATATCTGCCTTCTACTACTCTGTTGTACCTAACTGGCCTGGGTCTATCACAATACTTAAAGTTTACACCTATAAATGTGTATAAATAACTACACGCACATCTTTAAATGAAGGAAAGGAAGAAAAAGATATTAAGTAGGAAAAAGAATGGTAACAATAGAGTTTAATACTTCAGACTTATCGTAATATTGTATTTGGTGCCTAGGCACCACTGAGATTAATGCCCTATAAATAGCTAAAATAGATTATCAATAAATGTTTTAAAAGACAAAGTAATTTAAGGTAATAGAAATCAAATTTGCATTTGTGAAGTAGACATCTAGGGTTTGGAGCAAACTGAGGACTAGTACAAAGTGTAGAATGAAAAAAATTTGGTAATCACATTGTTCAAAAATTCCAGTATGATGGACTAAATTGGTGTATTTTTTTACTCTAGAACAGTGTTTCTCTATCTTTTTGACACTAGGACCAGCTTGCTGCCTTCCTAAACTGTGTCAGGGATGTACCAGGGACTGGTGCCAGTCCACTCTAGAAGACATGAAATTTATGTAGCAAATAATATATTGCTATATAAAGTGTGTCTTATCTTGCCAAGGTACGTTCCAATAAACTCATCCACCTTTTGCCATTACCCCATTTTAATATAAGGTAAACTAATTTGGGCCCAACCCTGCAAGCCCTTTGCATTTTGAACTTTAGGTCAAATGCAGTTTGACATGGGGAATTGTTACAGGACCAGGTTCTGGAAAAGAAAAACTACTTAACTCAATTTTAAAAGCCTGTGTAACAAACGTACATCTGGCTTCCATGCTACAGAACTCAAAATGTCAGCTGCTACAGCCTTGCTCAAGTTTACACTTTGTTAAAATGGCGCTCAAGATTAATATAATATTCTTATTATTCTTTTAATAAGAATAAAAGCACCTTCTTTTAGTGCACTAGTAAACTTTTCCATAACGCCTAATTTATTTTGAACAGCTGCTTTTATGTTGCTCAGTTTTAAACATGGTTAAGATTAGTCATGTAAAGCCTTTTGAGACAGTAGGGAATATGATATTTCTGACCAGCTGCAAAAATGGTAACCTCACAGAAAAAAATGAAGAAAATACAAGGAAAAAATAGGCAGTTACTGTATTAATCTTTTTTCCTTTGTGCTGTCCCCCTACCCCTGTAATAGAGCTCTAACCTTTAACTGTTCTCTGAGTTGAGCAATTTTTCATGATCCAGCTGTCTTAGGATTGTTTTAGTTCAGTTTAATATTTCTTTTGATTCACTCAATTCTTTTCCAAGGTATTTATGGGATTTAATTCCTGAGCCAGGCAGGGGTTAATAAATCATGATTTAAATCATTATAAAATGATTCCAGTTGAATAAATGCATGTTGGCCTAGTTAGAAATACTTTTAAGGTCACATGATGCTTGAAATCTTCAAACAAATAACTGTACAAGACTTAATCCTTTCCATTCACCCTTTAAAAAATGGTTTCAAATGATGTAAAACATCTAGGTGGATTTATACAATTGTAGGTCCACTACTATTTAATTTTCACCATTTTTTCTTATAATAATGAAAATATGCTTCATGTCACATTTCTCCTTGTCAACAAAATTGTAAAGAATTTACTGATCATGTGGCACCTAAACTCGCTGTAAACATTTGTAGTGCCCCCTATCCATCTGGTTACCTCCTTTAGCGCTAATGTCCTTACGCGTTTTGATGGACAAGTCTGGGTTCTTCTGGATCCCGCCACCCATATGTGCTGACTCCGTGGCTGCTCAAGCACCCATGGAAAAAAATAGGGAATGTTCAGAACCCACAGCCACAGCTGTTCGGTGGGGCCACCCATCAGCTGTTTGGCGGCTGGCAGGAGACACTTGAAGGGTGGAGAGCAATGAGTGGTGGGCAGGCGGGGGGCCTCTGGAGCAGGACGAGGCAGAGCGAGGGCGGGATCTTGGGGGGAGGAGTCAGATCAGGGGCTAGAAGAGGTGGAGAGAGGGAGGGGTCTTGGGGGAAGACAAAGAGTGAGGGTGGGGCTTTGCGGCAGAGCGGGGGTGAAGCACTCACTGAGAAAAATAAAAGTCAGCACCTGTGCCACCATCCATTCTGCAGCGTGTAACTTTTTTCATCCCATATGAATTTATTTGGTGGTGCCTGCGCCCCCCCTTGTTCCTTCCTGGCAAGGTCACCAAGATAGCTTGGGAGGAAAATTCTAATCATGGAGTAACCCCCATTTACTTGCCAGATAGTTAAGAGACATTCAAGAAATAACAGAAACACATACAATATATTTAACAAAGTAATTATATTAAACAGGAGATAAATAGAACAGAGTAAAACACTTCTCAAGGCTCACTGGTGATAATACCTGGGAATTTCCCCAGTCACATGATTTGATACAGCAAATGTCAAATGAGTGTCCTGTTGGTACACGTGCTCTGTAGGGACCCTTGATGACCTGTGACCAGGATATCCTCTGTGCGGAAACTAGCAATGTGGCTGACTGGGTTCAGTACAGTCCAGAGACTCAAAAGTGGGATAAAGTGGTAAATCCCTCCGCAGATTTAATAGGCAGCAAGTAAAAAAATCCCAAACTCTTACTTCTTGGCTTCAGGACACTGTTCAGAGAGTAAGGAGTCTCCAAAACAACTTCCCTGACTAGATAACTAGCCTCAGGTTCAGAAATGGCTCTGGACTGTGATGACCAGATCACAACACTAAAATATCAGGACACATTGGGGTGCTGTCAGCCCCGCCCACAGTCTACCCCGCCCGCTGCCCATTCAGCCCCTGCCACCATTCCTCATCCTCCGGCTCCTTGCTGGCTTGCTGTGTCCCTCCTCAGTCCCCCACCCACTGCTGGGTGGATGCTCGCCCACCCCCACCTCTTCCCACCCAAGCATCTGCCCTCACTCTGCCCCCATTCCACCCCCTTCCCCCAAGTCCCAGCCCCGCCTCTTCTTCACCTCCTCCCCTGAGCACACCGTGTCCCCACTCCTCCCCCCTCCCTCCTGGAAAGTGCTAAGCACTGCCAAACAGCTGTTAGCAGGGATGCAGCGCATTGGGGGAAGGAGGGGAGAAGAACCCTGGAGTACCCATGGAGTTGGCACCTCCTACCACTTGCTTCCTTACCTGAATATTGGGACAAATGGCATCCTGATTGTACATTGATTGGGATACAGTACAAAGGGTTAAATATCAGGACAGTCCCAATTTTATTGGGACATCTGGTCACCCTACTCTGAACTCTTCAGTCACTGCAGAGGGCTGATAATCACTGCTAGCAGGAGTCCTCTTCATGCAGGTGTCAGGGTTTTCCCTCACAACCAAGAGGTGCAGAGCTCATGGTGAAGATTACAAAACTATCCTAAAATCCAAACTTTATTCTCCCACCCAGCATTCAGACACACTCACAGCAGGCAGCAGCCCTGGACTAGTAGCCCAAGCAGAGCTGGCCATGTGGTTACTGATCTAACGTAGGTAGGGTGACCAGATGTCCCAATTTTATAGGGACAGTCCTGATTTGGGGGTCTTTTTCTTATATAGGCTCTTATTACCTCCGACCCCCGTCCTGATTTTTCACTTTGTTATCTGGTCACCCTAAATGTAGGAGCTGGAGGGCTAACTCAGCCTGGCTGGGGGGAAGTTTTCCCAACAAAGCTTTACAAACAGAGTCACGTTGGAAAAGGAAAGAATCAAGCTGAGGGATCTTGCTGTCAGATCCCCAGACGCCTGTTCTGAGGGGAAACCCTGAACGCAGGTCTGGGACTCACCAGCTCCCCACACAGCCAGTCCTGCGCTTTCCCTGGCTGGCTCCAGACTGCTCCCAAATAGCTTCTCTTCTCTCCAGAGCTCCCTAGGAGGGACCTCTCACTCCCTATTGGTTGCTGAGCAGACTCTGAGTCTGCCTTGGCTTCCCACTCCCTATCAGGGTCATTGGGCCTCTCTCTGAGCTACTAGCACCAGAGCCCCAGTTATCTTGATAAGCTCCTTGTGGCTTACAGATTTTTATAAGTGTTTTGATTACTATTATACATCATCTGCTTTGTGCGTAAACATGTTTCATCAAATATTGTCACTCACTACACTTCAAATGTACAGTAGCAAATATTTAGCTATGTGGTTTTGTAAGTCATTTGTGTTTTTTCAGTTTGTTTGGAAATGATGCATACTGTGGTTACTTCCAAGTTGCATTTATGTTTTATGAATCATGGAATATTTATTTTTAAGTTGCATGTAAAGCTGTGCAATTTTGTATTTTTATTTAATTGCCATCTGCAAAAAAGGGCAAAAAAAATCAGAATACAACTCTGTGGAAAGTGTACAAAGATAACATTTGCAGAGTCTCTTGATTATATTGCATTTGTTGAACAGAAGCTCTTGAGCTGTAAATATCAATGATAGGTGTGTTATTCTTTAGTCTGTGCTACATATATAAAATATAACATTTTGTATAATCTCTTAGTGGTGAGGAAAGACCTGTGGGGGTGGGGAGGAGGGAAGAGAGAGAGAGTGCGTGTGTGTGAGAGAGAGAGAGAGATCACTTTCACTGGTTTCCCTGTGGAGAAGGGAAGAAAAGGGAATAGATATTAGGGTGTGAAGAAGAACATATTTGGTTCCAAATGAGGGTCATTATTATATCTTAGTACTATTCATAATGAAACCTTAGAGTGTTTTATGGTACTATGTTATCTTCAGATAACGTTTGCCAGTGATTTTCTGAGCTTCCCAAAGTTTGAGAAGATTTAAAGGTTCAGTTGAAACAGAAGGCTAAGAAAATGAGTGTATATTATCTGTTCGTGTGTGTGTGTGTGTGTGTGTGTGTGTCTGGGGTGGGCGGTATTTAATTTGACTAGGGGATGGCATGGCATCTGAACCATTATCTGAAGAACATTTTGTTTTGGAAACACAAGTTCTTTTGCTTAGTGATTGCAAATGCTGGTGAACAGAATGAGGCCAAAGAAAGAAGAAAAAGGACTGGAGTTCCAAATCAGATTTTAAAGGTGTAAGGATGGTTTGCAACAGGCACACCACAAGTGAGAGACAGATCTGTATTTCTGAATGAAGTGGCAACCTTATTTTCAAATCCTAGTGATATGAGCGTGCAGGTTGTCATTGTCAGAACTTGTTTAGCTACTTTATTATAAGTTCGTCTGGATTCTCAAAGCTAATTTGGCTTATGCTATATGTCCTCAGCACAAACCATCTTTGTGAAGGCAACTGTGCTTAAATGTGGAGGGAACATCAGTTGATTCCATGAGGATGCAGTCATATTGGGGCATAACCGCAATAACTCCAAAAGTTGCTTATTCTTGTACAAGAAAAGGGTCATCCTACAGTTGTACACACTACATACATACTACTGTAATCCCCACTTCCATAGGAAAACACTAACCATCATAAGGATCAATTATCCCTTCACTTGTTTGTTCCAGCTTCCTGGACTTCAGAAATGGTTTCAGTGAACGCAGCAGGTGAAAACTGTGAATATACTTCTTCTTACATCAGGCAAGTGAATACCATTGGACCAAAATAAACAATAGCAATTGTAGGTCTGATAGGAAATTACTCCTCTAGGGCCAGTCTAGAGAAAATGGCACCTTGGGCAAACTTGTATTTTGGCACCCTTTCTTGGAGTTTCAGTAGAGATATGCAGTATGGTCACACACCTTGAGTTTACTGGAGAAGCTTTTAAGTTATGGTAGGGACTATACAGCCCATACGCTCAATGCTGGATCACTGTTGGACCCAAGCCTCTGGCACTAGCGTTGAGTATGGTGGATTGGTGCCCATGCAAAGCACAGGGGAACAGCAGCACTGCAAGGCACAAACTGAAGCTCAGCACCACATGCATCCAGCGCAGGGTCTGTTTCCCTGAGTTGCTGGGAACCTGCCTAGGGAGTCCTGCTGCCTCTACTCCTCAGCGCTGCCTGACTTCAGACACTGCTGTGTACCCCCAGGAGCTCTCGCCACTAGCCCAGATGTGCCCCATCCTCCCCTTCTCCACGGGCATTTGGGGGCAGGTGAGTGGCTACCTTGGTGGGAAGGCTGCGCTGGGCAGCCTGGGGTGAATGCAGGAAACACTGCACCGAAGCAGCTCTCCCCTCTTCGCTCTCCTTGCCCCCCAGCGCAGTGTGGACTGATGCATGGCGGAGCCCCAGGGATAGGGCCAGTCCTGGCCCCAGCCTGCTTTGCAGGATGCTCCCCTGGGCCTGCTGGGGCTCTTGCAGCTCACCCCAGGGTGCACCCTTCCCAGCCATGGTGAGACTAGATAATTTACAAACTGCATAGAGAAAGCCAGGCAATAGAGTCCAGTCACCAGGAATGAGGTACATAAAAAGAAAATAATTAAAGTGGTCTTTTTGGTTTTTGTAGCCTTATAGGTTAATGCGGTAGAGACATGAAATGTACAACCGCATTACTTTGACCTGCTGTCACAGTCTCACTTCTGCCTCTGTTGTTGAATTCCTATAAATTTATAACTAAGTCCCCACAGCCCTGAGTATCATGGTAAGGACTTTTTTTCTCATTGAGACTGATCAAGATGCTCCCCATATGTCAGACTGTAAATTAGTAAGCCTAAATTAGGGTATCCGTGAAAATAGATTTCCCAAGAAACCAAGTTAAGACCTCCCTATGGATTTATCTAGGACTTTGAAGTAGTCCTTTCTGAAAGCAGACTTATAATTGTATTGCTTTTGTCAGCTAGCTCCTTATGATTCAGCTAGCGATGAATTCTTATCTTGTCTCTACTAAAAAGCAAATACAGGAATGAAAAATACGTAGTTGAGACTTCCTTGTTATGATTTCAAAATTAAAGAGGATCATTTTACATATTTCATTTTCCATCTAAATAGAAAAAATGTGTTAATCTCATTGTGACAAATACATTTATGGTCATTACCTGAAAAATGAGTTGATCATCTACAGATTTTGATCTTCTAGGGCCTTGCTCCAGTAAATGCTTCTCCAGTAGAGTTCCAAGAACAGAGAGAGAAGGAGCAAAGAGAGAATGGGAATTGAAAGGGGAAGGAACCCAGGGTTCATCTTTGAGTGAATTTCCCCTTTGGAAACTGTTATGCTTATGTTCAATTGTTTTTTGATTCATAGATAGCTGGGTATTTGGTGTCTTTACTGTAGCTATTTCGTTAATATGATTTAACAGTAACTGTGTTTGCACTGATACACTTCAGCCTGTGTACTTGTCAAATATTGTAAGGTAAGAGGTCTTCTCCAGTTTAGCATTCCTTGTGTGTTTGCAAAGCTTATGAGTGGGCCAAGTTAGCCCTGGTTGTATCATGTTTCACATACCCATTGTATCAGCTAACAGCTATTATGGCTGTTTCTCTAAACGTAGTTTTTTTGTATGGCTTGAGTGTTCTTTTTCCAATTTACCTTTTCATACATTTGAAATGATTTTTATCTTGGAAGTAAGAACACTGCTGCTCTGCACTGCATGTAAGCTGAGAAACCTTTAAATTGTCAAACTAAATTTAAAAAATGATCTTTTAAATTACTGTGGTTAGTGCACTCCCGTGAATTCAATGATAAAAGTGTTGAGCTCTTAGTTCAGTGTTAATCATTTAACAGAGTGTAATTTCACATAGGCATTAACTTTACTTCCAGACTACAAACATATTTGGTATTTTACTCATTATCCAGTAGAAGCTTAGTGTAGGACACAAGAAAAAGCCTATGGGTGTATCTGAGATGTTCCTTAACTTTAAATTTTACTGACAATTATGCAACAATTTTGTTCAGGATTTAATCAGACTAGAATACATTAAACAAGTAACTTAACAGTTAATCAGTCACTTTATCTTGCTATATTCTGTGACCCTAGGATAAACCATAGCAGGATTATTAATGAACCACAAATATATAAAAAAAAAAAAAAAAAAAACATAAAAATTCAGTTTCTGTTTCTGAAAGCACAGGAGTACTAAAAGAAAACACATGGGTAGGAGAAGAAACCATAAACAAGCTAAGAATAGTCATACCAATATGCTTCACATGTTTCACTGGATCTTTTTTCTTGGTTTTTCTTTGATTGCAGGACAATTGAGAATTAGAGTCAAACAAAAGAAATTAATTTAAACACAAACAAGGGGTAGGAGAGAAGGTTAGAAATCATTATTCAGCTGTGCGGTCTTTCCTAGAGCATGGTGAAATGAAAATATTTGTAACATTTTTTATAAGCATTGTGTTGAAATGATTTTGATTTAGTAAGGCTTGATACTGGACTTTAACTAGGCCATTTTATTATTGGCCTTTTAGCCAAATGGAGAAATGAGTTTGATTGCCGTGCTAGCATATTATGGCTAAATTTATGGTTCAGCTGACATGTCTGAAAGAGAGAGAGACAATATCTTTTATTGTACCTGCTTCTGTTGGTGAGAGAGACAAACTTTCAAGCCACACAAAGACTTCTTTTTCAAGTCTTCTGAAGAAAAGCTCTTGATGACTCCAAAGCTTGTCTCTCTCACCAACAAAAGTTGGCCCAATAAAAGATATTATCTCACCCACCTTGTCTTTCTAATATCCTGGGACTGACATGGCTACAACTCTACAGGATATCTGAAAGAGGTAGTTCTCTCATCCATATATACACGAAGCTCCTTGGGCAGCTACAAAAGCTTTTGATTTTGCTTCTCAGTATTTACTATTTTTTTTTAAATACAGGATATAGAGCATATTTTAAGATTTAAGACTTTTAGAGGTGGACTGAAAGTCACAGGCAGGAACATAATTAGTTGTCTTTTCTCTTAGAAAGTATGGATGAACACATGTAGTAGGGCGATGAGCTCAACTTGAAATTTTGGGATTTGTCTAAACTTTAAAGATGAGTGCAGTATAAATGCCCATGGTGGATAGGCAGATAGTTCCCTTCTTTGAACAATATCCTAACTTTCCTCCGAAAAGGTGTATATGTGGCCAGGCAGCAGACTCATTACTTGCCCTTTAGAAGCATAATAGGGTGAAATGACTTGGCCTCTCCAACATCTGGAAAAGATGGCCCGTAAAGGCCATGGCCTATTGGGAATGGGGAGTTGTGTGTTAGCAGGTGGATGGTGATGATTGTTTGGATTTGATAAAAATTCTGTTAGCAATTTTCATTCTAGAGTTACAAATCACACTCAGCAGAAACAACGATGAGTCCTTGTGGCACCTTAGAGATTAACAAATTTATTTGGGCATAAGCTTTCGTGGGCTAAAACCCACTTCATGAAATGCATGGAGTGAAAAAAACAGTAAGCAGAATATATATTATAGCACATGAAAAGATGGGAATTGCCTTACCAAGTGGGCCAATTCAATTAAGGTAGAAGTGGCCTATTCTCAACAGTTGACAAGAAGGGGTGAATACCAAGGGAGAGGAAATCACTTTTGTAGTGGCCCATTTCCATCAGTTGACAAGAAGGTATGAGTATCAGCAGAGGGAAAATTGCTTTTTGTAGTGACCCATCCACTCCTAGTCTTTATTCAGGCCTAATTTGGTGGTGTCCAGTTTGCAAATTAATTCCACTTCTGCAATTTCTCATTGGAGTCTGTTTTTTTGTTGAAGAATTGCCACTTTTAAGTTTAACATGAAAGCTTATGCCCAAATAAATTTGTTCATCCCTAAGGTGCCACAAGGACTCCTCATTGTTTTTGCTGACTAACGTGGATACTCCTCTGAAACAAATCACACTCAGTAAACCCACAGATTTTGTTTTACTGAAACCACGGGGGTGGGGGGCGCTCTGCTAGCGCAGCGAGGGCAGCGAAGCTGCGGGGGTGGGGGGCGCTCTGCAAGCGCAGCGAGGGCACCGAAGCTGCGGGACCAGCAGATCGTCTGCAGGCAAGCTGTGGAAGACAGCCTGCCTGCCATGCTTGGGGCGGCAAAATTCCTAGAGCCGCCCCTGATTGCACCACGACCCCTTTCTGACAACAAAACTTACTGCATGATCCCTGGAGGGCGGGACTGAAGTCTAAGCCCACCTGAGCCCTGCTGCCCTGTCTTAAGACAATGACCGACAGTGTTTGTATTACTTAGATATCCTAAACTCTGATCTTCCCTGACTCATATTAACCTCTTCTGCAAGGATCACAAATCCTTGGAGACTCTCCTATATCTTAGTAATTTACTTTCTGTCAAACATATAAAACAAATCTCAGTAAAACATTCCATTAAAGAAGAAGTGGGAATGGGGTTGAAGTGAATTTTTCCATAGCGGCATGTCCTGCATTTTCTGAATGTCCTGATCAAAGACAGATGTTAATGTAATTGTTTCACATACCCATTCTGATGCTTAGCCATTATGCAGTATAAATCTCTGATTCTGTCTTTGCAGTATGAACTCTCTGATTCTGTCACAGAAATATAGTTAGAAATTTTTAGAAGTACATGACATAAACGAGGAGAATATTTAAGTAACCCCAAAAAATTTAAATATTTTCAATAGTAATGAAAATACTGTAGTAGCTTATATAACAGTTTCTGAAATAATTTTTTTTGCATAATACTGTGTCTCACATACATTCCCTCCCTCATTGCAACTAGTTTCTTAATTGTTGCTCCTGTAGGTTCCTCATTCTCACTTTGCCATAATCCGCCTCACTTATACAGATTACTGAATCTTCATTGTTGTTAAATCAATATAACAATAAATTCCTCCCCTATGTTTAATCTCTGCTTAGAAACATTTTTAAAAACTGAGCAAGAAGGGTTAGATATTCCCAGCCTATTTCTTTTATGGGTTTCCTCTGTATATTTCCTATTTTCTGCCAATAAATCGTTGTTTCTCAGTAGCTTTTTGTTCTAATTTCGCATCTGTTTCTAATATTTGTAAACCATTATATATTTTGATTTTACAAGTTCTTTGCTATCTTGAATGATTCATATGGATTATGTATCTTATCAATATCCTCTATATGCTTCTGCATATCAATTTGTCATGGTAGCTTTGTCCATGGGAGAATATGCTTAACTTTTCCACTTTTGTTCCACAATTTAAATCTTTGTTAAGTCTCATATTGCCCAATAGGGCTTGAATCTGACTTCACTTGCACCAATATAAAGAAAAGTAGAGGTGACCCTAAGGCAGTAATCTTTCGGAGGTTTTCTTTTAATAAATATAGATGT
>NC_133773.1:81126846-81135008 GCF_003597395.2 Chelonoidis abingdonii
TAGAAGGATCTTAATTGGCTCCAGGTGCCTTGATTAACCTGGAGCAACTGCCATTTGGTACCAGGGTACTAGGGATTTGTTTAGCCTGGGGCTAACATACCTGTTTCTCAGTACTTTACTGTAGCCATCTGGCCTTGCCCCATCACAATACATAAAATTTCACGCACCAGAAAGATAGGTCAAATCCAGTCCAGGTCAATAGAGACTGAAAATGGCTGACAGTGACCTATCTGAAATGAAGTGTTTGTCTCAGTCTTGTTCCTTTTGCATCAACAGCCATATCACTAAAACCACCTCCAGAGATGGTACACTTGGCACTGTAGTTGAGTACTAAAGAAAAGAGACTTGAATTACTCTCTCACTTGTAGAAAAATAGTCCAATAGTTCAGGAATGAGGCACAGTTGTGGGGTATTTAAGGATTGCATTGTTGCTGCTGTGGACAAACATATTGACTTCAAGAATATCAATCTGGCATCTTTCACAAGAACTAGTTCACTATATATACACACATAAGAACAGGCAAAGTTACATATTATGCACACACACACACGTCTGTTCATATGTATACCCTATTAACTGTTAATGTATATACCATCTTTATCTACAGCTCCAGAAAAAAACAGATCTATACCATGGGGTTCTAAAAATGGAACTAGGAAAGAGGCTTCTGGTGAGTGATTAGATTCAAAAGACAGACATTTTAAAGCCATACCATCTACACATGGAGTCAATACTGATGAATTTTCATATTGAAAAGTTTTGGCTGAAGTAGCTGGGACGCGTACATAGTATGGCCCCAGAAAGCTTGCCAAGAAAAGTTGAGTCTAAAATGTAAGGGAACCTGTCCAAGAATAGGCCTCAAACATGTTGCATTCATTACAAGCAGCCGTGTGTATGAGAAGTGACCCTTTATCCTGCTTACCAAAATCAATGTGACATGGCAGTGTCATTTTTATGCCAATTTGCTGACCTGGCTGGAGCCACAAAACATTTAGCACAAAGATTTACTTAAAATGATTGGCAGATGACTATTGAAAGATTTGTAGTGATAAAGGAATAAATGCTACAGAATTATATTAAAATATATGTATACTTAAGGTTTGACTTAGCTGACAAAACCCAGCAAGGAAATAAAAACTTGTATTCATAATAGATTACGTTTGGTATGAGTTATGATCATATGTCTTAAACCTCTATTAAAAAAAAACCTAAGAAATGAGGGAAAGTGAAATGACTATACTATAATTTTGAGTTATTGAAATTTTCTCTGAGGTACATTCAAATATTCCTCCATTAGAGGGAGTTACACATTCATTGCTAACTGCATCAGAGAGGTTTTCAAAACACCATTGGCATGATAGATTTTTATCTCTTGGATATTGCAGTCTTTTTAAAGGAAGTGTATTTCTAGGAGTACCATCCTGTTCCATCACAGTGATGGGACATTCTTAACCCATTTGATCATCATGCAAGCCTTTGCCGTAACAAGCAGGCTCCAGTATTCAGTTTTTGAATACTGAGAAAGAGAGATGCTGTAATAAAAAATTCTCTGTCATGAAATGGGAGATTCTGTAGAATGAACTGTAGATAGCGAGATTTAGAGTACCTGAAGCAGCTGCCCCTCGAGGAGCCTCTCCCTTCCCCCATTCCTTGTCCGTCTTTCTTTCATCAAACTGCATCTGGCTCAAGGTAGTTCAGGAAATCTATCCATGTCTGTTTTGTTTACATTCCTGCAGTAGAGTTCATAATAGCAGCACAGCCTCATTGTTAGATGTTAGCATGCCTGTTGGCAAAAAGGCAAAGAAATGCCAATTGACTTAAGTTAATAGATCCTTGTGATGTGGTTTAGGATATAATTGTTTTATATTAAGTGTTACATGCATATATCTGTGTGTCTGTACACACATATCTGTTATGTATAAATTTGCCCCGTGTGCATGCACACACAGCGTCTACACGCACAAAAAATTGGCAGTTGAATTTCTAGAGGTGCAGTGTGTCCACTGCTCTTTTGTGTATAGGTCACTTTTGCCCAACAAGATGCTATACAGTTGTAATTGCACAGTTCTCTGGGAACCTGTCCCAGGTCTTGGCCCAGCTGCCTAAAACAGTGGATTCTGAGAGATTCCAAAAGGTCTTCTGAGAGCACAGGAGAAATGAAAAAAAATCAAACTCACGTAATCCCCCAGGGACATCCCAAAAGCCCTATGGTGCTGGCCATTTCCTCGACCTTTCTCCAAATGAGACCAGAAAGAACATTCAGCTCTCCCAGAAGGGTTTCTGTTGCAGATTTTGAAAACCAGTCACAAGGCAACAGAGGTAATTGTGGCAAGACCGCAGCAGATGGTCCTATAGAACAGGGGTGGGCAAACTTTTTGGCCTGAGGGCCACATCGGGGAATAGAAATTGTATGGCGGGCTATGAATGCTCACAAAATTGGGGTTGGGGTGTGGAAGGGGGTGAGGGCTCTGGTTGGGGGAGCGAACTCTAGGGTGGGGCTGGGGCTTGAGGTGCAAGCTCTGGGGTGAGGCTGAGACATTTTGAGTGCAGGAGGGTATTCTGTGCTGGAATCGAGGGGTTTGGAGAGTGTGAGGAAGATCAGGACTAGGACATGGAGTTGGGATGTGGAGAGAGGCTCAGGGGTGCAGGCTTTGAGCGGTGATTACCTCAAGCAGTTTCCGGAAGCAGTGGCATGTCCCTTCTCCAACTCTAGGCCACGGCTTCCAGGAGCTGCATGGTGTGGTCCCTGCCCTGGCTGGAGTGCTGGAGTGGGGCCAACCCACGTGGTACAGCCCCCGAATGCAGCCCACAGGCCGTAGTTTGCCTCCGCCCCTGCTGTAGAACCTATTTAGAGTCAAACTGTGACCAACAGTTCATGATTCAGCAGTGGTGCACATATACTTCCCTGATTAGATGTGTCTGTTGTGTAAGTGTGAGATGGTCACTGTATGGAGGACCAGTTTTGGTCTGGAATGTGAATACAGACTGGTGGGACTGAGTTGTTGTCCAAGTCTGGGATGAGCAACAGTGGCTGCGTAATTTCCACGAGAGAGAGGAGACCTTTGTGTACCTGGTGTACTGAACTAGCCCTGACATTTCAATATCAGATGTTCCTTTCAATGAAGGAGAAAAAGAGTTGTGTTTGCCCTCCTTAGAAGTTGGCTATTCAAATAGTAATTTGAGCAATTCATCACCATCTTGGGATTTGGGAAGTCCACAGTAGGTCCTATATGGTGTATTGCAAGAGCTCATGATCAAGGTGGCCAACCTGCCAGAAATCATTGAATGGATTTAAAAAGTTGGGATTCTTGAACTGTGCAGGAACCGTTCTTAGAACATATGTGCCCATTCTGTGTTCCCTTCTATCCCCAGACAAGCCTGGGAGTACATTATCAAAAAGGCTTACTGCTTAATAATGGACCAAGTCTTCTTGGATCGTCATGAATGTGTATATATAGAGTAGTTAGTCAAAGTGCATACTGTAGAATTTCCAGAACTCTGGTCTTCTCAGGAGTGGAAAAAGAGGAACTACTTCCACCCAACAGCATTGATATTGAGGGTGTTTCTGTCATTTTGGGTGACCTGATTATCCTAATCCGTCTGTTGACCTGCAACAATTGCTAAGTGACTAATATAGCTCTTATCTTAGGTGATTTCTTGCAATAAAATTCTCTTATGTTTAGATTTTTTTAATACTGTATTTTCTGTGTGAATCTTTGAACAATTTCCCCCTATTTTCTACCATTTTGAGTCCAAACACAAAGCATGGTTCAGTCAGCCACTGTGCCCACTGAGCTGGGCATTTCAGCTCTAATTAGGAACAGCAGCCCATGCAGTCAGAAAGAGGGGAATTTTTCTTTTATTTTGAATGTTTTATTAATTTAATTGACCTTTTTAATGCATAGGTGACTGTTAGGGAAACATCTGATATCAGGTATCAGAATAGTATGAAATTATTTTATGCCATCTTTCCATGGCTCTGAGTGTCAGATAAGCAGATATATTTATACATACATTACTTATAGTTGAATAATTAACTTACAAAACTTCAGGCTAGAAATTTGTCTGACAGATCTACACAAAAGAGGACATTTTTTTATGATCTTGACTAAAAATCAACAAAACGAAAAAGATCCAGTGGATTATTTTTATGGAGGATTCTTAAACTAGAGGGAGATCATGGGTGCTTGATCTATTAGAGAACTGAAAATTTTTGACCAAAGTTAGTTAATGACTTTTCAGTCATTTTCTGTGTACTAGACAGACAAAAGATAGATATGAAGGACAGCAGCAGCTGAACCTACAATCCCAGCACATAATTTTGGTTATGATCTATAGAACACTTATTATAAGAAATACGTGAAATATTTTCCGTGGGAATCACAAGGATACAAATTTGCTTTTTACTTGTATTTCTAAGGAGTGTTTGTGAAGATGTAATTTTGGAAAAGAACCTTGAAAAATATTTTACAATCAGAATTCCACTTAAACATTTCTAAAGGTCTAAGATGCAGAATATTAAGCAGAATAACAGAGTGATTTTTCTGAGAATTTTTCTGAGAAGGACTGCTCTGTTGGTGGTCCTTATCAATTCACAGTGATTTGCAATAGTAGTTTGTCTAGGAAAGCCAATTCTCTTTGTCAGACCACTATACAAAACTATTTTACTCTAAATATATTGGTTCAGACAGTCTGAAAATACCTTGTTTATTATGTGACTTCTTACATCTTGTGTGTTTACATACCAACGTCACTTTTGTTCAGTTTTTTTTTTCATTTTTCATTTACAATAAAGTCCTCTTTTCCACAAAAGTGTTAATAAAAAAAAAATACTGCTAATCCAAAGGGAGTCTGAGCTGTGGACTCACGTGTTAAAAATGTAAGTCTGAATTTGGTCAGTTGTATTATGAAGATTAGACATTCAGTCTCCAGTTTGGGAGTAGCGCTGGCATCAGTTGTACAGGCAACTGCTTCCCTGCCAGATAAAAGCCAGTGAGTAGCAGCTGCCAGCAGAGAGGAATGTGAGAAAATGTAAAATTGATATGAAAAAGAAAGGGAAATTATGCTATTATAAACGTTCGTTAGAGTTTCCAATTTCTCTCGCTTTAGATGTCCATAGTGGGATGATGCATTTCGGTGAATCTAATAAGAGAAACAGAATCCAAATTTGCAATCAGCTTGGGTATTTAAAAAAAATAAAAATCCTAACTTGCTTTTGTTTTTTCTTCAGTGAAGAATTTAAAATTGTCATGTTTCCCTAAGGTAATGCCACTTGTTTCTCGTAAAATAAAGCAATCCTTATTTGAACGGCACCAAAGCATTATTTTTAATTGTCATAGTTTATTCTTGATAACAGAACAGCCTTGGTTGTCCTGAAAGAATTAGGATTAGCTGGGTTCTTGTTTGTTTGTTTGTTTCTGTTTTGTTGTTTAGTCTGAGGTTGTTCTTTTTTAAGGTAGCCATCCTCATTAGAATGAATGTGAATTTCATGCAAATTTAATTGCAGTTTTGAAATGTTTGTTGATTTGAGTCTAATGCACCAGGAATCTCATGACTTTGTCTTGTTTCTTACCACTTAATCAGCTGTACTATTTCAGTTTCAAATATGATACCAAAAGTATGTATGCTTCACGTTTTCCAAAAACTGTCTCCTGCATTGAACAGTTGATGGGGCATTATTAAGTGTAGCCTGTTGACTGATTGGGACTATCTTCACTTGTACAAAAAGCCTATGGGAAAATAACTAATTAAAACTGTTTTCAGACAATGAAAACAGTAACTATTCAGGTTTATATCTTCGATGCATCTAATTTGAGTCTATAACTTAAGCTTAATAATTTTATTTTACACTTGCCCTTTATCTTTTATTTATATGTGGAAATTAGGCGTATGTAGGAAGGTTTTAACTACAGTATTATATCATTATGTAGCAATATTTTGTTGTATTTCTGTTTCTGAAGTCTATATTCAGCATAATGCCATATTGAGTTAATTGGTAGATTTGTCTGAATAAGTACAGAGGGACAATTACTGCCCACTTCCTGTCCAATGTGAACACACAAAGCCCAAAAATACAATAGAATGCTGTGTTTGGGGACAGACAATGAATACACAAACCAGGGGAAATGTCCAGATGCCTATGTGTGAGGTTGGTTTTTGCCAATCCTCATGGGGGAGTCCATCACGTTTAAGAAAATTGTCACTAATGTCAATTATTTTGTATAACAGCAGTAATATGTATTTTACTTGAACCCTTGACCAACCTCAAACTTCTTCCCTTTTTGTTTCTTATGTACACTTACATCATCCTCATTGAAATATAGCTTGTAAGCTCTTTGAGACTGTTAAATTCCTAATATATTCTAGGGGAGCTGTAAATGTTATAAATAATAATTTCAGTCAGATTTAGTTTTAGATAGTGAAAAAGCAAAAAAATATCTATCACTTTTGTATTCGGGCAACAAATTCTGCACTTCTTACCAGGGCCTTATTCTGCTCCCTTTAGAGTGAGTAGGAGTTTTGCCTGATCAATGGCTGAATCCAATAGTACTTAATCATGCAAGCCAACAGTAGCATTATTCATATGAGTAAGAATCACAGGATTTGGACCTAGATTATGTAGTTATAGATAAATAGTGTGTGCGTGCTTCCTCACAGATAATTTCTTTGTTAATAATGATAGCATTTGTAGGCATTTATTTCTATTCTATTGCAAGTTTTGTTTGGACTTTTTCAAATATATTTCAAGCAGGAACTAGAAAGTTCATTTATCAAGTAAAGTTGAATTGAAATTTAACTATGAAACAAAGATAAAATTGTATGTTGGTGCATGCACTATTCCTTTTCTCTTACAAACATTTGTATAAACATTGTTTTAATGTGATCAGTTAATAATACCTTACTTTCTATGTAATGCTGTTATCTAGAAAAACAGTTTCAAAGTTGTTTTTTAGACTTTGCTTGAGTGTACCCTATATATAGGTATTTGCTGCATGCTTGTTTGTAAGCATGTTGCAGTTAAGTGTCATTAACACTAACTAATAGTTTAAGACAGGAAGTAAAGAATGACTTAAGGAATTGAAACTGCACAGTACAATTAGATAGGCACACATGTAGTTAGCTGAGTTGGTATCTGACCAGGAAAGTGTTCCTACATTGTAGATAGCAGTTAATGATAATAAATAGTTAAAAATTTGTTTTTGCATCCCATTTCTAAATGAGGAGAAGGATGGTCCAGAGATTAGGGTGGTAGCCTGGGACTCAGGAGGCTAGGTTCAAATTCAAGTCCCTGCTCTGTCCCATGCTTCCTATGCAGCACTGGGCGACTCACCTGGTATCTCTGTGCTCAGCTGCCTATTGTAAAATGGGAATAATAGTATTTCCCTACCTTGCAGGGATGTTGTACTCTAGGGTATGTCTACGCTGAATTTAGACACTTATGGCTGACTCAGGCTAAGGGGTGGTTTAATTGCAGTCAGAGGTGGTGCTTGCCCAGGAATATTTCCCTGAATATGTGTTAATAAACTTATTAAACAGCTAAAAAGGAATAGGGGGGCCTAATTGAGCTGCTTGGGGCCCTACGCAATTACTTCGTTTTCTTATGCCTATCGCCAGCTCTGATTGCAATGTAGATGTTTGTGCTTGGGCTGCAGCCTGAGCTTTTGGACCCTTCCACCTCGCAAGGTCCCCGAGCCTGGGCTCCATCTGTAGCCTGGACATCTACACCACAGTCAAACAGATCCTTAGCCTAAGAGCCAGTAGCCCGAGTCAGCTAGCACAGGCCAGCCATGGGTTTTTAATTGCAGTGTAGACATACCTTTAAAAACTGTGTGATGCTCAAATGGCATGGTAGTGTGAACCATATAAGTATCTAAAATAGATAGAGTTGAGACTAGGGTTGCCAGGCATCTGGTTTTCGACTAGAATTCCCGTAGGTTGCTTACCACTGTATTACACCATCCTGCCACTGTGCCTCAACCTGAACCTAAAGAGACCGCTCTTACTAGTGCAAGTAGGTTAACCTCCCTTCCCATTTAATGCAACTTCCAACAAGGAGGCTGTCATAAGGTATAATTCCCAAATCTGAACCTTAGCATCCACAATTTGGGTACCTGCATGAATTCCTCTAAGCTTAATTACCAGCTTAGATCTGATAGCACTG
>NC_133773.1:81135661-81260043 GCF_003597395.2 Chelonoidis abingdonii
AAAAAAAAAACGGGCAAAGAACACACACAAAAGCTTCCCTCCACCCAAATTCAAAAATATCTTGTCTCCTGATTGGTCCTCTGGTCAGGTGTTTGGTTCCCTGTTTGTTAACCCTTTACAGGTAAAAGAGACATTAACCCTTAGCTATCTGTTTATGACAGAGGCTAACACTAGCATCAGCTGCAATGAGAACACCTGTCTACTAGGACTTGGACTGAGACAACCCAACTCATTTCATATAGGTCACTGATCTGTAATTAGATAACAAATACACCTCTACCCCTATATAATGCTGTCCTCGGGAGCCAAAAAATCTTACCGCGTTATATCAAACTTGCTTTGATCCACCGGAGTGCACAGCACCCCCCCACCACCACCCGGGAGCACTGCTTTACTGCGTTATATCCAAATTTGTATTATATTGGGTCATGTTATATCAGGGTAGAGGTGTACTGTTCCCTCTGACTTGGGCTGGATTCAAATATAATGGTTAAAGACTCCACATACCTTTATCAATTCACAAAACAGCCATTTGGACAAATAGTTACAAAAATCAGTTTTGTCTGAATATTTCCCTGTGAATCAAGCACACATGCTATCCTCTTCCAAACTCATTTCTTTCAATTAGCTTCTCATCACTAAATCTCTGATGTCAGTTACTCCTTGTCCTGCGTCAATCATACACCCACTATGTTCTGTTGTGTACAGTTACAATGTCAAATTCTTCTGCATTTATGGGTATGTTGCTCGTTCTGTATGGGTGCTGTCTATATAAACAAGGTATGCTGGGGTTTAGGCCGGGATAAGTCCTCTTAACTCAAAGGAGTTAGCCTGGTGTCAACAGTGTAGTTGTGTGGAGAGTTAAGCCCAATATGTACTTTGCAAAATATTCTGCTCTTTTAACGTGGAAGATAACTAGGCACATGGTGATATATCTGCAAGATTTTGCTTCCTGGGTATTTGCCATGTGCAGTATTTCATATATATTTACAAGGGAAATGTACTTTTCAGTTTAATTGGCACTATAGCTGGTGAATTTTCATAAATAACTTGCATTAGCGTTGATGGAATTTATCAGTTACATCATCTACACTGAACAGTACAAATAGGATCAAAGCAAAGGAAATTCCACTGCAAACAGTCCCAAAAATGTCAGAGAGCAGGCAGTCGAGTGCAGTGGCATGCTCCCCAGTACAAAAACAATGTGTGGTTAAAAAGTGTGCAGGGAGGGTTGGGTGAGTGAGGGGAGGGGTGGTTTCCAAGAATAAACTTAATCAGAGTCCTGTTATATGATAGTTCATCCTCCTCAGAGTGGTATGCGTATGTGTGTATAAATTGTATTTAAAGAAATTATGGATAGGGTATAGATGGGAAGTCTAAATCAGCTTTCTTCTAAAGTGAAAGTGGATCAAAAGAAGTAGCACCCCACCCCTTCACATAACAACATCTTCACCTCTGACTCTTGGAACACCTGCATTGTTGGAGAGCTCAATGTCCATATGGGTTCCTACACGAGCATATAAGCACATTGTGGGGTTATCATCTCTAGAACAATTCCCCTTCAGGAAAATAGTATTATCAAGGTATAAATTGACAAACTTATAATCTATTTGTAAATAAGTGTTACAGGTCTCTCTCTCTACCAGTTCACAGAGGGCATGAGTCTTTCAGAGCCAGCATGAGAGTCTTCCCTCTTTATCTCAAGCTATAGCAGCTTACGCTTTTATTTCTGGCAGTCTCTGATTCAATCCCCAGGTGTTAACCAACACGGTGAGTGTCACAAAAGTGACGGTTTGTCTGGGATTTGAACTGCTGTGGGTCTCAGATGATCAGGACAAGCTTTCTTTGATCAGAGGAAATATGTAACCTACTGGTGAGTGTGTGTTACAGGTTCTCCCCTGTGGCCAATCCACAGAGAATAATAGTCTGTTGTAGCTCTAGCTAGAGACCTATATGTCAAGAAGCAGTACCTCATGCCTTTAGCTCTGGAGGTCTCCATTCAGTTGCCCCATGTGTTAACCAAGATGGCAGCCGTCACACTTAAGCTTCATAGGTTCTTATTCTTCCAACTAACTGAATACATACTGGCTTTATTTCCAATGGGAGTTAAAAAAACTAAGTGATCAATGAGATTTTTATATATATATATAAATAATTTATTTTCAGCGGTGTGTGTGTGTGCGTGTGTGTGTGTATAAATGCATATCTATTTAGAAATATGTTTAAATATGAATCTGGAATTTCTAATGCCTTAATGTTTATGCACGATGTATGTGAAATATGTATTTGTAATACATATTTATACCAAAAAGTGCTAACTGAAATTGAGATAATTTAAAGCTGTCTTGTTTTGTCTAGAAGTATTTATACAATCATTAACAGTTTTATTGATCACTTATTTGGCTTCTAGTCAGCTTCCATGCTTACTGTGACTTTGTCGGATTTCATAAAAAGATAAGTAGAGTTGAAAAGATTTCCACAGAAAAGCTCAGTTGCTGCAGGAAATATTTGTATGCAGTGGCATTGTAGCCATTTTGGTCCCAGGATATTAGAGAGACAAGGTGAGTGAGGTAATATCTTTTACTGGAAAAACTTCCATTGGTGAAAGAGACAAGCTTTTGAGCTACACAGAGCTCTGTGTTAGGTCTGTGAAAGGTACTTAGAGTGTCACAGCTAAGTTACCTAAGTTACATCAATGTATAGCCGCTGCAGTGATTAAATTGCTTTTGTATGTCCACACCATGCTCCTTATGCTGGCAGTGCGCATCTTCACTATCAGCGCTTGCATTGATGCAGAGATCAGTACAGAGTGGTAGCTATCCCACTGTGCAACTTGCCACCATATAGTGCAGGATGTTTTGGGTAGGGTTTTCATTGCCTCATGGGGGCAAACGAGTCATGTAGGGGTGACTGGGAACAAGGTTTAAACTTCCCATGAGGCAGTTTGTTCATCCCATAATTTTATCTGCAACCCATAATGTTCCACACCTCTTTTCAAAAGCCCCGCAAACTCGCGTGTCCACCATCTCTGAGAGAAGCATGGACCCTGCACAGCTCTCCATTATCATGATGAGTGTTGAGAACACAACATGCCTGATCCTGCAGTATTTGTAGAGCTGCCAGAGGAGCCGTGGGGAACATGGCGATTGCTTGGAGGCTAGCTTGCTGTGGGACATACAAAGAAACAATTCAAGGTTGTTGTTGGCACCTATGGATGGTTCTGGGCCTGAGAAATGAGCAGATTGGTGGGATCATGTTTTGCAGGTATGGGATGATGAGCAGTGACTGCAGAACTTTTGGATGTGCAAGGCCACATTCCTGGATGCATATCCCTGTTTTGGCACCAGACCACCTTGCCACAGAGTACAACAACAGAAAGGGCTACTTTTCTGTGGTATTGCAAGTGCTGGTAAATCACCATTGACGTTTTACTGATACCAACACAGAATGATCAAGAAGGTGCATGACACATACATCTTTAAGAACACAGGCCTCTTCAGAATGCAGCACGTAGGATTTTCTTTCCAGACCAGAGGATTACCACTGGGGATGTTGAAATGCCAATAGTGATCCTGGGAGACCCAACCTACCCCTTAGTCCTATGGCTCATGAAGCCGTACACAGGCCACCTCGATAGAGACATCCTAATATACACGACTGTTCCAGTGGTTTCGGCAAAATGTGGTTGTTCAATGTAAAATTGTTATGAGTGAGAATGAAATGGATTAGTATGGCAATGTTTGGGATGGATATCTTAGGGTAGTCCATTATCTTGTAAATATTTGAGACCGGCAGCAATGCCATCTCTGTGAGGGATGATTGTATACAGAGAAGTGATATCTTGAATGAACTCATACAGAAGAATGATGAAAGACAAAAACACCATCATCACCTCTGGGTGAACAGTTTTTTCAAAAAACAATCACTCTATATCTGACCTCTGGGTACTCTTCCTCAGAGGAAACCTGCACAATCCTTTCAAAAGACGAGCCTGGGAGCTTAAATTCATAACATTGCTAGATACTAAAAATCATGGACTAAATAAAGACAGTGCATTTATGGCTTATTACAACTTAACCCCAACCCCCCAGTTTTTCCCCCTCATTTCCCACGTATGACTGAAGAGGTGGTAGTGGGGCACTTCACCTTGAAATATGCGTTAACTACTTATGCTAAACAATTGTATTTAGCTGTAACACTCTGAGTACATTTCCCAGACCTGCAGAGGAGCTCTGTTTAAGCTCGAAAGCTTGTCTCTCTCACTAGCAGAAGTTGGTCCAGTAAAAGATATTACCCCATCCACCTTGTCTCTCTCATATCCTGGGATGATCACAGTTTAACAACATTGCAAACTTGATTCAGTAGGTGGCAGTCTGCTCTTTAAGTCAATACAGAACCAAATTCCTTCAGGATGGAGGGGATATAAAATATTTACCTCACTGCTAATAATAAAACATTTCATGGTGTTTTTCTCAAGAGGTAGGGGTGGTAGTCTGAGTAAACTGGCCAAATTATAATTGGATTATTCTATTTGCCTCCATAAATGTCCTTATAATTCTGGTTGGCTAACACATTTATCCACGTTCTGTCCTGAACTTGTGTATCGTATTTCTGCAATTAATGATGGGTAAAGTGATTCATGTAGTTGTAGTTTTTCACTTTGTCAAGTTCTCTGTTGTCTTCAGTTGAAAGTTGTTATATGTGTGTCTGATCCTGCATCCGGTGAAGTCATGGCAAAACCCCCATTTGATTAAATAGCAATGGACTGTATTGTGGGTATTTTTGTTTTTGTTTTGTTTTTTAAATTTATCTTTAATGTGGAAGATTTGTAAAATCCTATTATATTGTTATCTGAATGTACAAAATGAAGAATGAGTATGTTGTAAACTTGATAATTGTCACAGTCTGCTGACCCTTTATTTCAATTAAAACACATATCTGAGAAATGATGTTATCTGGGAATCATATTATTATATATACAGTGGGTTCTAGTGTGTGCATATAAGAACTGCTAGCTCTACTCTGTTTTATAACCTGTGCTTCAGTTTAGAAGGGCTCTCCTCTTTCCAGTATATGCACACATTACTCTCATTAATGTTAATGGCAATTATGAATGTACATCCAAAGGACCTTAGCTTGCTTTTGCATTTCTTCCATATGTAAAACTCCTATAGACTTCACTGGCAGTTTATGGTTGTGGAAGTGCTGCAATATCAGGTGAATACATGAGACTTGTTTGTATCAGTAAGTTAAATCACTTTGTAAGCTGTCCATCTTCCTCTCATAAATGGGAAGCTGTCTAAGACACACCCAGTTTTGTTTAACTGAAATTTGTGACAAATTCCATAGCTCGCATGTAAATTATATTACATATATGATGTATACATGTTGGCAATACAGTGTTCTTATATTTTATTTGGTCAGGAAAA
This sequence comes from Chelonoidis abingdonii, assembly GCF_003597395.2. Classification (NCBI taxonomy): domain Eukaryota; kingdom Metazoa; phylum Chordata; order Testudines; family Testudinidae; genus Chelonoidis; species Chelonoidis abingdonii. The sequence goes on from NC_133773.1 coordinate 81,141,091, forward strand.
GATCCTTTTGTGACAATCCAAGGAGTAGAGCTTCCTGATTAAATCTCTTTATCTATAGAGGTTAGAAATACTTTCATTATCAAAAACATTTTTGTGGCATGTCTTTTATGTTAGTGTAAATAAAGTGTCATGCTGCAAATCTTTAAGCATTAGGTTATTTGAAAATCTGTGGTTTTGACATCGTAAATTAACATCACAGAAGAGTATTCCTGTATTTAAAAGCAACTGCTGTAGGATATTTGGAAACCAGAGATGACTTTAGAAGACTATCGGGAATGAATTGGATTTTTTTCAGATGATATGACTGAAGAATGATAACTATGGAAGGCACTTTTACAGTTTAGAAAGGGTTAAGGAATGCCAAGCCCAACCCCCCTCACTTCCCTGGGTGTAAACAGAGGAGCCTCAGCCTATCATGTCTGATTGCTGTTATGTGCTTGAGGAGAAAGCCAGACTCTGTAACATGATACATTATAGACTGATTCAACTTGGAAACGCTGTGGTCTGCGCTTCACATCCAGACAGAAGGAGGAATTACCACCGAAAGGTGGGTGACTGAAAACCAGTCCTTTTGACCTTACAGCTGAGCCAGGATAAAGAGTGATTTTTCAGATTGAGTGAAATCAGTCAAATATATTTAGATGAGCCATTTATACAGAATAGATATGTATGGAGTCTTGTTTGTATGCTTTTGTATGGTGTGGTATTGAAATAGGAGGAGGCTCTGTTTCTCTTTGAATCGGTGCAAAGGCAATATTAGCATTTTAAATGAGGTGGCTTTTTAACCCCTGAGGCACCAAATTAAGGATTCAGATAAGGCAAAGGCTTAACTTTACAGATCATTCTAAATACCAGATACTTCTGCAAGAGGCTGCTATGTAACATAGGATTTTGTTCCTGGGGGGTGTGTGTGTGTGTGTGTGTGTGTGTGTGTGTATTTAAATTAAAAGGTAATATGTGCATTCTGAAGACAATGTGAACTTTTATTTCTCTACATTTTATGAATGCATTTGTGTAATTTATAGTTGAGATAGCTAAGAATCTGTGTATAGTTCTGCTTTGTAAGCCTTTTTGTTTCATTGGTTTAACTCTACTGCTACTCTGAAATCTACTATACTGATTACTTTAAGGAAAAACGTATAAAATATTTAGAAATATAAAATCTCCTTTCCCTGAGAATACAATACCTAGGGTATAATTTTTGTCAGCAGATTGTTTCTAGAACAAAGTCTGTGAAGAATAATGTAACTTAATAACAGAGCAAATAATGAACGTTAAACTGCGGAAAAGCAGTCTGGGTTGATTTAGAAAGAACTGTAATATTTTTACTTTAAAATGTAAGTGAGATTTGAGATTTTTGTAAGTACCTTAAAATAAATAAAGCAGAGCTCCCTTATGGAAATATACTACTGCTGTAAACAGCCACAATTTTTTGCTGCCCTTCAGTTATAGTATTAGCTATTTCTCTTCTGTGTGCCTAATGAATGATATATACCGAATACATGGCTATGCCACAAAGTGATTTTGTATTTCTAAAGCTTAATATAATCAAATTCATTGCCTAAAGATGGTATAGTTGAAGATTTGATCCCTTTCCACTGAAGTGGAAATACTTTCAGTAATTGAAAGCAGATTCATGTCTGGAGTTGTACAAGCCAGGGTTTTCATTTTTAAAATAAACCTTTTGTTCTCCAACTTTAAATGTTTGAAGGAGCTATCCAGAAATCTGTTTGCTGTTTTTTAGAGCAGTCTTTCAGAAGAGATTAAAAAACTCTAAGAAAGGTATGTCATAAATCCAGTTTACTTAGAATTATTTTGTCTATTTCAATGTATGGGCATAATATTTTAGCCTTTGTATCCCCTATATTTTAGTTATCCTGTTAAATCCCGTGAGACTGAATTTGAACTGTATCTGTATACCGAACATTGATTTTTAAAGCCCTCTTAATTAGCATTCATAATTTTAATAGATTCACTGAACTTCAGAATTTTTTGGCTTATCCCATTTGCTACTTCTGATAAGACAGTTTGATTATTAAACAAAACCCCCTAAACTTTGAAGGTTTGGAGGGATACTGATCTACTTCAGCAAACAAACCTGACACTTTGCAGTGATAGCTGCTCTTTGCTAACTTTGTTTCTGTTTTCTGGGCTTGACTGTAAAAAGCTTTAGGAATCCTTGCAGACATTTCAGCATTAGAGAGATAAATTTAGGGTACTGTCAAGCCCTTCAGACAAAGACTGATTTGCTCTCAGTCTGTTAGCAGCTTTGAAGATAGAGAACAATAGAGTGAAAGAAGGGAATCAATCATCTTCCCTCATCAGGCCTTGTAATCTAAAGAATAAATTGACTAAAATTAGGTGGAAAAAAGTTACCAAAGACGGCAAGATCCCTCTATCCAACAGTAAGTGTATAAACTGCATAACAGATTTGAGAAATTGGTTTTCTGTTGTTGTGTGAGTTTTGTATTGTGATTTTCACGGGGTATCATTAAGATGTGAATGAGTAAATTTGCATATGTGCTAATTTTATTTTTTCTTAAAAGTATTTGATGGACCATATCATTTAGTTATTGCATGGTTTTCTTCTCTCTCCCTGATAGTCAAATAATTTAATATCTCTCAAATAAGTACAAATAAAGGGAATAACATTCTAATACAAATTGGGTAAAAGTGTAAACATGAACAGAAAAATTAGCTTAATCTTCTGCTGTGGAATTAATGTTAAAAATATCAAGCAAAGCTTTAACTTCTAGTTGAAATGTTACTAAATTTTTGATAAATTTGTACCATGTTTTTGTGTAATTAGTGGCCTAAGGTGTGGCACAGCACAATCATCTCTTACAAGGACTGACAGAAAAGCTACACTGCAATTTATTGCAAAAACTTCGCTAAAGATTTAAACATGTTTTTGAGTTCTTGATTTACTGTTAAGAGTTTTTACGTCCTTACCTTTTTTTTTTACAGAGCACTGAGGGCACGTGATCTGAAGTAATACATTCCATTTTGTATGGAATGCATTTCTTTCAGAAGGAAGAAAAGTAGCATAGTAGTAGCTGTCTAAATACAGTGATTTTTATTATTAATGCTACAAGGCAGATTAAAATGCTTTATTCCAGGTATTCATTCCTTTTAAAGGTCCGCATGAAAAACATTGCTAAGCACTCATCATCACTATTGCAAGTCGCAAAAAATGACCCAGATTTAAGAACCTGTTCTAAACTATATTCTTTCATTTGTTAAAGGCTATTTAAAAAGATCATGCAATACAAGTATATTTAACAAGTCATGCAATTAGTGAAAATAGTCTATTTTCATCTCTGATGAGCAATTAAAGGATCAGGCTTCTGAATTTCACATCTTTATTTTGATAACTTGTTTTGCTTCACAGTTCATTCCTTGAACTAGACAAGGGTGAATAAAGATTTTAACAAGTAACTTTACTAAAAATTAGGTATTAATGCTAAATACACAAAAATGATACCTGGCTTTAATTTATTCTGAACTACAGTTTTTGTCCTAACTTCCCCCCATCTGTGAAGATTTAATTGCAGAGTATTCCATTATAAATACTATTATAAGCTTTACTCCCTATGTGATTGTAAGACTTTTCTTAGGAATAATTATATATAAATTAAATTACGATAGCACTGTGGATATTATGCATTTAGATATATGTTAGAGGCCTGATCCTGTGAACTTTAAAGTTCCCTCAACTGCCACTGACTTCATTGAGAGTTGGGGGTGCTCAAACCTTTCAAGATTGGCCCTAGAAGTTCTTTGCACAAAACAAATTATTAGGGTGAAACAAAGTAATGGGATATTATGAATATTTACACACTTTTAAAAACTAAATTATTTAACTTTGTTTCTGTTCTTCAGTCATTCAATATAAACAGATGTACTAAAATACACTATTCTCTTTTAGAAAACTTTCTGTGTAATGATTGAATAGGTTGCAGAGACATTTTATAAATGATACACAAACACGGGGATGGATTGTTTTTTTAATAAATTCTGTCCAGAATTGTAAATGCAATACTACAACATAGACTTAATGTTCATTAGAAGCAACATTAACCTCTCTAGTCCTCTTCAGGGACTAGCTGAAGCGACTGTTTATCTAAACTTGTAACTATTGTTTTTATGTTCATGTTTAAACCATTATCGAGGGGATGCCTGATGACCCAGTTCTTTCAAAATGTTTTTGATAGCAGCCACCACCTACTCCAAATAGTCATAGACACAGGCTGTACAATACCCAGGTGGTGTATATTGAAATGGGGGGTTATAACTTTCAATCCAGTTTATGGAAATAAGGTTAGTTATGGCCTGTTGATGTGTGCAGCAGATCAAAAGTCTTTAAGTAGAGAAATCAGATGAATCATTACAAGATTTAAGTATTTTACTATATGAAAGTTATAGCGGTAATATATAAATGATTTTTGTTTATAATTTGTAAAACGTCTTCATGCTCTAATTACACTTCTAGAAAGTATAAATAACACATTTTCCCTTCATCCCAAAATTTAAGGTTAGTGAAGATTTAAAGTAGAACATGTTCAGAGTTATAGTAATTGGACTGAATAACAAAGAGTGTTTGACAAGAAATTTCACAGGATAATTGAATTTTTACAAAACAATTTATTGTTTGATCATTCAAATAACAAAGGTCGGGAGAAATAAGCAAAAGTAATGATGATTGTAATTTGTAAAGATCTGAATAGGGATTAAATTTAAATATATTCAATATGCGGCTTCATTGTTTTAAGTTTAATCTATTTTCAGAAGCTAAAGGACAACTATCTTGGTAATGGCAATTTAATTGCACTAGCTTTACCTATCTGATAAGTAACTTTTCTGCCTGTTTCCAGCTAATGCAGAAGATGCAAGCTTAATAATGGAAAGAATGTTTTGATGCCTAGGAGGCCCCAGGTTACCTAATAAAAAGGGCTTATGTGTTCCACTCAAGCTGGAAATAACATTTCTGGTTTGGCATGTTCCTGCATTCTTAATGACGAGTTTCAGTGGTCTTCAGTTATAATCTGATTACTGTGCTTGTTCATAGTAAAGAACAGCAATATCTTATAGACTACTTTAAGACACTAGAGTTTATGAATGAAAATTAAAGAAAACACATGCATTATTATACATAAAAAGTATTTGGGTATTTCTTAATATCATACAAATGTATTTTTTTTAAGATTTAGTATAAGTTCAAAAGTCATTCTACTGTCTATTTTTATTTTTATTAAAGTAGTTCAATTTGCATCTCAAGTATAGTATTTACTGACAATGCAAATAGAAATAGATTTTTTCTTAATACTAAAATGAATTCTTAATGTTCAATCACAATTACTAACTTTAAAAAATAATTTAAACTACTTATGAAATGTTCAAATCTGCAGAAATTTCATTCAGAGTTGCTAAATGTTAATTTTTGCAGAAGATATTTTCCTCTAAATCATAAATTGTGTCTAAGGAAAAACTGTCTAGGGAGCTGTCAAAAGTAGTCTGGAACACTTTTTATGCTTTTTCTTTTAAATACAACAAACTTGCCTTATACAGCATTGTTAACCTTTATAATTATTTAACTATTATTTCATTTTACCCCCTGCTTAAATGTTGTAGGTTAATGCAATAGACACCTGGCTGTGCTCTTAAAAGTTTATTTGTCTTTCAATTCCTGTGATAGTAGGGGGCAGTACATCTCCTTAATTATCTTTGTTCAGGGAAATGCTGAAAGGACAGGGTAGTTAAACAAGACCATTTGGATTTGTGATAAGGTCGAAGTCAGATGCAAGGAAAGTGGTTAAATGCATTATCATCTTATTGAGTACATCATCAGTAAAGTGACCTTGATGGAGGTGGAAAAAGCCATTTGGCTATTTTATGACAGCCACCTCTCTGCCTGCTTTATCACTGCCAGAGAATACTTCATATAGCTTTATCATACTCTCCTTTTTTGTTTTGAAACCTGATTTCTCTTGATTGTAGATAATCAGTGAACATTGAAATGGACCTTACTGATGATGGTAGATTTTAGTACTTAAGGGTTTATCCCATAACTTGAAATGTTCCTTCATTAAATATTAAGGTAACCTGGCTCGCTGACCATTCTATATTTGCTTTTAAGGATCTTTTAATGATGACGATTAGTTTCTGTGAGAGGGAACTGCTATTCTGCTACTTTTCAAATTGTTTTAAAGCTATTAGGAGGAAAGGGTTGCCAATTTCAGTTCGAGCAGCAGGGATAGTGTTTGTTTTAACAAGTGCGTAAGTATGGCTATTCAAGTCATACTGGTTCTATGGCTGTTCTAGTTTCAGTGAACCCTTTAAGGGGGAGAAACAAAAACTTTAGTGAAACAAAACCTAACACTACATTCTTAAACTATAGTATTTTCTGCTTTGGGGGGCTGCTCCTGCAAGTTGCTGAATGCCCCCTGTAAGCACGCGCAGCTCCCAGTAGTTACAGAGGGTATTTTATGGTGCACTTCACCTTGCAGGACTGGACATGTTGACTGGACAATTATTGTAAAATTTAATCAGATAGATCACAGGAACCAATCTTCTTTGAAACTGCTATTATTTCACTCAGATGTGTCATCCTGCTTTTGCTAGGCATCGTGGCACTCTATGATGGATTGTGGGGGGAAAAATAATTTATTTTGATATACTGGCTTTGAAAAGACTCCTGTGCTAGTAGTAACTTTTGCAGGGACCTTTTGCAAAGGTGTCAGAATAATGATCAAAGAGACTTTAAAATAGTTGCAAAAATACAGGAGGCAGACCACATCAAGAAAACTGCATCCAGTTTACAGGACCTCAAGGTATAGATTAATTGGATGCAATTGATAGAAGACAATCAAAAATTATTAAGAGGCTGGAGGGAATGATGTATAAGAAAAGATTAAAAGAATATGTATAGGACAACTAAGCAGGAATAAGACAGTCTACAGTTTTAAAGAATAAATAGAGTAAAATGGTATAATTAGCAATAATATAATGAAATTGAGGAAAGAAAACTATAGGCTTAATAGCAGGAGTCATTTTGTAACAGTAACAGCCTTGATGCTATGGAAAAGTCTTTCAATGGAATTGATAGAAGTCCTATTGCTTGAGACATTTAAAATTACTGCCTGTACTGGCCAGAGAATGGAGCATGATCAGCTCAAACTTTTACATCTCTAACTTCTACTATTCCATGAAATGTAGGCTTTTTTGAAGATTGTTTCCATGGTCTGACTTACAGTGGTACAGACAAAAGGTGAGCTCCCTCTCAGGAGAGCAGTTTCAAGGAGGAGGACTCCCGGATGGAGGTAGGTCTTGTTCTCTCTTCTTACCCAACAAACTCCCTTCTCCTGCATTCTTCCATCAGGCTTCATAGATTCCAAGTTAAGAAGAGACTATTATGGTAATCTAGTCTGACCTTCTGTATAATACAGGTCATAGAACTTTTCAAAAGTAATTTCTGTTAGAACTAGAGCATATCTTTTAAAAACCTTCTGTCCTTCCCCCATCATTCACGTCCCCTCAGAAGAGAGGCTTTTCTTCTTCCCACCTAAAGAATTCATAATGAGGCTTCTCTCTGTTTACTTTCTCTTGCTCAGTCCTGTCCTGGAACTTCTCTGCTGCCATATGTGGCAGGAGGGATCTATATGTCTCTCCACATTTCCCTCTGGACAAGTAGAGACTGATTGTGAAACTGTGGTTCTACCGTCTTCCTCTTCCAAACCCACTACTTCACAAGAGAATCCCAAGAGGATCTTCTCAGACAAATGGGCCTGTCTGGTGACTTTTATCACATTGATTCTCAAAAACTCCCCCACTATGTTAAGGATACCTGACAAGGTGATGGTCCTTATGGTGGAGAGGCTTTAACTGTTCATCAACAAGTGGGGCAGGATCACCTTCGACATCTGAGTCCTCTACATAGTCAAGGAGGAATACTTCGTAAAATTCATCTTTCTTCCCCTGTCTTCATCTGTGTTTATCCATTATTCCTCGTCCTCTCTCCTCTTAATTCGTGCTCTGTTATCTAATAGACATCACCCTCATTCCAGCAGATGAATTGTAGTTAAAATATTTTACAGTTATAAACACATGTGGTCTGTAAAGTAGACCTGAAATAGCTGCATTGCTATGCAAAATAGGAGAATTCAAAGTGGATTCCCTTTGGTCAGCAATAGTGCTATTGCCTCTGGGACTTCATGGTCCAATTGTGTAGTCCCACAAAGTTCCTCAGGTTCACAACCAACCATCTACATTTTCAGTATCGGGCCCATCTGTTTGGTCAAGCATCTCTATCAATGACTGTCACAATGATTATGATTGTAATTTCAGCAGCCCTTTGTCAGGACAGGACATGCGTGATTGCTTACCTAGACTACATCCAGAAACATTATCAAGCCGCAGCAACTCTTCCATATCCTGGGAATCACTGAGAATGGAGTCAAGGGTTCTCTGATGCTCTCGTAACAGATGCCTATTGATCTCAGTGTCCCAAATTGGCCAAAAAATCCCATAGTTTACAGACCTGCTCTGGTAGTCCCAAGACCTTGACCTTTCATTTCTGAAAGAAACTGATCTTCTCCAACAGGGTCTTGTCCTGCAACCGTCACTTCCTCCTCAGCTCTAAGGCTTGATTCATAACTAAAGAAACTGGACTTTTAAGACAAAGTCCTAACCGTTCTCCCTCATTTGTACGCAATTTGTTTGATCCTTTTTCTCCACTTGATGCATATCTGTCTGTCTACCAAAAAGTATCCCTCCCAGTCATCTTTCATTTCCTCTAGGCCTGTTTTGTTAAGAGTCTAGCAATTAAATACATCTGGGTTCAGACTTTCCGTCTTTAATTTCCTTCAGAGTCAAGGAAATAGATTTTGTCAACAAGTTTCATGTCTCAATGCTTAGATTTCGCAACGTTGTAGGTTACCCAAGACTTCATGCTAGGTCTCTTGGCTCTCTTTGGAGTTTCAGTTTTGTGTTTAAAAACGTTTTATGTTTAAATCCCTGTGAACTCTTGAAAATTGTGCCTTTTTTTATTCTCTCCTGGAAGATCGCTTTTTCTGGTGGTTGTAAGCTCTGTTCACAGAGTGGGGGAGGTAGCTGTACTTGCTTGTGACCCATCTTACATACTTTTTCAGAAAGAAAAGGTGATCCTACATACCATTTCCTTCCAGAAATTAATGTCAGACTTGCACCTAAGTAAAGAGATTTCTGTGTGTAGTTTCTGTCCCTATCCCAAGGTAAGAGAAGGATTCTAAGGCAGTCCTTATACATCTATAGAGATAATGAAATTGATCTTCTACTCCAAGGAATTTAAGAAATCCTGTTCCCTCTTCATCTTACTTGAAGTTCCCAAGAGCCTCAGTATTTCAGCACTCTAACCCTAACCTTTTCCTCCAGACAGAGTCTCATGCCCTTGCAGGCCTATTATATTAGGGTAGTTGGTACATCCTGGTTACCAAAGGAGGAAGTCTTAGTGAGTGAGCTGTGTTGGGTTGCCATTTACCATTCTGTGGACACCTTCTTCAAGCACTCCTACCTGGATTTGGTCTCATTGGCTGATGTAGCATTTGGATGATACTTCCGGCTGTGTTTCCTCAGCAACCCTGGATTGCTGCTCTCAGAAAAAAGAATCTATTACTTATTCACTATTTTTTTTTTTTTTTGCCTTTCACTGGCTTACATTCCCTCCTCAGCCCAGCTCTGAGCTTTTCTTATATAGCTTTGGTCTACCACAGATTAGTTCCATTCATCTGCACCTGTAGCAGTCACACCATGTGAAAAAAATGTCAAACCTATTAATTGTTTTTCATGTGGTGAGCGTTGTTTAAGATACCCACTCACACCGTTTATCAGGCTTGGCCTAGGTGACTGTAGTTAGGAAGTTAGGTCAGACTAAGCTGTTACCTCATTAGAAGTCCTCAACTCTGCCTGCCCTAATCTTACAAGTGAGTGGACTGTGAGGGGACATGTCCCCATCCCACTGACAGAAGGCTAATGAGTATTCCAGCTCTGAGGCAGTACCAGTTAGACTCACTTGCAGAACTTGGAGAAGGGGAGCTTAAAAAGGGGTAGCTGGCTACTGCAAAAAGGGGGAACTTTGCCCAGGAAGAGAGGCTGCTAGGGATCACCTCTGAGCTCCAGTAGCAAGGGGATCCCAGCTCAGAGTAGTGGTTGGCATTTCCTTCCTCTCCTGCAAGACAGATATGGATGTGGGGGCCCTGGAAGGCTGCTCTCAGTCAACAACCGGTGGTGAGACCTGGGGAATGCTTTAGCAAAGCTTTTGATACGGTCTCCCACAGTATTCTTGCTGGCAAGTTAAATTATGGGCTGGACTATAAGGCGGATAGAAAGCAGGCTACATAGTCGGGCTCAATGTGTAGTGATCAATGGCTTCATGTCTGGCTGGCAGCTGGTATCAAGCAGAGTGCCCCAAGGGTTGGTCCCGGGACCAGTTTTGTTCAATATCTTCATTAATGATCTGGAGGATGGCGTGGACTGCACCCTCAGCAAGTTTGCAGATGACACTAAACTGAGAGGAGTGGTAGATATGCTGGAAGGTAGGGATAGGATACGAGGACCTAGACAAGTTAGCGGATTGGGTCAAAAGAAATATGATGAGGTTCAACAAGGATAAGTGCAGAGTTTTGCACTTAGGACAGAAGAATCCCATGCATTGCTAAAGACTAGGGACCGAATGGCTAGGCCGCAGTTCTGCAGAAAAGGACCTAGGGGTTACAGACGACGAGAAACTGGATATTAATCGACATTGTGCCCTTGTTGCCAAGAACGCTAACAGCATTTTGGACTGTACAAGTAGGGGCATTGCCAGCAGATTGAGGGATGTGATCATTCCCTTTTATTCGGTATTGGTGAGGCCTCATCTGGAGTACTGTGTCCAGTTTTGGGCCCCACGCTACAAGAAGGATGTGGAAAAATTGGAAAGAGTCCAGCGGAGGGCAACGAAAGTGATGAGGGGACTGGAGCACATGACTTATGAGGAGAGGCTGAGGGAACTGGGATTGTTTAGTCTGCAGAAGAGAAGAATGAGGGGGAATTTGATAGCTGCTTTCAACTACCTGAAGGGGGGTTCCAAAGAGGATGGATCTAGACTGTTCTCAGTGGCACCAAGAAAGGAGTAATGGTCTCAAGTTGCAGTGGGGGAGGTCTAGGTTGGATATTAGGAAGCACTATTTCACTAGGAGGGTGGTGAAGCACTGGAATGAGTTACCTAGGGAGGTGGTGGAATCTCCTTCCTTAGAGGTTTTTTAAGGTCAGGCTTGACAAAGCCCTGGCTGGGATGATTTAATTGGGGATTGGTCCTGCTTTGATCAGGGAGTTGGACTAGATGACCTCCTGAGGTCCCTTCCAACCCTGATATTCTATGATTCTAATGCCGCCAGGAGCTGGAAGTTACTGGACTCAAAAGGGATCCCCGGGAGTGAATTGAACTTTCTGGGAGCAGTGAGATTACCCAGGGGCAAGGTACTGAAAGAAACTATAGCTAAGTCTGGGCTGTGGGTCAGTTGACTACATGGAGTTGGACTCTTCCTGTCCTGATTAACAAAGGATGGGAGCATGAAGCCCTATACTTGATACAATGCTCTGAGACAGAAACAGATTTTTGTGAGGGGGCTTCCACTGAGATGGACCCTGAGAGCTGGTGTAAGTGGCAACTACAGCAGACCAACGAGCAACAGCAATTCCAGAAGCAGATGTTACAGCCGTGGATGGCCCAGCATTTGGCTCAAACAGTGCAGCCGCAGCAAGGTAGGTAGCAACTGTTGAATGAGATTATCTCCTAGTAGCAAGAACTCCAGTGAAACTTTCTGCAGCAGTTGAGACCCCCGCCACTGCACACTCACAGGTTGAGCTCTGCCACCTGTATTAGTGATGTTAACTAAGATGGGCCTGGATGACAATCTGGAGGGATTCCTCATCACCTTCAAGAGGGTAGTGCTGGCCTCTGAATGGTCTCCATGGCATTGGGCTTTAGTTTTTGCTCCAGACCTGGTCTGCTGTAACCTTAATCCGAAGCAAGCTCGAGACTACAATTGGATGAAGGTTGCTGTTTTAGATTACCTGCTTATTAAGTGAAGATAGACATTGGCAGCACTTTAGAGCAGGGACATAACCCAAGGAGGTATGAGCCTAGGTGGTAGCGCAACAATTGAAAGAGCAGCGCTGCCAGTGGCTCCCCTTGCAAAGTTTTGATGGTCCCACTACAGAAGGAGGTACTGAGACTTGTTGACTGGAAGTGTACCCAGACAGTGACACAAGCTGCCTGGAGAGTGAGATGATCAGCCCCCAGGGGACAATTTGCTTGCAGCATATACATGGGGATGTAAAGCCTTACCCAGTAAGTAACTGGAACTGAGGATGGGGACCCACACTGATTCAATTACCGTACTGCTAGCCAATAAATAAGCCTACTCTGTGATTAATTGACCAAGATCGGCCCTCCTCCTGGCAGATTGTTAACATAATGACCTGTCCTCAAGCTGAGCTCAGAGACAAGGCCTGGCTGGTGGGCACATGAATCTAAGACCCTGAGAAAGGAATGTCCTGGGGACCAGGACTGACCAGGGAGATGCTTGAGTGGATGGCACTTGCAGGGGGCCTCCAGCCCCTAATGCAAGGGGGAAGCGTCATCCAAGAATAGTGTGACAGATGTTCCTATGAACAAGCAGTGTCTGTGAACAGGGAGGTAGCGGACCTCCCGCACCTGAGACAGTAGCCCCATTTTGTGCTGAATGGCTGTATAGAGTGGAATGGAACCTGCAGTGAGGGGTAACAAGAATTTGTTTATTGGTACTCCATGATTACCAGCAAGCTGTATTGCAGCTGGCACACGAAATTCACTGTGCAGGGCATCTAGGGTGGGAGAAAACTCTTGACCACTTACTGACTTGCTTTTTCTGGCCAGTATTGCATCCTGAGGCAACTGGTTAGGGAGAATCTTACCAAAGTGTAAGTTGGCCATGATAAAACTGACTCGGTTGGGATATCAGGTAGTGGATGCCTTGTGAAAACTGTTAGGCAAGGTCTATGCTTTAAACCCATGCCTCAGGCCCTAAAGTAGGAGGCAGATCTGCTGCTTCCTGGGCCTGGAGGAATAATATTGCCAGTTCATCCCCAGCTTTGCATCTGTCACAGCTCTTTTGACCTATGAGCTAAAAGGAGAAGACAATGAGGAGGTCCAGTGGGATGACTGGTGTGATGAAGCATTTAATACCCTGACTGAGCCAGGCGCCAGTCCTCGCCAATCCAGACTTCACCTGGAAGTTTATTATTCATACAGATGCTTCTGACATCGCCCTGGGAGCAGTGCTTTCCCAGGACTTCAGGGGAGAAGGGCACCCAAACCTATATTTAAGTAGGAAGTTGTTCTCTAGGGAGAGATAGTATTCAATTATTGAGAAGGAAGCACTGGCTATCAAGAGGGCTGTGGACTCCTTGAGATATTACCTGCTGGGTAGTCTCTTTTCCCAAATCACAGATCACATGCCCCTGTGGTGACTACACTCTATGAAGGACTTAAACCTCTGTGTTGGTATCTAGCACTCCAACCCTATTGCTTCCAGATGCTGCACTGAGCAGGGACAGACTATGCAAATGCACATTTTTTTTCTCCTGGTAGACTGGAACTAGGGAGATGCTTGAGCAGGAAGTCTTTCTGGTCTTGAGTGGGTGGGAGTATGTGACCGTACGTGCACCCATCCCACTAATAGAAAGGCTAATGAGCATTCCTGCACTCAAGTGGTGTTAATTAAGTACGCAATCAGAATGTGCACCATCTGGAGAGAGGGACCTTAAAGTAAAGCTGGCTACTGAAAGCTGTGGGAAGTTTGCCCAGGAGGAGAGGCTGCTAGGAGACTGCCAATGAGCTCCAGTAGTGAGGGGAGCCCAGCCTGAGGTAATGGCTGGTATTTCCTCCACCCATAGTGGGGACCGACCGACACTGCAAGAATGATATGGGCACGGGGCCTTGGATGGCTGCTCTCAGTCAACAACTGGTGGCAAGAGCTGGGGAATGCTGCCACGGACTAAAGGAAATTGGACTCAGAAGGGACCACTGAGAGTAAATTGAACTCTTCCCCAAAACAGTGAGATTTCCCATGGTCAAAAGACTGAAAGAGACTATGGCCAAACCCAGGCTGAGGGTCAGCTGACTACATGGAGTTGGGCTCCTTGTGCTGGGAACTTGCCCCTTTATAGCTGAGTAATCATACTATGCAAATAATTAACAGGTAAGAAATGAGTTTTTGAAATGTTTACTATATCTCTACAGTATGATCTGGTTAGTACAACTCATACCTGATTCTGCTCTTTTATTTTCATGTCTTCTTGTGTGCAGATCTAGCTGATGGTGGAGTTTCTAGACGTGTGCTTGTGCCAAACATGGTCACTATGCTCAATTTGATGATATATCTCTATTTGTTTGGATGTAATGAGATAACTTTTGGACATCAGATCCAATCACTTCCAAAATTTCAGGGAAGATATGTATAGGCAGAACATTCTTGATTTGGGTGAAAATCAAAGAACTGGAAAAATCACACACTGAAAAAGTTGCTGCTTGCTGAGAGCCAAATAACAGCTGCAGGGTAGAAGCACAGCCAGTGGGGAAGGCAAAGGGAGAGGAGAAAGAAGGAAGCTTCTTCCTTCCTGCCTCCCCAAAGCCAGCTCCATGGTCAGGGTTAGAGTGACCAGACAGCAAGTGTGAAAAATCAGGATGAGGGTGGGAGGTAATAGGAGTCTATATAAGAAAAAGCCCCCAAAATCGGGACTGTCCCTATAACATCTGGTTACCCTAGTCGGGGCAGAGGAAGAGAGAGAGGGCACCAGCCTTGCCCCCATTACTTCCAATCCTAGGGAAAGAAAGGAGAGAGAAGAAAGGGGCAAGATACTGAGCTCCTGGCAAGGGGAGAATAGGGGGACATACAGAGTCCCTGGCATGGGGTGGGCAGAAGGGAATAGAGGGCACACAGAGCCCATGCCATGGGGAAGAGATTGGGGCACCCAAGCATGGGGGGTAGGGGAGGGAGACTCAGCCTGGTATAGGGAGAATGGGGGTACAAATATTTCTTGGCATGGAGGGACTATGGGGTAGTGCTGATATGGGCAGAGTGGGAAATGGGGGGCACACTCAGCCACTTGAACCAGGTCTGTGATTGATGGTAGCCATTGACACTTTCAACCCGAACAACACAAGCCTAATTATTTACATAGTGTTTTCAATCAGGAGTTTTTTCACATGCCATCCCAGTCAGTTTTACTCCCATCCAAATGTCCTTGGAGCTTTCCTCTCACTGACTGATTTCTTTTTAGCCAACCAATAGAGGCCACTTTTACTGGGCTCCGGAGACAGACCTATTGTTTCGGTGGAGTCTAATACTTGACACATACATTGCCCATTCGTTTCTCATGGGGACTTCATTACTGCCATAGTTCTTCCAGCCTCAGCTTCTCATTCTCAGCTACATTCTCAGTTTCAGGTGTCAGCAAAGCTAGGATTTCAGCTCCTGCTTCCTTCTCAGATGGGTTCTTAAACCTGAAAAGCCATTTTCACTTAAAAAATGGATAACACATAGTGCTTGACCTACATGAGCAACAAAATGTATAATTCTCTCTTATCTACTGTGATGGGGCAAGGCCAGATGACTACAGTAAAGTACTGAGAAACAGGTATGTTAGCCCCAGGCTAAACAAATCCCTAGTACCCTGGTAACCAAATGGCAGTTGCTCCAGGTTAATCAAGGCACCTGGAGCCAATTAAGACCTTCTAGAAGGCAGTAGAGATAGCCAATGCAAGCAGATAATCAGGGCCCTGCATTTAAAAAGGGCTCACCTTCAGTCAGGCAGGAGGACATAGGAGAAGGAGTGTTGTGAGGAGCTGGGGTAAGAGCAAGGAGCTAGAAGTGAGAGAGTGTACTGCTGAGGAATTGAGGAGGACAAGCATTGTAGACAATCCCAGGAGGAAGGTCCTGTGGGAGGATAAAGAAGGTGTTTGGAGGAGGCCATGGGGAAGTAGCCAGGGAGTTGTAGCTGTCCTGCAACGTTACAGGAGGCACTATAACAGCTGCGATCCCACAAGGCCCTGGGCTGAACCCGGAGTAAGGGTGGGTCCTGGTTCCCCCCAAACCTCCCAACTCCTGATCAGACACAGGAGGAGCTGACTCAGACTGTGGGTTCCGCAAGAAGGGAAGATCACTGAAGTGAACAAATCCCCCAATAAGCGCAGGACCCACCAAGGTGGAGGAGGAACTTTGTCACACTACTGATTATTACCGATTCACATATCCAAATAATGACTCTTCTAATTGAAATGGAAATATAGCCCACGAAACAGTTAAAATAAATTATTACAACCTATATTAAAGTAATTTGTATTAAGATAAACTTGAGTTATTAAATTAAGGTTTTTACTAAATATTGAAATTAATATTATCAGTACTTTTTGTCACATGTGGATGTGTGTTCACATGTGGAATGTGTATAATCCATTTATTAGTTTATAGAACCAAAATTCTTCAGGAAATGAGTGCTAGATTTTGCATTCGGATATCTGATTTAGCTGAAAGATGTGTAAATGTTCCCATTTGGCTACAACTCTGCGGAGGCTGAGATCACAAATAATTCCTTTCAAATGTCAGTTATAACTGATGCTTACTAAATTGGCTCAAGATCTGCCTGTGTCAAGCGAAGTGGCCCAGGGAGTATTTTGTTTTTGAGCAAACGACATACCTTTTTGGAGATCTACTTTCACAGTGTTTAAAGAGAATGAAGTATATATGAATGTGGAGGTCCACATTTTGCAGAATGACAGAGTATTAACAGATTCTGGCTTGAGGGTGGGGCCTTGAGGGATGAAGAACTGCAGCCAGGCCATGGTAAGCGCCTCTCGGGCAGCTGTATGGAGCTGCGGATCCTCCATGTGCCCTGGGCAGGGGGAGCCAGAAGGATGGGGAAGTGGGATGAGGGCTGCTCTTGGGGGCCCCCCCATCCTGGGCAGTTGAGGGTCTGTAGTTCCTCACAACTCCCCTGGGCTCCAGCTTCCTGCCTGGTCAGGAGGCAGGGTCTCAGGGAAGAGGAGGTGCAGGGAGCCAGGGCTGTGAGGAAAAAGTGGATGGGTTAGGCCCATCCACTTTCAAAAGTGGGAGGGCCATGGTACCTTGCCCTCCCCCCGTTTCTGGTGCTTGTGATTGACACAGTACTGCTATTTTGGAAACTGTCTTTTTTGTCTGGGGAAAAAATAGTGCAGTTGACCCAGTGCTTCTGTCCATATAGGGTGGGAATTTAAAATGTGGTTGTCATGTTAAAACTTCCTTTCACATCAGTGAGAGGAGCGTTATGAAAATCATACATTAAGTTCTTGGAATAACATAATTTTTTCTCTGAAAAGACCCACTGAGATTAATTGAATTTTGTATAGTATCTGTGGTACGGTTAATAAAAGAAAAAAAGAAAAGTAGCTACACTACTCCACATGCTGTACTTGAGAGCATTTATGTTCTTTGCTAATACACTATGTATATACTATTAATTGATTTCTAGATTCTTGGATTATAAGGCCAGAAGAGACATTTTGATCTAGTTTGACCTCCTCCATAACACAGGCTATAGGACTTCCCTGAATTAATTCTTGTTTGAATGAGAGCACTTCTTTTAGAAAAACATCCGATCTCGATTTTAAAATGTCCAGTGATGGAGAATCCACCACAACCACTGGTCCGTTGTTCCAATGGCTAATTACCGTCATTGTTAAGACTTTGCACCTTATTTCTAGTCTGAATTTGTCTAGCTTCAACTTGTAGCCATTGAATCTTTTTATAACTTTGTCCTGCTACATTGAAAAGCCCTCTACTACCAAACTTCTGTTTCCCATGCACGTATTTACAGACTGATATCAAGTCATACCTTTACCTTCTTTTGATTGATATGATAAATAGATTGAGCGCCTTCAGTCTATCCTATAAGGCACATTTTTCAATCCTTTAGTTGTTGTGATGACTCTGCTCTGAACCCTCTCCAGTTTATCTACAACCTTCTTGAATTGTGGATAACAGAACTGGATGCAGTATTCAAGTAGCAGTTGCACCAATGCCAAATACACAAGTAATATAACTTCCCTACTCCAACTTGATATTTTCCTCTTTATACATCCAGACATAGCATTAGCCTATTTGGTGAAAGAATGGCACTCGGAGCTCATGTTCAGCTGATTATCCTTCATAATCCTGAAGTCCTTCTTAGAGTTGCTGCTTTTCTGTTTTGTAAATATGGCCAGCATTTTTTGTTCCTAGATGTATGGCTTTACATTTGGCCTTATTAAACCACATAATGCTTGTGCATCAGCTGACAGAGTGATCCGAATCACTTACTATCAGTGACCTGTCCTCTTTATTATTAACCACTCCCCCCAATTTTAGTGTCATCTGCAGACTTGATCTGTAATGTTTTTATGTTTTCTTCCAGGTCACTGATAAAAATGTTGAGTAGCAAAGGGCCAACAACTGATCCCTGAAGGATCCTACAAGATGCAGGATGAAATCCTAAACCTATTAAAGTCAAAGATGGAGTTTTTGATTTCAGTGGGGTCAGGATTTCAGCTGTAGTATTTTGCTTACATTAAAACATACACATTTTATTATGTTACATAGACAGACATATTTATGTGTGTGTATGTCTTAAATAATTATAATAAAAAGTATATGTTGCAATTTAAACAAAGTATTCTATTGGCAAATCCAAATCATAATACTCCGTGTATTATGTAAATTAGATCTATCTATATATGTTTAGAGATGATATTCTTGCCACTTTTTCTGCAGCTGTATATACCTGTAAACCTACTATATACCTACTGTAAACTAGTCTTTGTATGCCAGATGGAATATTTGAAAGTAATTTTATATACAAAATTTTGCAAGGTAGGGATGCTTTCCTCCTTCACTCTGCATCTTTCATTCAAGTGAGTTTCATGGCCTCTGTTAGGTGTACACAGATTAGTACACGTTAATAGAAGGTGCTATATGTTCATCTAAAGTTCTAAAAAAAATTGTATATAATGAATTATTTGAGAAACAATATGTGATTGTGTAATTAAAGAATGTATCATAATGTTTGCGTGGTTGCGGACAGAGTTCAAGTTCCTTATGCAACCTTAACTTTTGTATTTCCTAAATTTTAATTACTTAAAACATACCACCTGAATATCCTTTTAATTTAGTGAGTTTGGGTTTCATTTTATTTTGTTCTTGATGGATTGATTATTCCTATTTACGGATAAGAGTAAATCGGAGAAGTTAAGAAATCTGTTGACAGTCACAGAGGTAATTGAGCCATGATTAGATATTTAAACCTCTAACTCTTACTCCAGTGCCTAGGGCATTAGAACAAAAGACTGAGTACCCAAACAAATCTATGATTAGAATAGTTAACAACCAAAAGAATAGTTGAGGCTACAAAAAGACCCTCTAATTTTCACCTTTTTTAGAGGAAAATTTGCATACAAGCTGGCTCTAGAATATCAAGTTTCAGCCAGATGTGAATTAAAACTACTAATTTATGAATGCTTGAAAAAATGAGTTTATAATGGAAATGACAGTTCCAGTGTAGTACTGCCAGGAGCTGTTATAACAACTTAAACTTTGAAAATGTTATAAAAATCAGAGACGATGCACATTTAGGTTTTCATGCTACAGAAGGAGATTATGCCAATGGGGCACATGTTTGTTTTTATAGACAAATTCTATGCAATAAGTCACAACTCTACAGCAGTAGCAGGTTTTTACATGCCTATTATAGTAATTTATTTTTAAAGCAATATCGCATCTAAAACAAGTATCTATCTTCTGAAACAGAATTAAAAAATTTCAAAAACCTTTGTGTAGCTTTGTCAGTGACAACTACAAGCCTAAGTACCATCTACTGAATTACTGGAGTAGGACTCTATGATATAGTTACACAATCTTATGTTTGTACTTAATACGTTTTCTACTGCTACATTTGCGCTTTCTCCTTCACAGTTCAATAACTCTTGAAAACAAAATGAAACAAATTTTTTTATGGGTTATGGTGATGCATTAATTACATGTAGCATGTAATTCTATGGTCAGCTTTAAGAATAGTTTTCCTGTTTATTCTGTCAAAGCTTTTGGAACGAGAGAAAAAAGCCATTGTAAGGGCTCTAGCTGTTGAACAACCGCTTCCTCTACGGTCTTTTGTCCACAGTAATTGATTGCAAGCATTCAAACACAACCTTTTTCTCTCAGAAAACACATTAGTTAAAAAAGGATTTTGAACGTTATTTGTTGGAAGCAAGATGAGAAAATATTTTAAACCTTCCTATTCATATTAGTGAAAGTGATATTTTAAAATCATTCTTTTATCATAATATGTGAACATTAGAACATTGTCAAAGGCATTAGGCAGTAGACAAGATAGGAAAAACCACAGACAACAATTTTAGTGGAGAACAGTAGGCCGTCACTGGATTAACACAACAAATCACAAAGAGGTATGCATTACAGAATGAAGGCATTAAAGCAAGAGTCCTTGCTGTCCCTAATAAAATCTTGACTAATTTAGCTATAAGGGTCCTTACAGTCCAAATACACAAATATACTTGATCACGAGGAGGACACAGTACAGCTATAACCTCATTCCTTGTCCTCTTTACCATAAAGAAAACATGAACTATCATTGAGGTTCAACACTTGTCTGTGTCTGATGATGAAGTTTACATCTTTGCTCACTAAGAGAAAATACCCATTGCTAATATGAGTCAGAAAGGGGTAATAGTTTCCTTTATTCCTATCCTTGCTGTTGTCAAGTTGGCAGAGTAATTAACATAACTGAAATCTGTAGATCTCTCAGACCTGGTGAATGTTCTCCTTCCATTAAATGTTGGAAATTATAGCCTGGATAACGCCAAATTTTCTGGAAGGACTAGTGTAAAAATGTGATTAGCCAGAAGGTTTTATTGAGTTTAACTGAAATGGAAAATTCAATGCACATTTTTTTTCTCCATGTTGTAATCTTGTAAAATGAACTGTAGGATCCAGACCCTTGAATAAAACATAATTGTAGTCCTAAAACTATTGACAAATGTATGAATTAAAGGTTTCCGGTATAAATGTATGTTAGTATAATGGTGCATTTGTCAAAATACAAAATGATTGTTTGCATTTTTCATGCTATCCTAACTAAATATTTGTAAATTTGACACTTTACGTAAAATACAAGCAACATGTTTGTTTGTTTAACTTAAAATGCAGATCTTAAATAACTAGAATGACCAGCTTTCCAAAATGAAAACTTAGGACAACTGTTCTAAGAGGTTAAAATCTCATATGGTTTTCATGTGAATGAATGAAAGAGAAGGGTGCATGCTCCCTTTCTTCAGCTAAGCAAACCCACTGTTGCCTGTCCTACACACTCTTTTTTCTCTCTCTCCCCATGCCATCCTTCTGACACCCTGTAAATATCATCTGATCTCTCCACAATGTTCCATCTTCTTTAAAAGAATAGCATTATATTGCTCTGTTTCTTTTAAATCTTGTCCATATCTTAAAAAAGAAAAGGGGGGGGGTGAGAAGAAAAAAGTGGAAAGACTCAAGGAATCATAACTATTATAGATGTCAAAGACCTGTTAGGTTATGTGTTCCTTTTCCGTGCCAGTACAAGATTGTTCCCTATGACACATTTACTAGTGTTTTTTCTAATGTAGGTCTAAATGTCTGACACTGTAGAGCTTTCACCACTTCCTTTGGGAAACCATTCCACAGACTAATATCTTCCTATTAGGAAGTTTTTTTCTGATATTCATCTTAAACTTTTTGTTTCTTAGTTTCATCCTATTACGGCACTTATATCTCTTTGTACTGTGCTACATTCCTCTTCCTCCTTAATGATTAAATATTTTAAAAGTTATAGACTGTTATCATGTCTCATTGCCTCTCTACTTCACCATGCTTAGTCGTCTCTTGGACAAGCTATACATATTTATCTCATTTAATCTTGCCTTGTAAGTTTCAATTTGTTGCTATCTTTCCAGTAATAAAGTGCCCAAAATTCAATGTAATAATCTATATGCGGTCATGCCAGAGTCATTTGGAGAGGAACTGCTACCTGCCTAGTCTGTGACATACTATCTTGGTATTTTCAGCTGAAAATTTCATTGACCTTTTTTGCAACTCACATTTGCAAACTCAAGTCCAATTTGCTTTCTACTATTACCCCTAGTTGTCTCTTAACGTTACTCAGTTTGACTCCGAACTTGTCACTGGGTGTCTTTATTGGCATGCAATCCAACTACACATGAGTTAGGTTTAAGCTTAGGGGGTGGGCATGGGGCACACCACACATCCAAAGTTGCATATAAACCTCCTTCCTTCATACGTATTTACATATGGCATTACATTCACAAAGCATTACATGTTTTGGGATTGACTTGTTTACTCAGCAGGAACCAGTCCCTGTACAGCATGCTCTGTCCCTGCACTGTCCATGTTTGACTTTACTCCATCTTTATGCTTCTGACTTCTCATGTCCATTGTTACCTTGTCCATTATAAATGGTTCCCTGGGTGTTTCCTCGTTAATTTAGCTAGTACAGACGTTCTGTTTCCAGCCTGCCAATCCATTGACATCCCTAATCCTGTCATGAGGCCTCACCCATGACCAATTACTCCTGTCAAACCAGGTCTGCATAGTTACTTCCTCTTTTAGGGTTATTAATGAGCATGTTAAGCAAGACTTCTGCTAACTTTTTCATTTATTTAAGACAGTATATTTAAGACAGCAATACTCTGAAACCTTTCATTTAAGCCATTTGCAAACTGCTTGAATTACATTTCAAGTAAGATTTTGTTCGACAAAGTATCTAGTACTTTTTAAAAAGCCCTAGGTACTATATCTTTTGCATGCCCTTTCACAAGCACACAAGCCAAGATTTGCACAGCTAATCCACACAATTTGGACCTCATTGTCCAATATGAATCCCACCTATGGTCACCCACTGCTCAAGGTACTCCATCCAATCTCCAAGTTTAATTAATTTTCACCAAAGGCGTATCTACTTTTCAAGACATTTGGCAGTTGCCAGCTGGACAATATGTAATGTCTTTGTCAATTGAGGATTTAAGGGGACATAGCAGCTTGAATTTTTGGAAACTAATTATTAAAAGTTTCAGTTTCTGATAGAAGCCCATTTATAAATGGTTTTCTATTCCTCTGTTAATCTTTATAGGGGCTTTTCATCAGGGAGACATTGACTAATTTATACATGGGAAACAGTGAAACTGAGTACGTACAAAGTGTTGTCAACTGCACAAAGTAAACAAACTGAAAAAATAGATTAAAATATTGTTTCCCACTAACTTGTTTCAGCTACATTCATTTTAGGTGTAACTTGTAACAACAGTGCCAGTAGGTAAGCATATTCAGACAGAAATCTGATTTTCAAATTGTTAGTAGCCCTTTAAATGAGGAGTCACCAACAGAACTAGCTATACTGGTGGTGATGGGTTGCCATTTTAGGGTTTGTGTGGTTATTTTTAACACTACTGGTGCATATATTTCTTCCCTTTTCTGACATGACATAATTTTTATACAATAAAAATATTTTAAATGGGGGGGAATAGCAGTATTTCCACAGATTAAAACCTTTCAAATTCATCTAATTCACATTCAATTTGTTAATGTTAGGCATATTCATTAATTTAATACACTATTGTCATCTGTGTAAAATGATCAAATAAAATAACTGTTGGTTTTTCTAACATGTAGCAAAATTGCTGCCAAACATACATCAGACGGAGGAAATTCCTTAGTCCTTTCTCCCTTTCCAAGGTCAGTGAACTTCTGGCACCTGGAGCATGATCTTCCTTTGCTCTCTCTCTGTTTGGAAATGTTCAGTGAGAAAAATATGTCTGCATTTGCAGTTAAGAGGCAATTAAGGGGGTATTTGTGAGGTAGCATTTAGTTCTTCTCATTTTAATCCAGTACCATCATTGTTCATAGTCAGTCAGACACAAAACAAGGCCCCCACTGCCTGAATTATCCTCTTGGGCTGTGGTCAAAACTTTCTTGTGCTGGAGGATACATGGATTTGCAACTGGGTACTCCTCTCCACTGCCAAGTCCCCTTGCCCTGGCACAGTTGCTTTCATTTTTCTCTCTTTTCTCTCTCCTCTCCTTCCCTCAATCTCTACTTGTTTTTGGTGTTTTGGTGTGTGGTTGGCGACATTGAAGGGCCACCATGGGAGAGGAGAGGTAACATGATTGCCTTGATAGGAGGTGTACGCCATTTTACTTTCAGCATCATCAGAGGAAGATTTTCAGTGGCTGGTGATTGTTAGATCTGGCTTCTTGTAGCTTTCCTCACCCTCACTGCTCTTCTTCTCAATTCTCTGCCTCTCCACTCCCCATGCTACAGCTGATCCAAACACTCAGTTTGGGAAATGCTGACCCAATGCATGCTTATAAAGGTTTAAGAATGGTTCATTTGCTGTCTTGGTGAGTGGAGGGTCTCAAATTTAGCTCTGGAATTTGTCCTTGTGTGTCGAGTTTCCAGTCTAAGAAAGCAGAAAATATAAGAGTTGAATATTTTTTCAAATATCAGATGCATATTAAATAGTTGATTCTAAAATTAAATTTGCATTTTTAAAGGAAAGCTATAAGCTATGAAATATCTTCCAATTAATAGTTTTCTGCTTGAAGGTGCCTTCATATTACCTGTGAGTATCTTTAAAGAGATACCATGCTGTTTTTGGTTAATTATGAGAACCACACCATTCGCATCATAATCAGCTAACTTTTGCCTTCCCCTTTTATCCTTCACAAAATCAGTGTCTGTGGATCAGATAGCAGGAACCTGATAGAAATTTAGTTATCAAGAGATAATCCTGTATTATTGGAGCATATCTGAACAGCAGTGCTTACAGTGTCACAGCCGTAGAATGATTTTATTGTAATTAGCTTTTTTGCTTCAGTTCTTTAACAGGAGTGAGAATAACTGAATGAAATGAAATGTTCTTTTCATTTGCATGGAAAGATATGTGGGGACATTGCAGGAGAGGAGAGATGCCACAAACCTTTTGCCTGTCTCCTAAATCAAGCAGGAACGTTTTTAAGTTTGAAGAAAGACCTTCCTTCTGTCCTTCACTTTTTGCTCCAGCAGAGATGCGGATGATAAACTCAGGTACTGTAGCAGAAGTGGCTTAATCTAGGACCAGATTCTCAAGTTCTCAGTGCTCACAAGTGGAGCCAGGTGTTCAAAAAGGTTCAGCCCTCATATAGATGTCTAAATAAGGGTCAGATTTTAAAAATTGCTCAGCACCCAGGAGCTCTCATTGTGATATTTATGGCCAGTTTTCTAAAAGATTAAGTGCCCAACATGCTAAACTTTAAAAAAATAAAATAAAATCTAGGTTCTGATTTTGGTGTCTAGATAAGAGCTGTACTTTTGGAAATCTAGTTCCCATTGTAGGTACAGATCCTTTCCTTAAATCCTGGCCCTAATGCATATCCAATGACAGAGAGATCTGTAGTTGTGACTGCTGGAAGTTTGGGACTGATGTCTACTGCAGTCCATACCACTCATTCTGTGGGGAAGTTTTCTCTCACTTTGAGTGCCTATAGTGCACCATAATATTGATAAATGTACTCATCATGGTTTCAGTATCAGAGAGAGGCAATGACTCAGTAGTGACTCGTCCTGTATGTGCCATTAATTTATTTTGGGGACTTCAGAGCTAACCTGCCCTGGTCTAAATTGAGTTTCAGTGTGCTTACTGTGCACATTTGTGTAACTGCTGCAAAGAAAAAATCAGTACAGTACTCTTAAACCTGAGCAGCTTTAGGGGCTTTCACCGCAGACAAATAAAAGGTGTCTGTTTCTGTTGCACTGTGAGTTTGTACTTGGTGGTTTGCAGTTTCTGTTCCATAGTGGCACACAAGCACAGCCCTGCCTGAGGAACACACTGCTGTGTAATCTGTACTTTAGTGCTTCCTCTCCCCCAAACCCTGTGGCTCAGTCTTTTCATTTATTTTCTCCTTAAAACAACCTCCTGAGAAACTGCTCAAGGGCAGTATTCAGGCAGGGCCTATTGGACTACTTAGTAAAGCAGGACAATGGCCACGGTGTATCGACAGTTGATTGCCCAGGGGCCAAAAAGAACTGCTTTTCTGCTATAACATCATTCTGATCTGCTCATTTTTCCATTTTAAAGAATATCATCATACCATCCACTGTCAGAAACTAATTGTACAATGTTATTCATATTCATGGACATACACAGGATTAAATAGATGAATAGACAGTGAGGATATACTTTCTTTTAAAAAATCGAGATTGAGAGGTCCAGAACTTAATGCCACTAAAAATAAAATGTTCTACTTTAAAATGTCTAATAGTTTGTAGCCATTTGCTCTTCAAAATGAGAGCCTCAATAGCCTTAAAATCTGTAGGCACAGTTGGGGAACAAGCCCAAATTCAGTGCGAGGCTTTTGGTGTCATGGACAAGTAAGTTTACATTGGGCCATTTCTTCTCACCTACTAGCTCAGTCTGCCAGGGATAGTGAAATTGACACATTTTCTTGTGAGCAGAGTCATTGACCATTTCAATAATCTATCAAGGGTAAGGGAATTAACAGGTGGAATGCAAACACTTATGACTTGTTCATTTACAGTGTTGTGATTTTTATGTATGTATTTATTTATTTATTTGCCAAGCAGATGGGAGATTAAGACTATTATAGCCCTTGTGTTGTTATAGCCATGGTATAGATGCTTCTGACATTGATAGAAGGGTGTTTTCCATTGATAGAGGTATCATAACTTCTTACTCAGATTTGAACCTTAGCTTTCATAAACTGAGAAGCTAGCATGAACCCTTCTAAGCTTAATTACCAGCTTAGACTTGATCTCACTGCCACCGGCCAAGTGATTTCCAGGACTTGGCTCCCTCTCTGGTCTCCCAAAACCTTCTCTGGGAGACCCCAAGACTCAGAAGCCCTGAGTCTTACCACAAAGGGAAGTAAACCCCCTCCCCTTGTCTCCTCTTTATCTCATCCCCTGCTCCCGCTCCCTGGGTTATCCTGGCGATACTGTACTTAACTCCTTGAATGCAAAACAGAGACGGCAATTTACCTTCCCCCCTGAGGCTATGCAGATTCAAACCTAGTCAAGCTAACACAAAGAGATTTCCCCCTCCTTCTTCCTTAGCCTTAACCAGAGAAAAACTCAAACAGGTTTTAAAAAGAAAGCTTTATATAAAAAAAATTAACCCGACAGGTAAAAGAAACATTAACCTTAGCTTCTATTTATGACAAGAGGTCAGTCTGTCTCCCTTGAGTGGCAGTAGCTATGCTCGAAGAGAGAATCTGTAGAATTGCACAGGCCCAACGAAAGTTGGGAGGGAGATCCAAGAACTATCGGGATAGAACTGCATTTTGCATGAGCTTTCCTCTAAATACTATGCTGTAAAAGTGTCTCTCGGTCATACATGTTCCTTAGACAATCCATTATTTTTAGCCTTCACGAGCTCAGTCTACAGTATAGCTTACATCTGGCAGCCTCCTGAATGTGTGTGGCCTTGGAAGCTATGGATATGTTCTTCAGTTACTGGGGCCACTGTAATTTCAGACATCGGTTATGAGTTACTCTACATCATCACACGTCGTCCTGCACGCTCTTTCTGGCTTGTTTCAAATTACCGTAGGTTGCAAAACATATTCTTAGTGCGCTGGTAAGTTAAAATAAAGTTCAGAAAGGCAAACCAGAATTACATAGACATTCTGCTGTATAACTTATAAGATTTATGTTTGGCTAAGAGGCCTAGCTCAAAATATTCTGAAATTCCCTCTGCTGTTAACAGTGATAAATGATATCGCCTATTGATTGTTAATAAATGTGGAGGGAGATAATTTTGAAATGTTCTGTCATGAAAATAAGTTCATGAGACGAGAAATGAGCGTTAATGTGAAATTTGGCTTCTGAACCTTCTGCCCCTCTGAGTTGAGCAAGCAAGGGCCAGGTTCAGTATCCAGGGGTTCCGTTTCCAATAACACAGGCCTAACCGGCTCGAGCGCCCCACCAGTGACCTGGGACACTTACATACATACCTCCTGGCACCTTCTTAGAGCAATACTTCCCCTCTCACAAGCACGGAGTCTGAGTGTAGCGAAATCTTTTTAATAAAGGAAGGAATCAATGTGGCATCCCATTGGAAACAACACCACAACAGTAAGTATATAACACAAACCATATACCACGCCCCCCCAAGTACATTTGGCAATGTCCTTCCCCCTTAGGGTCTTAAGTCCAATCATCCAAAGTCCCAACAACCACAAAAGTCTCTGGTCATGCACCAGAATTCAAAGTCTATCTGTAGAGTCCCTCCCCAGCCTGGGTGAAAGGGCACCTTACGTGGTCCAGGCCAACGCCCTGTCTCTCGTGGGTTCTGCTTCCGCCTTCCTCCATAACTCTCCGCCTACCAGCTGCTCCACTCTGTCCTCTGGCCGTCCTCACAAACTGCTCCACTCCACCAAGCTGCCTCGTGAGCTGGCTCCAGTTGTCCAGCAAAACTGCCTCGGCTCTGCTGCTCTGTGGGCTCTCCACACGCCCCACAGCTACTCCGCTCTGCGAGCGCTCACTCACCATCTGTTCCTGTGGTCCGCTCCAGCTCCCCGTAAACTGTCCACTCCGCAGCTGCTCTGTTCCACAGTATAGCTTCAGCCTCCCCACTGTTACACAGTACTCAGTGCTCCAGCTCAGTAAATTTCAGCTCTTTTGTGATTTCAGCTCTTAGTATCTCAGCACAATAGTAGGGGAGCCCAGTGCTAGTGCACCAGTTAGCCAAAGTGAGTTCAGCTCAGCAACCTGTATTTAGAGTCTTAAGGGAATAAAAAATCAACTCTGACATTCCACAGTGAGAGAGGAGCGGGTGCCAACTGGATGCTTCTAGCTCCACAAGGAGCCGACCACCAGGCACAAATACCTGTCCCACCTCCTCTCTCTTCACAGGGTTTTGGAACCCATGTCTCCTTGTCTTAGCAAGTAACCCAACTGAGGTTGAGTCATTTCTGTCACAAAGCAGTCCCACAGCTCAGCAGTCTGGGATGGGGTAGGCGTGCCTATGCAAATATTTGAGATTTCGCATTTCAGACATTCTTTCCACACTTCCCATACTTCACCACCAGATGTCAGGGTACAGCTCATCCTGACTCTGCTTACACTTCATTTCTATAGAATGTCAAAGTTATCTTGCTTTTATCCAGTTAAGACTTTTTTGTATTGAGAGTAGAATGATACATTTGTACTAAGACAAAGTAAATTGATTAATTTTTTGAAGGACACCATTGCTGATTTAAGTGATTCTACTCATGCCATATTTAGCTATTAAAAAACCCAATCCTTTCTGCTTATTTACATGGGATTTTTGAGCGCAGTGACAAGACAATTGTGGTTGGAAGTTGATCGCATTTAAGAGACTGATTCTTACTGTATTATTTTACTTTTTGTTACTGTTGTCCTAGAACAACTACAGTTCTATTTTTATTCAACAGTTAACTTATCTTTAAAGATCAAATCAATCAAACAACTAAAAATGATTGTTTCATATTCTGTTGCTATGGATATACAATGCTCTGAACGTATAGTGTAAACAATATACCCAAACCCATCTACACTGCTACCTCGATATAACCCCACCTGATATAACACGAATTTGGATATAATGTGGTAAAGCAGTGCTCTGGGGGGGTGGGGCTGCGCACTCCTGTGGGGCAAAGCAAGTTCAATATAACACAGTTTCCCCTATAACGCAGTAAGATTTTTTGGCTCCCAAGGACAGTGTTATATCGAGGTAGAAGTGTATTTTTAAAACTGTTTTTGCAGTAGATAGCTCTGTTCACATACCGTTTTATTTTTCTAATTGGTACATTCAAGCATATTAAGAGATTTGGTTTAGTGGGCCCTTTTTTTTTGGTACAGTTTTATACAGTTTATGTTGTGTTAAATTATCTGTGTTCAATAAGCGCTTTACGTCTGTACAATTATGACACTAGAGTGGAGCAAATAGGAAACTCCATTGACTGCTACACTGGTGAATGGAAAGTCAATATATATAATTTTTTATATTCCCCTAGGGCAATCAGTCTTTGAGATCAACAAGGTGCATTTGAATACCATCTACTATCCATCTGTAAAAAAGAAAACAGAAAATCCAAGTGAGATAGTGAAAGTTAAATGTTGACTTGGAGATATTTTTTTAAAAGGTTACATTTTGCATATTAGTTCAAAGGTAAATATACTGGTCGGGGGGACCACATTTTCACAGGGGCATTAAACTTGACTATATCTGTTTGGTCTGTCTTTATAGTTGCACACATGCAAATGGGTTGGGCAAATCACAGTATGGGTTAAATTACTGAAAAATTTCCTGAATTTGCTACTTGTGTAGGAGTGAGGAACACAGAGGGTTTCTTTTAATACCCATTGAACTTAGTAGGTTGAAGTTACCTCAGCAGCACAGAGTTGCTGCTTTGGCTGTAAAAGTGAAATGGATTTTTTATCTACCTTGTGTTTCTTAATTTCAGATACAACTTGATTGTGTAAATATGATAACATGGATAAATGAAAAAAATCTTGTCTGTTGATACTAAAAGTGATTATGATAGTTTGCAGAGGTAATACACAAAGGGAACAAGCTTTAGCCTCCATCAGTCTGGGCTTTTGATATTTTAAACTGTCTTTACTATTTGTCATTCTTTTTTTTTCATTCTTCAAAAGCAAGTTCATTGAATATCAGAGTTATAAATGTATTTATCACATTCACCCATACCCGGAAAAAGTGTCTCACTTCTGGAATATGAATACATAATTATAGAATTTCAAAGAGTTTGTGTCTTGTGAGGAAAGCAAAGCTTTGGATATCAAATGCGCAATTTTGAAGAAATGAGGAATACCATTTGTTTTTATTAAGCTGGGATTTGAATGTTGGAAGAAAGCACTGAGGGAGGCATTTCTTTTGAAATTCAGGTAGTATTCCTTACATGCAAGTGTTGAAAATATTATTTTTAGAGCATTTTCATTTTTATAAACAAACATAGGAGCCTATGCCTGAAATAAATATGTTTACTTTGTGTCTACTGATAAACCGATTTGGTTGTTCTCAGTTCTATGGGGTTTTTTTGGTAAGTGCATAATTAGAATGAATGTTCTGCTCTCTAAATGAGAGATCATTTGCCTGTGACAGACGTGCCAAAGTATTTATTTAAGAATGTTAATGGATTGAAAATGTTTTGGGGCTCTAATAAAATAAATCTACTGAAAATGTAAAGAAAATCAGTGGGTCAGATCTTCAGACAAAAGAGTTTGTTAGATGAAGTTAGGGTTGACCAGATGCACAATTACTGTTTTCAGAGAGTGGTTCCAAACAACATTGTAGTTTCCAGAATCTGGGGATTTATCTTTTTTTAAGCCTGGAAGCCAAACCTAAGATTTCACTGAACAAAAACAGAAGCACACAACCACTGAAAAATCTAGAAATATACAGTTAAGATCAACCTGACGTTTACTCTTCCACTGGATTGTTCACAACCTACCATTGTCTATGTGTTGGTCTATTTGCCTATTTTTTAATTTGTCATTTTTTATCAAGGAATTTTCCTTGACAAAGTACAGAAATACACTTGAATTTCCCTAAGAGGCTGCAGACCATAATCATCTTAAATTTGGAATAATCAGCATATTTGTACAAGTTATATGTGAAGTTAAAAAATATGGATTACAATGCATTAGTTTATACAAACATATCTCCAGTGCTAACTGTGATTCTTTGTCACCAGACAAATCTTTACTTTTGTCCCGCAAGTTCCACAATTTAACTATCTGAGCCAAGGAGGTTTGTATCTGTATGCTAACTATGTCTCTTAATGACACTTCAAAAATTGGTGATGTTTGGGGATCCTTTTGTGGACAATAGGAAATAATTTAAATGGAAGATAGTTTTAAATTCAAAATGCGGCAGTGTCTTTTTTTTTTTTAGTGGATGGTAGAAAGCCATAGAGAATCCTGTAATTTACTGATATAAACATAGGATTTTCCACAGAATACTATAGAGGCCCATCACTGTAAATACTAAGAATTAGATTGTCACAAACAGACAGTCCAGGGTAAATTCCTCTTTTACCTGTAAAGGGTTAAGAAGTTCACATAGCCTAGCTGACACCTGACCAGAGGAACCAATGCGGGGGACAAGATGTTGTCAAAGAGGGAGGAGGGAAATCAGTTTTTTGTCTGTTCAGATAAGTTTGTGCTGGAGTGAAGGATCCAGGAATCAGCCATCTAACATTTCTTAAAAGTAGTAAGTGTTTAGAGAAGGAATGTATTAGATTATGTTTATTTTCTTTTGTGACTTCGTTTTTGCATAGAGGGAGAATCAAATGGGGTGTCTCTGTAACTAAGGTTTTTGCCCGGAAGGACATCCTCTGTGTTTTGAATCTGTTGTCTGTGAGAGTAGCCTGCATGCTAATCTCACAGAGGTATTCCTTTCACCCTTTTTCTTTAATTAAAAGTCTTATTTTAAGAACCTGTCTGACTTTTTCCTTGTTTTAAGATCCAAGGGTTTTTTGGATCTAGGCTCACTAGGAATTGGTGGGAGGTGAATCAGTCTCAATCCTGCCAGGAAAAGGGGGATAAAGACTGCGGAAATATTTGAGGGGAAGACAGAGTTTCCAAATGACTCTCCCATAAACATTTGTTTAAACTATTTGGTGGTGGCCTTTTGATGGGGCCAAAAACAGCAGAAATAATGGTACTACCTTGCTACTACATCTGGGTGGAATTCAGGGTGAGCCCTCTCTGTGTGGCTTGCTAGGATTTGCTGGTTTGGGTGCCCATAAACCCTGACTGTGTTGTCTTTCTGAATTGTCTCTCCCCTGACAAGACGGTACCTCTGATAGCCCCACAGAGACATTTGCTGCTGCTGCTGTTATTAATATTAAAAATTAATATTTCAGTAGTACCCAGAGTTTCTAGTCTTAATCAGTGCCTCTTTCTACTAGGCACTTAGCAAACAGATACAAAGACACAGTCTCTGTCCTGTACAGCTTGCACTCTAAAATAAAGAACATATGGAAGATTGGAGGAAGGGACGCAATTGAATGTATAACTTCTATATATGTCTAACTTTTAAATAATTATCATCAATAAAGTGTCAGCTGTTCCCATCTTCCTTGAACTCAGCCATCATTAATCAGCTAATTTCAGACAGGTAACATGATAGATGTGAGTATTTGGGAGGTTATGCATTTATTTTCCCCCTTGTGATTTAGTGCAAGAGAGTAGCTTATTAGCCAAATAATCTCCTTCCAATCTCCTCAATAGTAATCAAAGAAAACAGTCCTCATCAAATCGAAGAGAACACAGTTTATAAGCCAGCCATTTTGGAATAACCATGAGCTGAAAAAAAGAAGATCACCAAAAGAAGAAGGTCACCAAAGTGAAACCCAGTTTAGTCTTTGAAACCACAGATCCTTGGCTGTGTTGAGGAGTGGCCAGCAGAATGGCCTTTGCACTCACCTACTCTAAGACTGACTGTGTGTGGACTTGGACATTGTAATTTAGAGCAGTCTAGACTCTGCCAAAGGCCGCAAGGGGGATTAATACAGTGGCTGGGGTTTGTCAGGGTGTGAGAATGCCCCCCGCCATAGCACTGGCAGCAAGGGGACATAGAGCCTTTGAACCTTTGGAAGATATCCCTGTGCTGGGATCCTTATATAGCCAGCTCTGCTGACTTTAAAGCTGCTTTGCATTGGTGGTGCAATGAAAAATTATTCAAGTTCTGGGAGCCAGATTTTTTGTTGCATTTGATTTAGGACTAAGGCTGGTTTTAGGGTAACATTTAATAACTCAAAATAAAATACACACATCACTGCTTGTGCTATTCTAGCATCTGGCTTACCTGCACTGACTCTATAACTGTATCGAGTTCTATGTCTGTGGGAAACTCATCTACAAGTGTGCATAGTATCCTGCAAGGGTGTAAGGCAACATTAATCTTCTGTTTTGAGTTTCATTCTTTATAGCACAACTTTTTTCTTTTCAAATTCCATGACTGACTTAAACTCCCTGCTACATTAATCTAACAAATTTTAACCAATACAGTGATTGAACTTCTCTATGTTGAAATGTGTGTTTTAGCAGCGCTCCTCTCCTTCAATTCAGGTCCATTTTCTTTTATTACAGTCCTTGAAAGTTCATGACATGCAAACATTGATTTAATATGTCCAATCACTGATGAAGCTTGTGGTATTTTCAAGAGTGACTGCTTCTGGGAAGTTGCTAGAATAGTCCATTATGATCTTCAGATCATGTCTTACCAAGGAAAAACAGGGAGATGCTAACTGTCTTATGAAGCTGTGGGTTGTTCATGCCTCATAATTGATCATTTCTGCTGTGATGAATACATCTTGTATTACTGTTTATAGTGCTTCATCCTTGGCTGTTCACTCTCTGTCTCAGTGCATACTTCTGAACTTACAACACAGGATGATTTTATCATGTTCACATATATTGTTACTGCCTTGTGCCCCATCTTCCTATTCTGACTCTTCAAGAGGAGTTTATGCTCTTGACATTGCATCAGCCATTACTACTGTGGGTGATGCCTAACTGGAGCATTTTTTTCTCTCTGAAAAGTAATCTCTTCAATGATGCTCATTCAGCTCCTTTAAGTGTAGTGCAGTCACGGACTATGGTCAATTTTTGCTTTAAAACCCATTAAAAAAATCATGACACTTTCTACAGCTTTGTGTAAGACCTGAGTATTTCATTATCACTTTTGCATACACTTTTTTCCACAGCTGTCATAGTTCCCAGTGCATACAAATAAGGACATGTTCCATCCATATCACTGTATATATACTCCTTTTTGAAATATCAGTGGAAAGCTTGATCTCTTTAAGTGGGTCAGAAAATTGCAACACTGATGCCATTGTTACTAAGAGTTTCAAGTCCATGTGCATTCTGTATTCG
Source organism: Chelonoidis abingdonii (assembly GCF_003597395.2). Classification (NCBI taxonomy): domain Eukaryota; kingdom Metazoa; phylum Chordata; order Testudines; family Testudinidae; genus Chelonoidis; species Chelonoidis abingdonii. The sequence continues at coordinate 81,176,145 of NC_133773.1, forward strand.
TGCAGAGATGTGTTCATAGGTTAGTTGTTCAGTGATGTAAGTAAGGATACATTTCGATCATGCTTTTTAGCCTCTGAATTTTTATTTTTATCTTTTGGTCTCTGCATGTTCATTATTGCTTGAATTTTCAGGCATTTTCCTGGTTGTGATCAGTGTCTCTCCTGAGTAGGTGATTTCAATTTTTGGCAATTGGCATTTGGCCTTATTAATTTTAATGTTGTTACTACTTGCACTTTTGAGTCCTCTCCACAATTGTTTCTGATGCCTAGTGCTGTGGTGGCCCAGTCTGTTATGTCATCAGTGTGTACTTTCACTCCTGCAATTACTTCTAGTATCTGGGTCACTGTTCAATGAAATATTACTAGGACTGAACATATCCCAAAAGAGACACTCTTAAGAAGCACTGTCTGTCAAATGATGAATTGAAAGTACAGGTCTTGGAGTTTTGGGAGACAGAAGGAACTAGTACTATCCTGCCACAGCATCTACATTTGCGGAAGAATTTAACTCAGCAAATATTTCGCTATGTGTGGGCAAGCTAAACATTACTTTTTTATATTCGTGCTCAGCTCCTCAATGCAAAGACTAAGACAAGACCCTATACAGTTTCATATACAGTTACAAGACTGTTGGCTCATCCGTCCTTCAAATGATCCCATCTGTTTCTGTATTTCACATCTTTTTCTAATGTCTTTTTGTTAAGTTTGTAGAACATTTCAGGCGGGATGTATGACAAGTATGGCGTACAGCCATATCTTCATGTGATGCAGGTAACATATTTCTCTTTTGTTTAGGTTTGTTATCTTGGTTATTGTTAACGATTTTCTGTTGCTTACACCCTTTCTTGATTTTAGGTCATAGGAATCATAGCCTAGAACTGGTTGCTTACCTGTTTGTCCTACCTCAAACTCTTGTTTCCAGGTTTCCCTTTGTACCTCAATGACATTTCACCCTCTCACCCTCTCCCAGGACAGGAGTTTGTTCACTGCTTCAGGCTTTCAGTAGTCACTTTTGACTTTTCTATAGTATATTTTCTTTGAACTACTCTATTTCAGTTTCTGTTATTACATTCACTTGTGCTCCTGAGTCTGTTTTGTATGTTACAAGCAGGCAATTTATTCATATTTTTATCAGCCATTCTTTTGAGTTTACAGCTTCTGTCATGATTGTGCTTATGTGCAGCTCTGAAATCACTCTACTCTGTACTTAACTCATGTATTTTCCTGCTTTGTCATAGTGGCTGGACTTATATTTTGTGCATGTTTGCCCAGATCCTGGATGTTTCTGTACTCACGCCATTGTCACATTGCTGACACTATGGCAGAGTGACATTACTGCTATAGTTAAGGTTAAGAAGACTAGCTTTCTGGTTAAAGCTCAACTATTCTAAGTGCCGTAAAATCCATATGATTAATCAGATTCCTTGGAACATAAAGTTCCTCAGAGGGTGTGCGGTTCTTTTAGTGATCCAGCTTTGGGGCCATTTGATCAAGGAGTTCCCAAGATACAAAACTAGCTTTTCTTAAAAATTAGCAGAATTGGATTCTGGGAACCTTTTTCTTTGCTCACAGAAATCAAACCAGGGCTCAGATCATCACACCAGGCTCTCCAAGACTTGAGGGTTACTCCAACAGAGTGCATGGAACCTACCATCCCTTTGGGGGAAATCAAACTAAAACATTATTTGAAAGAATTTGTTTCTCTAGTTAGGCCCATCAAGAATTACACTAGGCATATGCAGAGAGAGGGCCAGCTCGGAAAAGTGCTTTTGCATCACAAGCCCCCGGTGGTTCTGAGGATATATTACAGTCATTTACTATGAGCTCTACCCTACGCACTATGATTTCAAATTCTACCCAGAAAAGAAAACTGAAATAAAAAAACGGTATATTATGCCAACCAGCCTTTATCAAAGGGGCTTTTTATTTTGGGAGAATATAATCTGAGTACTTCAGAATATTCTGAGGTGCTGAAACTCCCCCTCACTCCTGAAAATGAACTGCACAAGCAAATGCTTGCTGGTAGAGAGGAGTTTGATTAGTAGTGGAAATAGGCGGAGAAGGGTTGGGGGATCAGGTGTTGGGGGGGATAGGTAGTGGGGGGGAGAGTGTGGGGCACTGGAATGGGGAAATCAGGGTGAATGTCAGGGGACTGGGGAAGAATAGGCAGAGCCCCACATTGCACTCAGGCATGTGTGCCATAATCTGGGAGTCTCCAGCCCATCTACACAGAAATGTGACCCCCCCCCCCTTCCAGTGTCACCCCTGTGAACTGGGGAGGGGGGGAGGTTAAGCCCTTCTCTCTACCCCCTTATGACCTGGGATCTGAGGGTTCTGCCTTCTATGGGTGTCTGAGCCCTACTGTCTTCTGTCCTCTGTTTGTGTGCCAGGCACTAGGGTCATTTGAGCAGGGGAATCCCAACTCCCCAGGAAAAAAAACAGCATTTCATTGAGTTTGGAGATTCTAGCAGCTTGGAAGTTTGGAATCCACCCTATACAGCAATCTGAGAATGAAATGTAAACATTAACATATGGGGAGAATCTGCCTGTCAAGTTCTTGGTGTGTGTGTGTGTGTGTATGTGTACTGTGACAGGATCAGGCCAGATGGCTACAAGAGAGTGGTCGAAGGTAGATGGTTCATCAAGCAGCTGGTACGGGAACCCACAAGGGGAGAGGCAACTCTAGATTTAATCCTGAATGAGCACAGGAGCTGGTCCAAGAGGTAACTATAGCAGGACCACTTGCAAATAGTGACAATAATATAACAACATTAACATCCTGTGGTAGGAAGAATATCTCAACAAGCCCAGCACTGTGACATTTAATTTCAAAAGGGGGAACTGTGCAAAACTGAAGGCTTAGTTAGCAGAAGTTAAAATGTACAGTGACTAAGGTGAATCCCTGCAAGCTGCGATGGGCGCTTTTTTAAGACACCATAAATAGAGCGCCAAACTTCAATGTATACCCCAAATTAAGAACACACAGTAAAAGAACTAAAAAGAGCCACCGGTGACTTAACAACATGTAAAGAAGCAGTGAGAGATAGAAGGACTTCCTTTAAAGAGTGGAAGTCAAATCCTAGTGAGGCAATAGAAAAGGAGCATAACACATGCCAAATTAATGCAGATATAAGAAAAAGCCAAAGAGAGTTTGAAGGACGGCTAGCCAAAAAGTCCAAAGGTGGTAATAAATGTTTTAAGTACCATCAGAAGCAGGAAGCCTACTAAAACAACCAGTGGGGCGCCTTGAGATCGAAAATAAAAGGAGTGCTAAAGACATAAGTCATTGTGGAGAAACTAAATGGGTTTCTTTGCTTCAGTCTTCAGCGGCTGAGGATTGTAGGAGATTCCCAAACCTGAACTGAACTTTTGTAGATGACAAATCTGAGGAACCGTCACAGATTACAGTGTCACTAGAGGGAGGTTTGTAATTAATTGATAACTCACATTAACAAGTCACCAGGACCAGATGGCATTTCACCCAAGAGTTCTGAAAGTACTCAAATGTGACGTTGCGGAACTATTAATAAGATTGTAACCTGTCCTTTAAATCAGCTTCGGTACCAATGACTGGAAGTTAGCTAATGTAACTCCAATATTTAAAAAGGGCTCTAGAGGTGATCCCGGCAATTACACGACCGGTAAGTCTCACGTCAGTACCGCAAATTAGTGGAAACAATAGTTAAGAATAAAATTGTCAGACACATATAGAAAAACATAAACTGTTGGCAATAGTCAACATGGTTTCGTAAAGGGAAATCGTGTCTTACTAATCTTTGTTCTTTGAAAGGGTCAAACAAACATGCTGGACAAGGGGGATCAGTGGACATATGTACTTAGATTTCCAGAAAGCCTTTGACAAGGTCCTCACCAAAGGCTCTTACGTAATTAAGCTGTCATGGGATAAAGGGAAGGTCCTTTCATGGATTGAGAACTGATTAAAAGACAGGGAACAAAGGGTAGGAATAATGGTAAATTCTCAGAATGGAGAGGGGTGAACTAGTGGTGTTCCCAAGGGTCAGTCCTAGGACCAATCCTATTCATTTACATCATAAATGATCTGGGAAAGGGGTAAATCGTGACAGGTGGCAAAGTTTGCAGATGATACTAAACTACTCCAAAGATAGTTATAGGACCAAAGCAGATTGTGAAGACTTCAAAAGATCTCGCAAAACTAAGTGATTGGGCAACAAATGGCAATGAAATTTAATGTGGATAATGTAAAGCTAATGCCAATGGAAAAAATAATCCAATATAATACAGTATATGTGGGCTAATTTAGCTACAGACGGGTCAGGAAAAAGATCTTGGATTCATCATGGATAATTCTCTGAAGATGTCCATTGCAGTGTGCAAAGGCGGTCAAAATCAAACAGGATGTAGGAATCATTAAAAAGGGGATTTAGAGAAATAAGACAGAGAATCTTCTATATGGCGCTTATAACACATGGTACCGCCCACATCTCGAATACTTGTGTACAGAATGTTGGTCTCCTCAGGTCAAAAAAAGATATACTCGGCACTAAGAAAAGGTTTCAGAAAAAGAGCAACTAAAATAATTAGGGGTTCTGGAGAGGGTCCCATTATGACAGATTAAAGAGGCATAGACTCTTCAGCTTAGAAAAGAGCGAGACTAAGGAGATATGATAGAGCGTATATAAAATCATGAGTGATTGGTGAAAGTGGATAAGGAAAGTTATTTATCTTGACCATAATACAAGAAACAGGGTCACACAAATGAAATTAATGCAGGCAGCAGAATTGTTAAATTAAATAAAGGAAGTTCTTCTTCATGCGCCAGCGCACAGTCAACTTGTGGAACTCTTAGGCTTGAGGAGTTGTGAAGGCTGAGGCTATAACACCGCGTTAAAAGAGAACTGGATAAAATTCATGGTGGTTAAGTCCAGAAATGGCTATTAGCAGGTGGTAAGGAATGGTTGTCCCTAGCCTGTTTTCAGGGATGGAGACTGGGATGGCAGAGAAGAGATCACTTGATCATTGGCTGGTAGGTTGCACTCCTCTGCGGCACCTGGCATTGGCCACTGTCGGTAGACATACTGGGCTAGATGGACCTTTTGGTCTGACTGGTACGGCCTTTTTATGTTCTGATGTCAGATACATTAGCTCAGGTAAGCCAGATCTCTTTTCCCTGGGTAAGATAACAGAGACTATTCCAGAACACTCAGGAACTTTCTAGAACTAATTAAGACAGGAAGGCTAATTAGGACACCTGTAGCCAATTGGGAAGTTACTAGAATGAATTAAGGCTAATCAGGACACCTGGTTTAAAAAGTCTCTCACTCCAGTTAGTGGTGTGTGTGTAAGGAGTTGGGAGTGAGAGGATATGCTGCTGGAGGACTGAGGAATATAAATGTTAACAGACATCAGGAGGAAGGTCTTGTGGTGAGGACAAAGAAGGTGTTGGGAGGAGGCCATGGGGAAGTAGCCCAGGGAATTTTAGCTGTCGTGTAGCTGTGATAGAAGGCACTCTAGACAGCTGTAGTCCACAGGGCCCTGGGCTGGAACCTGGTGTAGAGAACCAAAACCTCCCAACTCCTGATCCAACACAGAAAGATCTCTGAGGCTAGCAAAATCCGCCAATAAGCGCAGGACCCACCAAGGTAGAGGAGGAACTTTATCACAGTGCATTTTGAGAAATATAATCTGAGTACAGTAAAATATTCAGAAGGCACTGAAATGGTTTTTGAAAAGACGGTAAATTGCATATGTGAACTCTCATTGGGGAGAGGGGTGATTAGGGGTGCAAAAGTAGATGAGAGTAGTGGGGAGAAATATTTGGGTCTGCAGGTAGGGATGGAGGTATTAGGGGGAGTGGGTGAACAGTAATGGTAATAGGGGAGGGAAGAGGGGCCAAGGTGCTCAAATAAGGGGGAAAGAGACATATAGAGAAGAAAATGCAAGAATGGGTTAGAGAATATGAGTGGTAGCAGAGGAAGTTGGGGGTTTAGAGATGGGGAGCAGCCTGTCAGCCCTGAATTCTCCTCCTTCATGGGTGGACTGGGATCTGGAGGAGTCATATTCCTCTGCAGGAGTTCATGTCCCTTTCTTAGGCTGCTGTGTAATCTGGGGCACCCTGCTCCTCTTAGGGTGGCTGAGCTCCTCTCTCTGCTACATGTTAATAGCTTCTGCAGTGACAATGGCTTAATAAGATGGGGAGGAGGAGCTGGAAATGTTGGGGCAGTGAGTAAATGTTGCAGAGAAAGTTGGGGCAGGGGGTGGAAAAAGAGAGACATACCAGTCTTCTCTCATGTGCTTGGTTACTGTAACAACCATGTAATAAAATTGTCAAGGTTTTGGGATATTGACCATGGATGAGATTTCTCTCACTGGCTCTGTTAGCAACTAAACATTGCAAACATTTCAAAGGGCTACCATTATTCTCATTCCCCTATAACAAAATGTACAGGTGAAGAGCACTGGGGAATCATATAGCAGCCACATGGCCTAGTGGAAAGACTACTGGATTGGGACTATTTGTAGCTCTGCCACTGGCCTGCTTGGTCACATTAGGCAAGTTATTTCACCTCTGTCTTTTCACTGTTTGGACTGGCACTATCTGCCTCTGCCCTGTCCTCAAACACTGAGCCTGATAGAATACCTCGCTTGTAAAATTTAACAGCCACTTCATTCCTTTTACAGCCCTTTCACACATGCTCACAGGAGACCACCTAAATCTATACTTTCCTTAACCTTTAAATCCACAGGCTGCTTTGATATGCCACCTCACTACTGACAACACCCATGGCAAGAAGACCGCAGGGTCCTGTTACTGACACAGCCTATGCAATTCTATATCTATTGCAATGATATAAACTGGAACCTCTAGCTACATATGCATCTCTTTTTTCTTTTTTTTATGACAGACATTGGGGAACTCAGACCCAGATCTCCTCATATCGCAATGACAGCTGCTCCAACTTATTCCACCACCATTCAGTATAGTTACACCTAACTCAGTGAATGCAGTTGGAGGGAATATGGGTAATTCCCAGTGGTTAGGAATTGTAGAAAATTGATAAGGAAAGCCAAAGAACAGAAGGAAAAATTTATGTACAGCAGAGTTATAGACAGTATGAAGGAGTTTTAAAAAATATATTGGAACAAAAATTTCCTGACAGTAGTATTGGTCCATTACTAGGAGGACATGGTAGAACTATCAGTAATAATGCAAAAAAGACAGAAGTGTTCAATAAATATCTGTTCCTTATTTGGGGAAAAAACAGATGATAGAGTCTTACTATATATTACTGATAACACTCATTCCATTCCACTAATATCTCTGGAGGATGTTTAAACAGGAGCTAAAGTTAGATATTTTAAAATCAGGTCCAGATAACTTGCATCCAAGAGTTTTAAAAGAACTGACTGAGGAGTTCACTGGACCATTAACGTTAATTTTCAATAAGTATTGGAGCACTGGAGAAATTTAAGAAGACTGGAAGAAAGCTACTGTTCTGCCAATTTTTTTAAAGGGTAAACAGGATGACCTGGTAATTATATACCTCTTAGTCTAACATCGAGCCCAGACAAGATAATGAGTGGCTGATATGGGACTTGATTAACAAAAGAACTAAAGGAGGGTAATCCAATTTATGCAGATCAGCATGGTTTATGGAAAATGGATCCTGTCTATTTGACATCTTTTTTTAATGAGATTGTAGTTTGGCTGATAAAGGTAATAGTAATGATATAATTCTGTAAGGCATTTCACTTGGAGCCACATAACATTTTGGTTAAAAAAATTAGAATGATATAAAATTAACATGGCACACATTAAATGGATTAAAAACTGGCTAACTGATAGGTCTCAAAATCTAACTGAAAATGAGAAATCATCATTGAGCAGATGTGTTTATTGTGGTGTTAGGCAGGGATTGTTTTTTGGCCCTATGCTCTTTGACATTTTTATCAATGTCTTGGAAGAAAACAAAAAATCATCACTGATAAAGATTGCAGATTACACAAAAATTGGGGTTGTGGTAAATAGTCAAGAGGACAGGTCATTGATTCAGAGCAATCTGGAGTCTTTGGTTAAGCAAACAATAGGTGTAGGTGATACTTACAGGATGGGCAACTCTGTTCTAGGAAGCAGTCTCTGAAAAAGATTTGGGGGTCCTGGTGGATAATCAGCTGAACATGAATTCCCAATGTGATGATGTGGCCAAAGGAGCTAATGTGATCCTGGGATGCATAAACGGGATAATCTCAAGTAGGAGTAGAGAGGTTATTTTATCTCTGTATTTGACAGTAGTGTGATGTGATTGCTGCTGGAATATTATGTCCAGTTCTGGTGCCCACAATTCAAGAAAGTTGATAACTAGCAGAGGGTTCAGAGAAGAGCCACGAGAATTATTAAAGGATTAGAAAACATGCCGTATAGTAAATACTCAAGGAGCTCAATCTATTTATCTTAACAATGAGAAGGTTAAGGGGTGACTTTATTACAGTTTATAGCTACATGAGGAACAAATATTTAATAATGGCTCTTCAGTCTAATAAAGGAAGATATAACACAGTCCAAAGGCTAGAAGTTGAGTTTAGGCAAATTCACACTGGAAATAACACTTACATTTTTAACTGGGAGAATAGTTAACTATTGGGATAGTTTACTAAGGTCATGGTGGATTCTCCATTACTGACATTTTAAAAATCAAAATTGGATGTTTTTCTAAAATATATGATCTTGGGATTAATTTGGGGAAGTTCTGTGGTCTGTGCTAAACAGGAGACCAGACTAGGTGATCACAATGGTTCCTTTTGGCCTTGGAATCTATGAAGATTTCTTGGGCATTTACCTTAACTTCTGTACTTCCTGGTTTTCAGAAGCTTGAATTTTGCTGAACTCATAGTTTTGGAATGGCACAAGTTATAACCTGGCAACCTTGACTCTCTGTTAACTGTTTTCTGTCATTTAGTTGATGCTTGTCTGGCATGTTTTTTTCTGTAAAATTGTGTTCTGTTCTTTTGAGGACAATTCTGTGCTGTTTAAAATAACATGGATCAGTTCAGTTTGGGCAAAATTACAAGGGAATGGTAGCAAGTCAAAATCAGTCATATGGGAAGCTGCTTTTAGTGAGATCAATGTCTACCTGACTAACATCTCTATGTAACTTTGAAAGATTGACTTCAGTTTTCGTCTGTTTATTTTGAAGAAGGATATCCAAGAAATGGTGAAGAAAGGCAATAACATGATGACAATTTAAAAAGCAGCAGCTATGGTAAACTGAATTATTTTCATTTGACAAGAATTTTTCATGGGCCATAAAAATTGATAATGAATATAATGCAGTAATTATGTGTTTTTATAAACTTTTGCAAAGCTTGTTCTAATTTTTAAAATGTATCTCATATTTCAAAAGTTATTCTTTCTCTGTTTTAGTATTCAAGTCATTAAAGCTTAATGGCCCTGATTTAGCCAATCACTTAAGTGCGTACTTAACTTTCTTTGAAATTAATGGGACTTAAACATACGCTTACAATTAAGCATGTGCTTAAATGCTTTACTGAATTGGGGTCTAAGATCTGTGAACAACATACTTTCATGATTCTTGTGAGAATGCCGTAGCTTTTAGGAAGAACACTCAACAAGCCACAAACTGGGTACTGTTTGTACTAGGAAGCAAAACCTGACTTTTGAGAATAGATTTTGTGGAGAGACAAGGGGAGTGAGGCAATGTCTTTTACTGGACCAACTACTGCTGGTGAAAGAGACAAGCTTTTGAGCTTAGACAGAGCTCTTCTTTATAGATTGTGTAGACAGTGGATTAGATGTAAAACATTAAAGATGCAGTGATTTAAATGTCTCTGTAGGTATACTTATGCAGGTAAGCAAAATAAATGCTTTGTAATCTTTGGCTTTGTTTACACTAGAACATTTTTATTAAAACTTCCTACTGTTGCTGCCGCCAATTCAGTTCTGCTGGTGGTAGCAACAGCAAGAGTACCATTGTAGACCAGACCTCAGCGAACACTGGAATTTTAACTACCTTATCACCTAGATCTGCTCTGATCAGTGTTAGCGAGCAAATTCTTAAAATGCTGGCAGCTGTTCCTCTCCTAGCACTGCTACTGCTGGTGGGAAATTTTAGCAAAAATATCCTAGCATAGAAGAAACAGTATTTAAGGCTCTGGCTAGCTGCAGGCAGTTCTAATTATTTGCTAAAATCTTATGGTAGCACAGCGGGTAGTATCCCACAGTGATGTAGTTCAAATTCACAATTTGCTTCCTGCTCAAATGTGAGAAAAGTGTTAGTGCAAAAGAGTTGTAAAACTCATTTGGAGGTGTTGAGAGGAGCTGCTATCAAGAGGAAGCTGCAGTTTATTTTGTAAGGTTGTTTCTGTTTAAAAGCACATTTTAACAATAATCTCCACATTAGCGCCACATAATATTTAAAGTTATATCTTTGTCTTCTATGGGAAACTACTATGAAGTCATCTCAAGATATTTAACGAACCTGCGTGGTTCCCCCCACCCTGCACTTCTCCTTTTCTACTCTTTTCATTTTCCAAATTGTGTTTTCTACAAATTAAATAATAATGGGAGTGTTTTGACAAAGCTCCCTAGGTACCATAACTTTAGAGTCCAAAGAGGGTGGGAGTTTTCTAGCAATACAGTGAATGTCTGCTCTGATGATTCTTAACAAAAAAAGCATGATTTTACTAGCTCAAATCCCAGCTGCCATATTTTCAGATAATTACTTGAAAAAATATTGCATAGAGACTAGTGAGTCGATGTATACAGTTGTAATTTTTGGTTTGCAACTACAAGCAGGGAATGTCTGTTCTAATATAGAAAAACAATTGCCATGCTTGATGATTAGCCAGGTTATTATTTAGTAGTCTTCAAAAATGATCTTGTCTCTCCTTTCAGCAAGTGATAAAAATTTGCAGCTTATATTTTGTCATAATGAATAATTTTACAGATACAACCTTTAACTATTTTAATATTTGTTGTTGTCATTTAAGTATGGTCATTATGAGAACAGTATTTTTAAAGCGTGTTCTACCTTTTTTAGATCAAGATGTGCATAATCCTGCAGTTATTATAACAATGAAAGGATAACAAAGAATTGTTAGGGTAGTAAGTGCATAAAATAATTTAAAAAAATCAACATTAACAACATCTTTCTGGTTTTAATAGATTTTGGACATAATTTTACTTTGATTTTAAAATCTTGTGTCTTGTATTTAACAAATAAGATACGAAGCTATTGAAAAAATGCTTCATGCAGAATTATGATTGTAATGTTTAAAATTTTCTGTTAACTTTGCAACATTTATAGTTTAAAGATATATATAGTAGTTTGTGGTTTTACTTTCATTTTCTGTTTCTGATGAGAATTAGTTTCATAGTAATCTTTGCATTTCTGACTAATAAAGGAGGGAGGATTATTTCTGAGTAAAGCACTGGACTGGACTCACAGCATCTGAATTAATTTCCCAACTCAGTCACAGGCTACTGTGTTTCTTTAGGCAACTTACTCAGGCCCCTATCCTACTTAAGCACATGCTTAGCTTTAAGTAGTTCTGTTGACTTCAGTGCAGTCGTTTCAAGATCAGGGTCTTAATCTCTCTGTCCTTCAATTGCTTACATCTAAATTGAGCTGTTCTGAGTACATACCTGCATGGTTCAGGCAGGTTTGTACTTGGCATAGTTAAGCTGTGCTGGTGCTACCTGTGCTTCCGTGGCTACACAACTGTCTATACTTGCACAAGCTCTCATTGAGCCAGCATGAATTTATGCTAGCAAGTTGGGAAACACCCCTAGCTCATAGTGTAGATGTAGCCTAAAAATAGCAGTGTAGCACCCATTGCTATCTTGGCCAGTCACTTGAGGCCAAGTCTACCCAAACCCCTGGTTCCAAGCTCAGGTGGCCACTACCCATGCTGCCACATCCACACTGATGTTTATTTTTAGTGCACTAGGTTGGAGCTAGCACAAGTTTGTCTGCTCATATTGGGAATCACATCTCCCAGTCGCAGTGTAGATATTCCCCTAGGCATGTGCTTAAATTAAGGCATGTGCTTATGTGCTGTGCTGAATAGGATGGATGGCTGAATCAGGGCCTAATTCTCCATTTTTTCATTACAACTCCAAGTACTACCAATTATACAGCAGTATTAGAGTTAGCACGTCTATATGTGCAAGCTACAGATATATCCTGGGCTCAGACCATGAAGTTATTGCATAAAGTATTTACATGACGAACAAAATTTAGTTTGGTATCAAAGCAAAGTACGCTTTATATTGAAGGCATGCATATATATGAAACCAGTTTTAAAGTAATTGTTTTGTAATTCTCAATTTTGAAAGTTTCCCCATAAGTGGTACAATTACTGTGTTCTCAAAGTTAAGGTGCCCATAGTTATAGCATGCAACTTATTAAAGTTTTTATGAAAAAAGATGCCAAAGATAAGAAGGGTGACAGTGGTATGGTCACTCTCTCAGTACAATGGCATTTCAATATTTGTGATGGTCACAACTACAGATTTACAAGGGAGCTATGACTTCAGTCTGTTGAATTTGGTGCATACACAAAACTTGCATTTATTTGATGTGGAAAAACCGCGCTATATGCGAATCCATGTTATATCAGGTCACGTTATTGCGGGGTAGAGGTGTATTACACTTTCCTGGGGTGGTGGCAGCGGGGCTCCGCCAGCGATTTAAAGGGCCTGGGGCTGCCTGTGGCCGGAGCCCCGGGCTCTTTCAATCACCGTTGCAGCCCTGCCACCACTACCCCAATATAATGGCATTTCACCTATAACGCTGTAGGGATTTTTGGCTCCCCACGACCCCATTATATAGGGCTACAAGTGTAAGTAACTCTGTGTTTAGAAGAAGTCATGCTAAACTGAATTGAAAGGGCTCAAGCAAAATTTTAACTGACTTTTGTTTTGCAGGCATATTATAAAGAGATTTGATGCTTTGTTTGGGAATTATAAATTTCTTAATTCTATGTTATCTTTTGTGCCTCTAATGATCAAAGTCTATATGTCTGCAAACCAGCATAGTGCATGCTTTCAAATACTGCTAACAACAAGAACATTTTTAGAGCTTCTGTTTTATTTGATGGGGAGAGAGAAGGTATTTATTTCCACTTGAGATGGTCTCCCTTCTGAAAAGAGTGCATCACAACAATTTCATTTTCAAGCTTTTAGCAGAGCCTGTCAATGTTTGTTATGAATTACTGATAGTGCACAACTGTTGACTTGCTTTATCTAGTACTGGCATTGTCTGACAGAGTTATAGCATGACTGTGGGCAGGACTGGCGCCAGGGTTTCTGGCGCCCTAGGCGCCGGGCCATTTCGCCGCCCCGTGCGCAGGTCTCGCAGCTCCACCAGAGCTGCGGCACCAGCAGACCGTCCACAGAAATGCCTGCGGCAGGTCCACCGGAGCCGCTAGACCAGTAGACCCTCCGCAGGTCCGACTGCGGCAGCTCCACCGGAGCCGCCTGCCGCCCCCCCCGACAAAATGCCACCACTCCCATAATGCTGGCGCCGTAGGCGACTGCCTAAGTCGCCTAAATGAAAGCGCCGGCCCTGACTGTGGGTCATTGGATTGTTGTGGCTTGAAGGAATAGTTCCATTGTAGCAGCATCAGCTTGAACTGGCAGGCATTTGAGCTGTAGAGCACTAAATACATGATGTGATAGACTAATTTATGGACAGAATTGCTTGTGAACTGTATTTTTTTCATCTGCAAAATAACTATCTGACACTGAAAATGTTAACATTCAAATACATAAGATATTGCACATTTTAATACTCTAGGGTAATATAACTTTTCCTTTTGTCATTATAAGAAGAGCAGGTAATGCTGCTAAAGTTAAGGTGGCCTGACACTTGGCATAAGAAGACCTTATTTTCAGTTCCTTATAACTTAGCCAAACTTTAATCATTCATGCTGGAATTTTCCTTGTGGGATATTTGCCTCAAATTGTTTATTTTTGTAAAATATCAAGAATTATCCAGCTATTCCTGAAAATGAAATTGGAAAGAAGTATTTTGTTTTGTCCGTTTTTAAAAAAATGTTATTACAACTGTTTATTTAAGAACCTATAGCACTTTCATGCTCTTGGCCAGACTTGAAATTTGGCAGGGGGTAGCTCTGATGTTTTTTTCCCATGAAAAAAATACCCAGATTTGGCCAGGCCTTTGAAAAATGTCAATTCATACATGCTTGGTAGTGATTTGTTAGAGATTAGAAGCTGAACTCTGAAGATTCCGTCTGCACTGAACATTCTCCACCCCGGGGCTGCGGGGGTTGAGCAGGACTTTCTTGCAGTTGCTGCTCCTTGCTGCCAGGGAGCTGGTGTGGTGCTAGGAACTGAAAGCAGGGATACTCTCTCATCTTCATTTCTAGTGCCAAGGCAATGTGGAGGGGAAGAAGAAAGCCACCACAAATGCGGAGGGGTGAGGAATCAAGTGGTGGGGGGAGAGGATTAAGAAATGCTGGAGGCAGTGGGATAGAAGCCTGGTGTCGGACAGGGGAAAGCGCACAGAGGAACAAAATACAGGGGTGGGGATAGGAACAAGGTGGGGGAAGAGAGGGACAGGAAGGAGGTATGGATGAGGGAGGATACGATTGGGGGGAAACATGAGCAGGAGCCAGGAAGGTTATAAGGGATAGACGGGATAAGGTTAGGAGCAGGGATATGAGGAGAAGGAAGCAGGAGAAGAGCAGGAGACATAGGAGGGATAGCAGCAGGGGAGGTGACCGGACAAGAGTTGGGTAGGGGGAGAGAGGAGCAGAAGGGTCTGTAATCACTAGAGAACACTGTCCTCTAGAGCATGGAAATCAAATCACTATTCCTGAGTCTAAACATTCCTTGGCTTTTCAGCAAATAGCTGTGAAACCTACTGGTAAAGTGTGTGTCTCCATCCCCGTCTAGAAGCAGGTCCATATAAGGCTGATAGAGCAACTGGTAGCAATAAGAAGCTGTTAGCTCAAGTGATAGAACTGTGCTGTAGATTAAAGATCCTAACTTTGCTGATGATCCATTTTTAAATTTAGGTAATTACATACAGCTCCTCCCCTTTCTCCTTCCCCTCCCCACCACCCTGCATGAAAAGAATGTTAGCATTGCAAAGAATTTAGGCCTCTTGTGTGTAGGCATTATTGCACAGTGTTTAGGTATATGATCACATGCTATTGTTTCCACGAGGATCCTTGCCTCACTTAGTGGACAGGATGGATCTGCTCTAGGAGTGAATCAGGGTTGTGTAGTGATACAGACTGTTACAGAATTTGGAAGGTTTGTGATGATGGAGGCAGGTAACAGCAGGAAGAGAAAGGGTGGTCTTGTGGTTAAGGGAATTGAATATCACCCTGGAGTATTAAGTTCTGTGTCTGCCCTGGAGTTCCTATATGATGCTGGGCAAATGACAAACCAACATTTTCATAGGTGGCCACTGTGTGTTCCTCATTTTCTGGCTACACAGGCAGAGAGGTATGGGATCTGATTTACAGAAGTTCTGAGTGCTCACAAGTGCAACTGAAGTCAATGGGAACTCTGCTCTAAACATATAAAATTCTGTAAAATGCTAAATACTTTAAAAAACCAGGCCGTAGGCTTCTTAGATTGGTTCACACTTGCCAAAATTAGTTGACGCTTTTGACAATTTTGGCTTTAATTTCTCTGCCTTAATTCTCCATGTGTGAAGTGTGGATAATAATACCACCTCACCTCACAGGGGTGTTGTGAAGAAAAATCTATTAACATTTGAAAAGAACTAAAATACTCTGATGAGAACAGCATAGAAAAATCCACCAGGAAACTAATAATTCTGTATTCAGTACAGCATTTGGGGTGGGCAGAAATAATGTATGTGCACATATATTGAATGAGCAGGATAAAAAAGAAATATTGATGAGCTATCCATTCAGTGAGCCTGTCCATCCTATACACTGAATAAGTTAGGCGTCCTGTGGAAAAAGTAGTACATGATCATAAAATTAAAGAGTGATTCATAATGCATATGCTCAAGGTGGCACAGGCAACCTTAATCCTGGCATTTCTTAATTATTGCATTTGGTGAAGCTGAATGTATTTTGAATATATCTCCTGGGCGGAAAAAAACCCTGGAAGCAAACAGACTGCATAGGCCTGTGGCCTATTCATAGACCTCTCAGATTGAATGGAGGTCATTGTGTAAGGATGTACTGTATTGTGAATTGGTTCTAGGATTTTAATGTTAGCTAAATATTTATTTTGAATCAGCATTTTCTGCCTTAAATTTAAAGTCCGTTGTATGAAGAAATTGGATTTGTCAGTATTTTAGGATGTCTTTATTTTCCAGATAAGTAATGCAGAGTCGGACTGTGTAAGGATCAGCTTGTGTTCCATTTTGATCCAATTAAAACAGTATTTTGGCAGAAGCAACTCCAATAATATAGTGGAGGGTATATGTCCATGGCTAGAAATTGAGAGTAAGTGACATTTGTAAAATATAGAATCCTCCTATATCAACTGAGATGGGCACTGATCAGTTCCCTCACCCTCCAAAATGGTTGCTAATTCTAACAACACAAGGGCCTCCAGTAAATGACTGAAGATTTAAGTGGAAGGCTCACTCTAAGGAATGTTAACCTGTTGTCTGTGAAACAGGAAGAATCATTTTAAGAATGAGGCACTTTTCTTCGAGTACATGACTGAGTTTGTGTGGTTGTTTTCTAGGATTTTAATGCCAACTTTTTCCTAGATCTGTGTCTTTCCAATTTATTTTGTGTGCACTTTGAGTTGGAATTTTGATTTGATTAGGTCATTTTAGATGACTGTAGGATGGCTGGTCAATCTCAAGACCAAGAAAAGTTGATGTCAGCTTTTCCAAATTAATAGACCCGAACTCTTTAAGTATATTGAATATTTTCCAAGCAGCACAGGGAGGATCTTTAATTACGTAAGATGACCTAACCAAATCCTATTGGGTGATGCCAGTGATTTCAGAAGGGAAGAGGCCTGTTCTGATTCACAAAGGAACTGCTTAGCCGGAGTTTTAAGGGGGAGGAACAGCCACACTTCATAAATAGACTTACAGAAAAGAAGAAACAATTGCTTTCTTTTGGTTTTGGCTTCTGGCCTTTGGCCATGTGATACTACCATGCTTGACAAAGAGGCTGTGCTCCCTCCTTCCTCCCCTCGGCCATCAAGGGGTAGAATTCCAGCAACATGCAACATCTAAGATCTGACCCCTACACATGAGAAATCAGTAGTGCCCATATTCATATGCATGCTACACATGGTGTGTAACATTGGCAGCAGTCAGAAGGAGCAGTGCAGGCAGCATCATGCCGCTGGTCTTTAATCATGACAGAGGCAGGACCAAAATTGTGTGAGTGGCATTGCGACGTGGTGCACTACTCACTTGATGCAATGGTGCACTCAGTTTTGCCCACCCACCCCCAATGCTCACCATGATGACAGAGGAACTTGGGGGCTAGACTTGAGTGGCCATGCAAGTGCCATGCACCATGTTGGAATACTACTCACTGTTTTGGCAAGGGGCTGGAGGGCACTGAGCAGGCAGTGTGGTGACCTGCGCTGCTGCTCCTCACTGTCATGGGGTTGGCTTCTGCACCATGGCTTCCATAGCCAGGGGCCTACCCAACTTCTTCCCACTTCCAGCAGCCTGTGTCCCTGAGCTGGGCTGGAAGACAAGAACTGAGTGTGGCGTGAAGTTGACAGGCGAGCTGATGGGACCAGTGGCTGCAGCAGGAATGGCTCCAAAAGGACTGATGATGCATACCATGTCAAAAATTTCTGGGGGTCTCCCTGTGATTAACCACTAGTGTGCCAGCAAATCCATTGACAGATAACTGAGCCGAGAAAATCACTGGCTAATTTTTTTCAAACCAGGGTAGATTGGTTTAAATAATCAATTTTTAATCATGTTTGGCATTTGTATATTTTACCTCGTTTCATAAAGAAAGGTTGATTCTCATTGGTTGGTAACTATCAAAACACATTGATTTGCAACTAAATATAGCATTTGCACTAGATTTGGTGCTTCTTTTTGCTAGCCAGGATAATCCACTATACATATAAATATTTATTTAAGCAATTATATAGCTTAATTTATGTTTGTTCAAATTATTAATTTTTACACTTTTTAGTATGTTAGAAAATTGTGACGGCTATATATCTTATTTACTAGATGATAATTAATTTTTTCTTGTGATTTGTGCCAAGCACTATTTACTTGGAAATTCTAATTCAATTAAAATTTCAGAAAAAAAAACATTTTTATTAAATAAAACTTTAGTGTGCTTGCAACATAAGAAAAGAAAAAGTTTATCGAAACTTTTAAAAACATAGATTTTTTTTTCATTCTGTTTGAAACTTGTATTATCTTCCAAAAACTGAATGAAATCACAAGAGTTGAGACAACCATCCTACAAAAGAATCAGTCTTTTTGTTTTCTTTTTCCAGTTTTTGTTGGTAGAGGGACACATCTACCTTAGCATTCTTGCGCTTGACTTTTTAAACTTGAGTTGGTGACTGGCAATGAGAGAGAGAGAGAGAGAGAGAGAGAGAGAGAGAGTGTGTGTGTGTGTGTGTGGAACCCACAGAATTTATCTGAGAATGGAGCCTATGTAATAGCTTTTCAAACTCTAAAACAGCCCTAGGTAATTTTAAATATAATAAGCTGTGTTGTTCTGAACAGCATTGAAATGTCTCATGTTAACCCTATGGCAGCATGAGGGAGATTGTTTATTATATAATCATGTATAATTTGAACAGGCTGTCATAATTGGTGTAAGAACCTTAGTTTGAATATTCATTTTAACCTAGGAGTAGTTTGATCCTTCCCTATCCACCATTTAGCTGGGATAGAAATATCAATTGGCATTGAGATTTATAATGGCCTGCTATTTTAGGGCAGAAACCCAAACAATGTCCAGCATTCCACTTTTATTAGGTAAAACTTAGAAGGAATTGCTGGTTTATCTGATGTCGTTTAATCAACACAGTAATTAGATTAATTTGAGTTGCTATTTAAACCACTTTATTTTAATTTGATTTGCTTCTGTATGGTGTTTGTTGTGCTTTTTGTTTAGTTATTTAGTTTAGATAATAAATTATATAATAGTGGCTCTTATTGATGTTTCTTCCTCAGATGTCAGATACTGGAACTGCTCACGCTTTTAGGACAGATAACAAAGATAATGCAATAAGCCAATAGTGATGGCCCACAGAACCTCCCCCTTTAGTCATTGCAGAAGCACACAAATAATTGTGTAAGGCTTACTTTGAAAATCTGGTCCAGTGGAATTTTTTTTTTCTCAACAGCCTTAACCAGTGCATAATTTGTGCCATGGCTTGCCAGGGCTGGGCTCCGGCACCTCTAAGCTTGGCAGTTTGGAGCCCCAGCACTGCTGGGCTTGCTGTATCAGTTATGAATGTAAAATGTAAACGGCACCTAATTGCTTGAGCCCTGGCATGTCTTTCATTACAGATTAAGCACTAGCCATAACTGTGTAGTCCCTAATCATGCCAAAATACTGTCTTCCAGTGTTACCACGTGATAGGTGAAAGTGTTATACATCTGATTTTTAATTTTTTAAAATTAGGCAACAACTTCATTAATGCATACAGCAAAGTTCAAAACTGAAACAATTATCTGGCAAGCTAAACAAGTCCCTGTGGCTGCTCTTCAAAGTAACCTTTTTCAGTAATTTTTATTCTGCAGGCCAAAATGTATCAAACAAGCCTGTTACCTGTTGGGAGAAATATTAACCAATAGGTAGCTGTATTTCAAATCCATTCCTATTAATAAAGTTCCATGCTCATTCGTTCATTCATTCCTATTCATTCATTGTCAGTAATAACAACACTGTGTCTTGGTTTTGCCAGTCATACATCATCCACTGCTATAGGTTCTTGGGTACCAATGTTGAAATAATACCCATCATCCTTCCCAATCAAAATGACCCCAACCAGAGTAACAAGCAACACACAAAGAATGGCATTCAAGCAAGACATACTCATAACCATCTCAACAGCATGAGTGCTCCCCAGTGCATCAGTGAACAATAGGAGAAGGTTCCTGTTGGGCTCCAGGTCCATCAGTCAGTACAAATCTAAATTCTCGGGGGAGGGGGGGGTCTAATCAACCCTTAATCCAAAAACGTCATAGATATTACCAAATTTCCCTGCAATTCTGTCTGGTGTTCTCAGTTCCTTTTATGATGGATATAAATTAATGATTTTTTAAAATTCTGATTTTTAAATTTTAAATTAGATTATTTTGATTTAAATTAAATACTTTTTAAAAGTAAAACTATTCAAAATTAAATTTTAAATTAGGACAGCCTGTTATGAGGCCTACGCTTACTATATTAAAAAAAATAAATTAAATGAAAAAAAAATATTCAAGCAGTACATGTTTGACACCAAAGTTTTACAGAAAGTCAAATGACTGAGCTTCTGGAAGTCACTGGCTAAACATCTGGAACCAGAGTTTGTTGAAGTGCTAAACCAGCTTTTGACTGCAGTTGCCTCTCTTGAAGATATGCAGAGAATATTTTCGTTATTTTAGTTTATTCAACTTGACACAAATTACAAGTAAAAATTGATCATTTAGAAAATAAGAAAAACTTATTGACCATTTTCCAACTTAAAAAATAAAAATTAAAAACATGAATAAATGTATGTTCAGCTATATAATTGCTTAAGTAATTGCTGGTTAGGAAAAAGAAGCACCAAATTTAGTGTAGCGGCTATATTTAGTTACAAATCAACATGTTTTGACCATTATTTTCTAGTTAATTTTAAGTAGGCTGCTGAAAATGCATGCATTTCTTTGAGATTGGTCTGGCGTCTTCGTAGTGTTTTGGTTGGCTGGTTTTAGAGATATCTGTTTGCAGGGGAAAATATATTGTAATATAGATCTTGTGAAAACAAATCTACTGGCTTTGTGTCTTTTGATCTAAAATAACATACCAAAGGGCATGTTTACACAAACACTTCTGCATAGCAAACTGGGGTGTAAGCTGCTGCACTCCAGCGTGGTGTGCACTGTCCATGTGGATCCTGCTGATGCACACTAAAAGTTCCCTCCGGTGTTGTGATGTGCTACTGTCAGGTTCAATAACCATATAGTTTAATAGCTGCTTTGTAAACTTTAAATTTAATATTTAGTTCATTATTTTTAATTAAACTATTTTTCATTTAATGGAGCTAAGAATTACAGTAGGATTACAAATTATTTTTTTCCAATGCAGAACCCCTGAATATGTCTATTGTATCATGTTTTCCCTTGGACATTTTTAGTGTAAAAAGAGGTTTTAAAACTCACAGTAATACTTGCATTTAAAGTTTTCTGTTTTTCATAGGTGTCTATAAATAACTAAAAAAAAAAAACACTTCTGAAAGCATACTATGCACTGCTTATTTTAGAGTGACTAAAGGTATAACCCTCCCACTCATAACAAAATTATGATGTGTAAAAACTATTTTTTCCCTGTAGAGGTTTTGCAAATAAGTCTTTTGCATAAATATCAGCATGAATATACTGAGAAGCAAAATAACTGTTACACTATCTTTAATAATGAATGTCTTGTCAAAATATCTTTACTGGGAGTTGTCTTGTCAGATTTCCCTTTTGTAAGTGTTCTTTAGCACACTGAAGGGTATATCCAGATAATTAAATATTCAGTGTAATCACTTGGGTATTCTGTTCATGTAATCACTGAGTGCAATCACCTGGGTATTTTAAAAGAAGATGCATTTATTCTTTGAGGATCTTTATTTTAAAGTGATTTCCCTAATTCTTTTGATCAACTCCATAACTGTGTAATGGCTTAAAAAAAAAAAAAAAAAAAGAGGATACGTAAGAATGCTTCCTTGCTTTCTTGCCACAGCAGAAACATTTGAATATGCTAGACTGTCATTTAGAAAAGTGCAATGCCTTTAGAGAAATCCACATTTGTATCAGAAATGTAAAGGTGACTGCTGGGACCTGAAAATGTCTTTATTCCACCTGTGGAAAAATAGAGATGGATATTTTAGTTTTGTGAAGCTTAAATAAATAATACAATTCTAGTCCCCTGTTGTACTATTTTAAAAAAAATGAATGAGCTCAACATGAGTTTGTGACCCTCCACAGCATCCTTAGTGATATACAAAATTTTATAAATGTAAAAGTCTCAGGTAACACTAAGATGATCATCCAGGATTCAGATCTTCTCCAGTTTGAAAAATTTGCCAGTTTTCTAAAAGTGCAGGGGCATTCAATGCAGGTGTGTGGCCAAGATGGCACACGGAAATTGATTGTGAGGTGTCCCCAATCATGTCCGCCTTCCTGGCATGCCAGGAAAAGAGGGAAACCCTGGATCCATGGGAGATGGTGAGGCCATGACAGGAATTTCTTAGTGCACATTCTAAGGTGATGCCTCCCTGAGGCATGCAGAGCTGGCTGGCAGGTGATGGGCACCATTCCATATGCCGTCCCTTGTGACCCGCCTTGCTGAAGGTGGGAAGTGGCAGCGGGGGAGATGCCCCAGAGGGATGAGAACTATTTTCCTCACCCAGCCCATTTACCTGTTGCTCTCCATGAGCCAGATAGCCTGGGGAAGGCACTCGGTTCGAAGGCTTGCAAATAAAAATATTAGGGCTGTCAAGTAATTAAAAAAATTACTTGTGCTTAATTGTGCTGTTAAACAACAATAGAATACCATTTATTTTAAAAAATTTTGGATGTTTGCTACATTTTCAAATATTAGTTTCAATTACAACACATAATACAAAGTGTACAGTGCTCACTTTATATTTTTAATAACAAATATTTGTACTGTAAAAAAACAAAAACAATATTTTTCAATTCACCTCATACAAGTACTGTAGTGCAATCTCTTTATTATGAAAGTTGAATTTACAAATATCAAATTATGGACCAAAAAACTGCATTCAAAAATAAAACAATGTAAAACTTTAGAGCCTATAAGTCCACTCAGTCCTACTTCTTGGTCAGCCAATCACTCAGACAAACAAGGTTGGCTACAATTTGCAGGTGATAATGCTGCCCACTTCTTGTTTACAATGTCACCTGAAAGTGAGAACAATGTCAGATATGCTAAAGATTCTTATGTCCCTTCATGCTTCAGCCACCATTTCACAGGACATGTTTCCATGCTGATGATGGGTTCTGCTTTATAATGATCCAAAGCATTGCGGACTGATGCATGTTATTTTCATCATCTGAGTGAGATGCCTCCAGCAGAAGGTTGATTTTCTTTCTTGGTGGTTTGGGTTCTGAATTTTCTGCAGCAGAGTATTGCTCTTTTAAGCATGTTCCACACTTCATCCCTCTCAGATTTTGAATGGCACTTCTGATTCTTAAACCTTGGGTCGAGTGCTGTAACTATTTTTAGAAATTTCATATTGGTACCTTCTTTGCATATTGTCAAATCTGCTGTGGAAGTGTTCTTAACATCAGCATGTGCTGGGTCATCATCTGAGACTGCTATAACATGAAATATATGTAGAATGTGGGTAAAACAGAGCAGGCGACATACAATTCTCGCCCCAAAGAGTACAGTCACAAATTTAATTGATGCATTATTTTTTTAACAAGTATTATCAGCATGGAAGCATGTCCTCTGGAATTGTGGCCGAAACATGAAGGGGCATATGAATGTTTAACACATCTGGCATGTAAATACCTTGCAACACTGGCTGCAAAAGTGCCATGTGAATGCCTATTTTCACTCTCAGGTGACATTGTAAATAAGAGACAGGCAGCAGTATCTCCCCTCAATGTAAACAAACTTGTTTGTCTTAGCGATTGGCAAAATAAGAAGTAGGACTGAGTGGACTTGTAGGCTTTAAAATTTTACACTGTTTTGTTTTTTAGTGTAGTTATGTAACCAAAAAAAAAAAAATCTGCATTTGTAAGTTACATTTTCACAATAAAGAGATTGCACTTCAGTATTTGTATGAGATGAATTGAAAAATATCATTTCTTTTGTTAATCGTTTTTACAGTGCATATATTTGTAATAAAAAATTACTGTGCACTTTGTATTCTGTTTTGTAATTGAAATCAATATTGACAATGATCCAAAAATATTTAATAAGTTTCAATTGGTATTCTATTATTATAAGTGCGATTAATCACAATTAATTTTTTTATCATGATTAATTTTTTTGAGTTAATTGTGTGAGTTAACTGTGATTAATTGATAGAGCTAAAATATATATAATAAAACAATGTGTGTTTAAAATAATTTTGACTCTTGAAAGTTTCTAATTATTTTTTGTTAGTTTGGGGTTAGAATACCTCTCTGATCTTCACTATTCAAAACTTTGCAATTACCTTGGTTAACGAAGGCTCCCATCTTAAAAAAGACTTCCACGTGTGATTGGCTTTGCACATATGAACAGTCCCATTGATTTACATGACTGCATAAAATATTCATACTTTAATAGAAACTAAAAACAATCTTTTTTGAGTTAAGTTGTGAATGTAGACACTATGCTGCAGAAATGATTAATGGTTCTCTTTCCCAGTGTAACAGACTAACAGGATTTTACAAAATCTGCTCACACATTTATACATTACTAGAAAGTTTCCTTGATGTAAAAGAGCATATAGCAAAACCTTATAATGGTAAATGATACTGACTTTAAGGAAAAAATAGCTGTTTTCCTAAATTTTGCCACATATGTACATATAAAATAGATGTTTCTTTGTGTAAATATGTTTTAAGACTGTAATTGCATATAAAACAATTCAAAAACAGATTTTTCTTTGTTGCATAATTCTTCTCCCTTACAAAATATTTGTCAAGGACAACAGTGGGAATAAGATTAATTTGAAACTGTGTTACATTCTATCTTTCTAATTATTCCTCTGTCGAGATAATCTGTTAATATCCCAAGAAGTAGTCATGGGGTAGTGTTGGGCAGGAATTTTCCAGCACAACAGGGTTTTGTCAGTAAAATGATGATTCATCAAACCTACCATGTTTTTTAGAAACATTACAGGTGTGACACACATTAGTTGAACCACAGGCAGATTTCAAACTGCCTGGTTTCCTGCCAGCTCACCTGGTGGGTTGCTGGGGAACCCGCAATTCCAGGGTCTATGGCTCTGGGACAGCTCTGCCATGCGGATACCCCAGGGCTGGAGACCCAAGCCCTCCAGGGTCTGTGGCTAAGGGGTAACTTCACCATGCAGACTTTCATAAGGCCACAGATGTTGAGCTTCCAGGGTCCACAGCTCTGGAACAGCCCCCCAGGCCTTCCAGGTTCCTTGCCCCAGAGCTTTAAGCCTGGGAGCCTCGGCTCTAACTGGGACTCAGATCCCAGCTCAGTGGCAGGGAGCCCCAAAGTGCTGAGAACCCCACTAAAGTTGATCTCAAAGTTCCCTGCTGCAAAAGATCTCTTAAGGACTCCTTGTTGTGAACTCAGAAGCTAGGAAGTCTGCTAGTGATATTCACCACTGCTATTCAGTGGTGGGAACCAGTGAAATAGAGAAGAATCATGTCTGTTTTAGTCAAGAGCTGCTGATCCCAGGAAGCACATTTCATTTTGGAACCACCATGTAGCAGTGTTTCCGAAATGAAAACTGTTCAGAATTTATGGAGTGTGGGAAATTTCAAAATGTTGATTTTTTCCACGAACTGTAACCATGTTTTGGCCAGATCTAGTCATAGACAATTTTCACCTTTTATTATAAATCAAGAAAACCTAGACAGTGTTGCCTTTTTACTGGTAGGTGCTAGTACAGCTATCAAACACTATTTGTTGTGATACACACACGTAGTTCAAGATATTGACAGAAAGAACTTCAAAAAGGAGACAACTACTCATGGCTAGTAGCGGATCATTCACTACAGGAGAAGCATATCATACTATGTACTGGAAACAGTGTAGTTAAGATCTAGGATCTATTTTTCTTGGGAAGGATCTTCATATTTCATTGATCACAGATTCTGCCTTACCTGGTATATATGTGTTTTACCCTGAGAAAATTCTGTATAAAGAAACCATTATTGAATGTCATATACTGTCTTTCTGTATAGCTACAAGTGAGCAAGTGTGAAACATGTTTGGTAACCTCCAGTTTTAATTTTGGCTTGTTTTACCCCCTCCTTATCTCAGGCTTCTTTGTCTTCGCTACTGGGATTATTAATGATCGGAGTATTCCCACATCACCCCAACAATTGAGTACTGCTGCTCTGTTCCTTGATTGTCTTTGATTGGTCTCTCCATGTAGCAAAATAACACAAGATGGATTATATGGAGTTCTCTGCTGGGATAGATCAACATGTAGATCAGGCTCTGTGCCAAAATGTTCCTAATTAACCTGCTGCTACGGACAGGATTATTGTTGGCGACTGCAGATGTTTGCTTTATTTTGGTGAATTGGTGCATGGATTATGTTTTACTTGTTTCCTAAATTGCATCAGTTTTCAAGTTACATCTTTAAAGAAATATTTATATTTAGAATTAGTCATAAGAAATTATAGAAAGTGGGAAATAAATTCCATAGTTCCATCTACTTGACTGATGCCCTGTGCTCTACATCCACTGCTGTGCTGAAGAAAGTACCAAATATGGTAGTCACCATTTGCCATGTTACCACACTGTAGTGATCTAAGTGCCTACTATACAATACCACAGTGTGGTAACCATTTGGCAGATATTGATAAAACTGAATATCCAAAGATTGCTTCAATATAAGTGGAATTTAATGGAATGCAGCAGCACAGCAGGTGCACTGGGAGATCAGCAACAAAGGTGTTAATCTTTTTTACAGATTCATTTTAGCAAGGTTCTGGGCTAGACTGAGAGCTTGACTACATGGGGACATCCAAGAAAGTTAATCTGAATTAATTTAAACTGTGAATAAGACATGGATATGGGAAACTGTATTAAACCCCTGTGTGAACACTCTCATTCAAAATTAAATTTGTCTAAGTTCACTTTAATTCAGTTCCAAAGTCCATTAAACAAAACTGAATAATGGCCATTTTAACTGTGTCTGTACAGGGATCTAATGAGGTTTAATTAATCCACTTCATATTCACATTAATATTCCTGGATGTTCCAACATAAATAAGCCTTTAGAATTGTATGGAATGGAATATAGTGACATCTCTGAAAAAGACTTTATTGATGTTATAAGGTTGTTATACTTTACCTTATTTACCATATTATTTATTATGCTCCATTAGTGATCTTTAGTAAGTAATTCCTTTTTGTAACGCTCAAAGTGGTTAGTGCTATAGGTAAATAATGTGCAGTGTCTATAAACAAAAGTTGTCGCCTGAGATCAGTTCAAAATACAGTAGATTGAGGTAACAAATTATGATCACTGTAATGAGATATACACAAAATTGTCACAAAATAGTCTTTCAGTTGACAAAACAATCCATAATATATAGATTGACTTAAAAATTGAAGTACAAAGTCAATTATAGGCAATTATGATGCTATATTTACTGGAGAAATTATCATATCTTTTGGGAGTGTTAAGGTAATGTTCAAGTCGGTCAGAGAAAACCTTGTCTTTGCTTTCTTGTTTTGCCTCCAAGGAATTCTTACAGCTGATTTAGGTGAGAATTGTAGATCATCTGAAATGTTGGAAAACCACTATTTAAAAAGGAATCATGGTTGTTCTGGTCCTTCTTTTCGTCACATTGAATATAAAAAGTATACTTAAAACAAAAAGATCAGGAACAGAGCAAGCAGCTCAAGCAGTCACTCCATTAGTTCCCTCAGTTAAGGTTTGATTTCATCAAACTGATCGAAAGAAATCTTAAATGCGCTCTGATTCTAATCTTAAATGAAAGATATTTTATATATTGTCTGAAATATTCATTTTCTAATGCAAAATTCTTCATAACACACCAAACATCACCAGTAGATGTTATAACAGGTTTTATCATATTTAGTATAATGCCTTAGAAGCAAACAGTGATTATAGCATGTAATAGTTTACTCTTTCCTGCAGCTTTATAAGAAATATAGCCATGAAATGGGATGCTTTTGGAGTAGAAAAGTGACCTTTTGGAGATGACAAAATACCCAAGTTCTTAAGCACTGGCAGTAAGTTTAGTGACCCAGAGAGGGTAATATTCAGTTAATGGCATATAACTTTTTTGTTCATGTGTGATAACACTTTTCATTTTTAAAAAATTCTGAAACACTTTATTAGCATATTGTGCATAACGTGTGTCATATTCTGGAATTGGCTGTAATGTGCATTTTGAGCTATTGCCCTTTTCTAGAAAAACTTGCTGCCAGTAATATTAAAGATATAGATATATTCAAAGAAGGAAGCCTACAGTAAACACAAGTTACTTGAGTAATGTTACAAACTGTTAATTTTTTTTAGATATTTAGGATTTCATTTTGCTAGAAAGCTTTCACCGGGTGACCTAGTACATATATCAATGACAAAAGCTACTTGTAATAATTCAAATCATGCTTTCTGCTTTATGAAATGGGATTGTAAAAATCCACTCAAAAATGACAGCCAAAATAGCATTAAAACACAATTTCCCTTCAATAAGGTTTTAAGGCACTCATATGAAAAGTGACACCTCTTTGAGTGGTTCTGTGTCAGCATTATGCAATGTTGTGTTGCTTATAAGTGACATTAATCCATTAAGGGTGTGAGGGTCGTTTTTTTTTTCTCATGAAGTCATTAAATACTATTATCGATTTCTGTTCAATCAGTCAAGGTTTGCCAGCACTGAGTGATCTTTAAACATGTTAATAGTGTTGCTTTTAATACTGTGTATGTAGTTCAAACAACAAATATTATCATATTAAATGCAAAATAAAATAATTGTAATGGTCATTTGAAATATAAAGTAGATTATGGAATATGTTCAGTAATGTGGTGGTGATCACTAGTTATCTGAGTAACTGAGTTTAAGGGACACTGATATTTTTAAAATCAATAAGTAGCTATCTTCAACGCATTTTTTGCTTTTTGCTAAACGGACAATATAAAAACAATCAGTAGTTTTTGGACTATTTTCTATTACTTCATGATAAACATGTTTTAAAAACTTAAGTGGCTGTGAACAAAACATTATATCGAGATTATTTAGCACAAAATATATTTAACTTTTAAATATATATAGTGATTATCATATTAAATCTATATTATTACCATTCATTTTTATTATGTGCTGTTACTTGCACTTCACGTATATTACTGTATTTGGGGACTTAATGATTTCATCTGACTCATTTAGAACCATATAAGTTGTTAGACATATGGAGCTGCATCCTGTCACACATGCAATCCTACTGACTTCAGTTTGGCAGTATTAGGCTGAAAATGTGTTCTTGTGTAATGTATGTCCTCAGTTAAAAGTTTGACTATCTACTATTAATTTAATGATGAAATTATTATTTTTACAAGTAATGCATTAAAAGAGAACTGTACAGTTGCAATCAGCCTATTAGTTTTCATAACATTACAATATTATAATTACAGCTTTCTCCTTATGTTTTTTAGATTCTTTTTTCTCCCTCTGGACATAAATGATTTATCAAGGTGAATTGTCAGCTTTGCCCTAGACTTAGCAAAAGCATTGCAGTATATTTATCTCCACCATTAAATGTTCAGTTTTCACTACCAAACAGTGAATTACATCCTGTTGAGGAATAGCTATCTGTTTCTGTGCCTATCTTTTCTGGGACCCCGTAGGGCCTCTAACAAACCTTGTAGGACACGGTTGTCCATCCTGGTCTCAAATGGTAAATGATGCCAAGTAGTAGCATGTTTATTGCAGAGTCTCTGGAGAAGCTGTTGTGCGCTCAGCATTTTTTCATAGGTCGCTTGCCTGATTCATTGAGGGAAACCTGAACAAAACTGTGTTATTAATGAATTATGACAAGCTTTTTGCCTATCAGGCAGAGAGGTTCCAGCTATCCCTTTGTAAGACAAAAACTTAATGGAAGATGCTCAGATGGGCAGGCTCTCTGATGATACTCCTTAAGTGCTCATCCCATTCTGATGCGAATATTCAGAGAGCCGTGAAGCTGCAAGTGGCAGCATTTAATATCGTCTCTCTCATAATGCCTGAATAATTTTCCAGAGACTGATCGCTGCAGCTGCTGTGAACATGATTATTTGTTTATTTTTCACCTTGGTCCTGATGGAATGCTGACCTAGCTAATCTGCAGAGCACATAGGGAAAATGTTTTCATATTCATAGCTCTCTTGTGTTCTTTTGACTAGAAAAGAAGAAGCCAAAACTTGTGAGTAGCCACTTAAACCATACAGAGTTAAAGGGGTTGATTCTTGTAGTATCTTTTTGAGAGGAAAACTGAACCATATTATTGAAGAATTTGGAGAAAGAAATTTGAAGAAACCGCTGTCTTATGGTTTTTTTTAATGGATGATTGTGAGAGGCAAGGAGATAGCATGGGCTGTCGGGGTGAGTTATAGAATGCATTTTGTGATCTCCCTCTGGTAGTGCTGCTCATTATGTTAAACAGTGTAGCTTTTAAACCACTGTAGTTTTCATTTTATGTGCATTGGCCTTCATTTGCTGAAATGCTTCAAGTTCACCATGCTAAAGTCATTTTGAAAACAGGATGTAATTACAAAGGTTTCATATGCTTACCAACAGCTTTTTTGGAACAGTGTAATTATCATTACTTGTGGATACTGTAAATTGAATATCCCTTCCCTAATTACATTAAACTCAAGGGTTAGCTGCTTAAGCATCCAAATAAGAAAAGTTCACCCTTCGCTATAAATAGTAGAATTGCTCTCTTAGTTGAGCTGACCTTTAAAGCTAAGCGTTTTACATGATATTGTCAGGTGTACATTATAAAGATAGCTTGTAATTAGATCTGTAATGAGGAACCAAATTATAATGGCTTTTTGAGAGAGTTCATTTATTCAGCATTTTCTTACTGCATGATAGAATTAAAGTTTCAGTCTGTGTATGTCAGGCCCTTTTTGAAGGGGCCAGTCACACTGTTCTTAGTTTACCTGTGTCCTGCCAATAGTTTGATGTGGTTTAATATTACACCATATCTTAATGGAAGCTACTATAAATGTAATGAATTACTCTTGCCCTTTTAAACAAGGGTTATTTATCTAGGGGCCATGGGTTTTCTTTGATTTATTCTCCCCCCACCTCCTTTTCTTTTCAATACATAAAAAGCAACATTCTTTGTAGTTTAGCAACATAAATGTAGTTAGTTTTTCTTGGTCAGATAAAAATGAATGCCTACAGATACTAAAAAAGAACACTTTTGGTGTGTGTAGACGAAAAGCAGACTTTAATTAGTTGATGTGTCTGCCTTGGTTTAGTATTTGTTGCCCATTCAGCTCTAATGATTCTGTGCATTGTTGTAAGAAAACAGAGATTGTTCCAGTGAGAAATTTGATTGATTTCTGCTTTTTACAGTCATTGTAAATTTTAGTGCTTGCATAGCTACGCGCTGATGCTTACTTTGTTTTTTTCATTGTACTTTCATTAAAATAACCCCATTTATTCCCTTGGAAGCCTTTTTGTTAGGTGTGACTACCTATTTTCCCAGAACACCTCCTGCTGAGTATCCTTTATGACCTATCATAAAAGCCTACTTGGATGGGACAAATTGAGAAGCGTGCATTAGAATGGGAGAGAAATTCCTACTGTAGATAAATGGTGGAGAATTGTGATTATGTAAAAATAACACCAAAACAATGATTATATAATACAGCTGTATAAAACCTGAATTAAAACAAGTCTTAAATAATTTAGGCTCTTTTTTATTAGGTATATTATAAGTAGGGCTTCTGTTTTTCAGGGTTTATTAATTTCATTTTGGGGAATTATTTTTAGTAATATTTAAGTTTACTATAGATGTTCAAAAATTGGGGATTTTCAAGGTTTTAGTATATATTGTAATGAGTATGCATATTATATATTATATTGTAATGTATATACACTATATACAACTTTAATTAATAATCAGCAATCTCTTTGTGATGTTTCCTAGCGTGCTTTCATGTAGTACTGTTTCAAAAAACACTATGTTAAAGTGCACCGGGGAACCTTTAGTGCGCACCAGCAGGATCCACACAGACCAATTAATGTACAAATTAGTGCACTTTAGAATTCACATCCCCGTAAGCTGCATTACTGCTCTGTGTGGACCAGCCCTTAGATACAGTTTTTAATCATTTCCAGCATTTCTTTCAGTGTTTGTTGGATAAGCCCGTATTTCTTTGTTTTCTTTTTTCTTAATCAGTGTGTTTTGTCAGTGTTTATCAACTCAAAATCAGAAGCCCTAATTATGAGATGCTGTTGAAAGGAAAAGCCATTTTGGAGTTTCTATATCAGTTTAAAAATTCATTCATATATTATGAGTCTGCCGTATTTCCTGTAGCAACTCCTTAGAGCTATAGTTAACATTTTAAGCTAATGAAGTATCTTGCGCAATCTTACATTTTTCTTTTAGTTTGAAAATGAATTTTTCTCATGTTCATATCCATGAATGTAGACATCAAGAACAATAATTCATTGGAATTCTGTTCTATTATCCTCTGCATATTTTTCTGCCATTATCACTAATTATACCAGATAAAATACATGGCTAGTGTATAAACTATTTGGCCTATACGGGAGTGTGAAGAAGAAACTGTACAAGGGAGTGTCAGTTTACATATCCAGTTCATCACTTATACAAATCTGGGATTATGTTTCTAATATCATAAGTCTAACATTAAACAACTCAAATGGAAAAAACAGGTCTCAGTTTTATAATCATGAGGCAATTAGACACAGACACTATTAGTAGGCAAGCTTTATTCTTCTTCATAAAACCAATAAGAGGCAGGCATTTTAGCAGAGATGTGTATAGATTAGCTAGAAATCTGAAGGAGTGTTCTTAAATTAACTGTTTCCCCTAAGAAAATCTGATTGAGTAAAGTGTTCTCATAGCATTAAGTAGTAAAGAAATCTCATTACAATGGTACATTGGACAAGTTGACTCACTGGATTGGTTATGAAATATGGAGCCTTTCACAAGTAGATTACTGGCTCAAATCCAGCTAGATCAGTAGTGACTAAAATTGGTTTACTATCTGATGGCTGGTTAGTGAAATGATTTAGCAGTCTCAGTCTAGTATTCACTTGTTGTCTGTCATATTTTACTTAGATTGTAAGGACTTTATGGCAGAGACCATCTTTTTGATATGTATGTTTATAGTGCCTAGCACAGTGGGATCCCCAATCACAGACTGGGACCTCTAGACACAACATGATTAATAATGAATTTAAATCAAGTCATTTTTTAAAAAGGAGTTACTAGTAATTTTAGGTATTATCATAGAATCATAGAAGATTAGGGTTGGAAAAGACCTTAGGAGGTCATCTAGTCCAACCCATGCTCAAAGCAGGAGGTCTCTTCCAATTTTTGTGGTTTTATTATTGTATTTTCCTATTTTGTTTTGTTTTATAATAATATTGTGTGAAAGGCTCATACAACCAGCAGGGAAAATGGAATAACTTACTATACAGAGGAAACAGTAAAAAAAGAAAACTGGGAAAAAATAGAAAAATAATCTGTCAGTTGTAGGAATCTTAGATATTACTTGAAATAATAGTAGGTAAAAATGTTCAAACAGGAGTGTGATTGTTAAGTTGACAGTTTCCTTTTAATGAAAGACACATGTGACCTTCACCAGTAATTATCAACCTCAAATTACTTCAGCCAGGTTCCTCGTTAGTGAATAATATATGAGAGTCAGAATCATGCTTGGTTGGTGGGTGAAGTTCTGTGAGACTTTCGTGTCCCAGGAATAAGAATGCTATAATAAGGAGGACCGGAATAAACTTTTGAGCCTGATCAAGACAGAGGTTCATTACTGTACTGAGCTCTCAGCTAGTGGAAAGTAAGAAAAAGTTTATGGGCACTCACAGCACTACAGCGGTTAAAGGCAATTGAGTGTTTGTATTATAAATTCAGATTTTGATTAATTGATTTTAATTCATACTGGGATAAAACTTGGCATCCACCTTCTTTTCCTGTCCTCTTTTTCCAAAGACTATTGCTGTTTTCATTAGAAAGACAAAGCCCTGATGCTGTCAGAACTTCAATCCTTTTTCCTTAGGCAAGTCTCTACCTCTATAAAGCATTCGGGATCAAAAACTCCTGGGCCCCTCAGAATTTTTATGCAATCCTGGAAGCAATCTTTCCTCAGGTTTTTGGGAAATCGTAGTTATGGTTTGTACCAGGGAAGCTCCATTTACTGAATCATGTGGGCATGGTATAGGATCATCTGCTCTTCCCTTATCTGCCTTCTGGGGAAATGGGGTTTATCTCTCTCTTTGTCATTCCAGAGTATGGGGATGTAGAAACTAACAGGTTCCATGTACCACATCAATTCTTCTCAGTATTCCTGTTCAATCGCTAGGGGCAGAGATGATTGACTCTCTACTTTATCTATTCTAGTCATACAGTGGCTCTAAATATGATTCCCACAGACATGCCACTCAATATGATTCGCCCCAGAACTGACAAGGCAGCAGCTGTATCATTGCTAATCAGAGCTTTCTCACACTGCGAGCATGAAAAATGAGAACTATTATTATTTATATTATAGTGTTGTCCAAAATGTGTTAGGTGCTGCATAGACAGATAGCAAGACACAGTCTCTACTCCAAAGAGTTTGTAATCTGTAAAGACAAAGGAAGCAAAGGATAAGGGAAAGGGGATACAATAATGAGGCAAAGCCATGGGTCCTGATAGGTACACATCTTGTTAACCTCCACCCTGTTCAATAAAATTCAAAACCTCGTGGAGCTAACTGTAAATGTACTGATGGTTTTAGATGATGGTGCTGATATGGATTTCTTGGAGTGATTTGAATATGGTGAGGGTGGAGGCTTAACGAGTAGCTTTTGGAAGTTCATTCCAAGCATGGACTAAGGACTAGAGACTTTTATAAGAAAAGGAGATGAAAGAGGTACTGGGGCTGGCAGCACTGATGGTGATAGAAGAGGAAGCGTGACATGAAAGGTAACCAAGTGGTCATGTGATGTCTGAGGTACAATCCTGAAGGAGGGGAAAATAAGTTTGAATATGATTCTCTGTGCAATCAGGACCTAGCAAAGTAACTCAAAAAAGGGAGTAACATGACTAAAATGCTGGCTGAGAAAAATGGTTTTGGAGAGAATACTATAAACCGATTGGAAGATGAGGGAGGTTAGAATTTAACAATGAACTGGCAGGAAGGGATTGAAGTAGCCAAGATGGTAGATAGGATGTGGATGTTGATATGGCGATTGGGAGAGAAAGAAGGAATAGGTTTTCGCATGATTTGGTTGTGATCTGCATGTGTGGAGATAAGAAAAGGGGAGGAGATGAATTTACGGATTAAGTTGGTGGGGTGGTTGGCGGTGTTGATCGATACAGAGAACGAAGAAATATGGAGGAGATTCTTTAATTCATGTTGTTGTACCTACTAGTAAATCATGAGTATTGCCAAGCATTATATCACAAGCTTGAAATGACTGGTATTGCAAAGGTACTCTGAGTCTCTCCAAGGCTAGAGTGTAGACTTTGTTGGTCAATGCATGCTTCTTTTTATTAAATGTGTTAGCCTCTTTCCATACAGTAGCCACTCATACCTCCTTATTAATTATAATTGCTATGGAATAACCTCTTGGCTAGAAGTACTACTGCAATAAGAAGTGCTAAAGATAAAGGGACATTTCCTTGTCATCTGAAGGCTGTCTTGGGGAAGAGGTGGTACATACAGCTATGGATAAACTGGAAATGAGCATAAAAACAATAGTCCATAGCATTATCTGAATACTGAGCAATATATCAGGTATAGCTAGAATAGATGCTGCTTTACTGTAGCTCATGTGACTTAACTGTTTCACAATTTAAGTTGCTTCATCTTCATTGAGGATCTAGAGACGGTTTGATACCAGGCTTTTTAAGGAGAGCATTAGTATAGCGACCAATGTAGTGCAATCTGCCCCTGCAAAAAAAACAACAAAAACACTTTTAAAATGAAACAGAATATGTAGAAAACAGACGACCAACAATAATAATAACAATAATAATAATAATAATAATATAATGTGAATAACTCAATCACATCATGTACTATTGTATTGTTCTTTATGATGAATAATTATCTGCTGTCTCTGCTAATCACAGTTTCTTTTTCTTTTCTAAATGAATTGGTTATTTCATTTACAAATGTGTTACCTGTATGTATTTATTTTTCTTTCTAATAGAATTCTATACTAAGTATTATGTATATACTTGAAATATAGTCGATTTCATAAGACTTTGAATATTATAATTTATATCACAACCTTCGAAATGATATCTGATACAAAAGAGCAGTTGCAGTGTTTAACTTTTCTTCAGTTTGCATAGCAAGAACGGTAACTGATTAATCATTTTCATTCAGAAGAATTCTGTATTTTGTTGTTGTTACTCTGTTCCTGCTCATCTCAATACACAATTTCAGCAACAGTCAAAGGTTTTAATATTAAAACTGCATTGACATCCTATTCTGTTTGCAAGGATTTGACATAAAAGTTATTCAGTGAGTTGTTTCTAATGCAGTATACAAAATTCTGAGTAAAAATTGACACATCTGGTTATATCCACTTGAAATGGTATGTTTGAATGGATTTTATTTTAAGCTTGTAACAATTATTTAGACAACCATTCCATCAAAATTATAAATACACAAGCTAAGGAAAAGAATGAGTCTTGTATAACCAAACAAAAACAAGGAAATATAGAGTTAAAACTGCTACTTCATGTCTCCCTTTTTATATTACAGACCTTATAATACACACAATTAGATCAATTACTCATGACAGTGAGAGGAAATATATATGAACCGAGATGGATACCATATGATGTTTTTAAACCCATGAAATACCAGGGCACAAAAGGATGAATTAAAGATAGTAATTTTCAGCTCTGCATTTCCTTACTTCTGTTATTTGGTGGCATACGTTTTATATGATCTGCTTCTTTGAGAAAGAATCTGTTTGGCCTTCCTCTAAGTATTCCTGCTCGATCTTACTCCGTAGCATAGCACAAAGAAACTGAGTGTATCTCATAAAATCGGTTCTTTTGTGCCTGTATCCATGTAGGCAGGCAGAATCAGGCCGTTAGCTAACTTTTTTAAGGGTCACTCTCTCATAATCTATGATTGCATTAGATCTTTGTGTAAATCATATGGGGTATTAATGTAATGTAATCTTGTCTGAGAAGCTATTAAAACTGAAAGTATATTTTACAGAGGAAGAGGGGAACAGAATAAGACGTTTACTTCTTGTTTCTTATCAGTGTGCACTCATGGTAGACTCTTTGGCCATGGAGATTTATGAAGGACGATTTGGGGAAGGGAATAATCTTGAAGATCATGTGTAATAAAGTACATGAGCAATTTTTACTTTTATAGTATAGTGGGTGCAGACCTTTTTGTGTAGTAATTGTTATCTGGTAGGTTTTAACAGGTATTGAGAGCTGCATCTTGAAAGTATAATGCTAATAATAATAAATTTTTTTTTCAGGAACCCACAGGCTCATAAAGGATGGCTTCAGCAATTTAGATTAAGAGTGGTTGCCTTTGAATTTGTAGAGTAGTCAAATGGGATTATGCTTTCATGGTTTTTCAAACATATGGAAAACCTGTCTCTTGATAGATTTGGATGGCTAGTTGGCATTTCTCTCATCTTTGAACATAAGTTCAGTATTTTGGAAGTTGTAGCATAAGAGGGTTTGTTACCCTTGGTTTCAGAAATGCATGAATGATAATTTTCTCTTTTGGGGAATTGTTTGATTATTTGTTTTTGCATGCAGGGAGGCTAAAATTTGTCCTGGACCCATTCTCTTGTGCACCTTCCTTTTTAGATTAGACCTTTTAAGAGTAATTGGTGTGGCTTTTTTTTAATTACTCTAAAGTGGTCAGGTTGGCAAAGAATTAAAGATGACTGTTTTATTGTTACAGGAGTTTGTAGTTAACAGTGCAAGGAACTTTCTGTTCACTAGATCATAACTTTCTGAAAAATTGTTTTGGACTGAAATTTTTCATGTGTGGTCTAGGGCCAAAGAGATGTTTTTGAAACTCCATTTAGCCTTTTTTTGAATTGGGTAAAAAAGTGGGGGACTTTGTTCCATTTTTAAAAGAAATATTAAGTCTGCATTCTTATTCTTTTTTCATGTAAATGGATAACTCAAAACCATCCGAACTTTAAAACTTCAAATTTCACGTGCTGTTAGGTCTTAGTGAGGTACTGTGAAGTCTGAGTTTGAATAAAAAACAGTTTATAAAATTAAAAGCAGTCATAGGTTTCATACTCAGTCAAAATGTTTTCCATTGTAAGTTGCATAATTACCTACAGTGGAATGGAGTTTTTTTTCCTTTTTTTTTTTTTTTAATGTGTAACTGCATAGTGCACTAGCGGTACAGTAGGAATTTCCTCACAACTGAAAATAGTCTGACCATAATCTTAGTGTTCAGAAGAAAACCAGAAAGCCAGATTTTAAGAGTTTAACTCCTAAACAAAGAGGCCAGATTGTCAAAGATGCTCAGCACTCACTAGCTTCTGTTGCTCTGAGTTAGCTTAATGATACCTAAAGAG
This sequence comes from Chelonoidis abingdonii, assembly GCF_003597395.2. Taxonomy (NCBI): domain Eukaryota; kingdom Metazoa; phylum Chordata; order Testudines; family Testudinidae; genus Chelonoidis; species Chelonoidis abingdonii. The sequence continues at coordinate 81,214,764 of NC_133773.1, forward strand.
AACTGTGTTTTGGGTTTTTTTGTTTTTTTGTTAAATCTGACCCTAAAAGATCACCTCCAGTCTGCTTAAATGTTGCTGCTTTCTCTGCTGATTCAGTGGTAAGCCTGCCTTGGTGATCATATTGTGGACTTTCATTTACACATTCCAGCTTCCGGCCTGAAGTGCTGTATTTTGTTTCATAGATAGGAGCACTCTCTCTACATGGACAAAGCTGATAAAGCTGTGTTCCAGCAGAGTAATAAATTACATGCTAGATATAATGAGACATCAGTGTCTAGTAAGTGTTCTGTTGCTCATAAGGATGCTGCTATATGAGACAACAGTTAATAATTTTCTGTTAATTCTCTTAATTCCCCCTCAAACAACTTTGTTAATATACAGTTGTATGGAAATACTGTTAAAGAAAAGAGAGCTCATAAGAGCACTTGTTGGTTTGTTGTTTTTTGGGGGAGTGGGAGTACCGAAGGGGGGAGGGGAAGGGGTAGGGAAGGGCCTTTGAAAATCAAGAGGTTAAGAGCTAAGATTCTAAAAATAAAGTTAACTCTGAAATATATCCCCACCCATATGTACCAGAAACACTAACCATTTCTTTCATGAAGTTTGTCTGCATTTTTCAGAATTATACCAGCTTAGTGTTTCATTAGTGATGGTGCTTTTTTTCTTCTTTATGATTAATTGTGGGTGTGATTTCCTGAGGGCCATAATGTCCATTAAATTGTAACTATTGGAGGCTTTTATTTATTATTTGGGGGGTATGGTACAGGGAAGTCTTTGGCCAAGCCAGCTCTCTGGACCATAGCATAAGAAAGAGATGTGGGAGAGTCCATCTGTGAACAGTATATGGTAGCTGATAAAAGGTTAATAAACCATTTGTGGTCATTAAAGATCCCATGGCATTTTTGGTAAGAGTAGTGGAGTTCTCTTTAGGATTCTTGCCACAATTTAACTTGGGTAACTACAGTTTGCCTACTTTAATTCCGCCTAAAATTTCAGTGTTTATGACAGCAGTTGTAAATCCCTTGGGGCAGAGACCATGCCTGTAAAGAGCCAAATGTAATGTCAGTGCTTAGGAAGCAAACAAGTAATTTTAAATATTGGAAATTATATTCTTCACTACCTCTAGTAAACTGGTTGTATACTTTTTCTGCGTATTGTTACAGTTGCTGCATCCCAAAGGTACAAGTTGGTCATAATCAGAAAATGACCCTAGGGGAGAGGGTGAGATCCTCATCCATGCTCTGGTCCCTTTGCGCTGACTAAATGGCTCTAAATCCCTAACCATCTAGTGAAAAAGTCCTCTGGTTCAGGCATTGTAGAGAAAAGCCAGAAGGCAGCCTCCCAGTGACTCTGGGGGTAGGGAGCTTGCTTGACAGTAAGACATCCCCATCTGGAGTAGGATGACAGCAATATTGCAGCCAGTAAAGCCATAATTTAGGCTGTCTAAACTACCATTTATGTCACTCAAGGATGTGAATAAGCCAAGCTCCTGAGTGACATAAATTACACTGACCTAAGTGCTGGTGTGAACAGTGCTATGTCGTCGGGAGAGCTTCCACTACTCATTGGAGGTGGATTAATTAAATCAATGGGAGAGCTCTCTCCTGTCGGCTTGGAACGACTACAGTAGAGCCCTTACAGCAGCGCAGCTGCATCTGTGCAGTTGCACTGCAGTAAGCGCTCTAGGGTAACCAGAGCTTTAGATATCCCGGATGCCTATCTAAGTTACATAGGGGTCTGCTGTAGCCCCTGGAGCAGCAGAGACTAGTGAGGGTGCAAAGGTGGTTTAAAAGCTCCTTATTTGTCTTCCCCCTGGGCTGCGTTTCACACATCATCCTTGCAAATAGGGAAAGGGTCAAAAACAGATAGCCATAAAAACTCGAAACCAGTTTTTCTCTGTGGAATCCTTGGAAACTGAGAAATAAGACCATATCCCGGTAAGGAATTCTTGCAGCATGTTTTCAGTAGTTATAGCTGGGTCAGAATATTTGGTGGCTTCTTTAGAACACTTTTACATTGTCTTGTCCCTTTGCAAGAAAACAAGCACAATTCCTGCAGATTTGACTTAGTGATCGTAGCCTGCAAGTTTAGCCAGTCTCATATCATACAGAGGTTTCTAAGGAGCTTTGCTGTATGAGATTATTCTCTTTTAAATAAAAGACTTGAAGATTGCCATCACAATGGTATAAAAATCAAAGAATAAAGCAGCATTCCTACTGTGAGTGTTGGTACTTCTCCTCCTTTAGAGTTAAGTAGGAAAAGAAAAAATAAATTAAAGACGTATATTGTTAGCATTTTTTAGTGGCTCCTCCTCAGATTTCTTCTCCTGGGAGGAGGGAAATTATCTGATTCTGGAAACGGAGAGTCTTGTGAATCATTCCCAACTGGTTTTGTTTTTTTAAGCAGAAGCAAAAAGTGGGGGGTCTCTAGGTACTGGAAGTGAAAAGCAGAATTTTAAAAATACTTGGAAAAGATTTTCCTGTCAGCTTCCAAACCAGACCTAACTTAGCTCCAGGTATCTTAGAAATCCTCAGGTACATAGGTTAATATAGGGTTATGCCTGAAAATTGATGAACCAGATGTGCCACAGGAGCACTCCATCCTAAATTTGTGCTAATAAAAATATCACTTTTCATGGATCTAGAGATTAAAGAAGCATTTCCTCTCAAATCACTTTTTGGGACATAAGCCAATATGAGTTATCCTGAAAAAAAAAAAAAATGGCAGAGCCCAAGTAGTTTACAAACCTCAGGACTACTACAGGTCAAGATTGAAGGTGGTAACACTTAACAGACTTATCTGTCACATCACAGAGGAAATGTCTCAGATCTGTTTAGAGAATCGATATATAAATATCCTTGTAAAACCTAGCCACAGTTTATGCTACCATCTCCAGTATACTTGTCAGTTACATTTCCAGGACATGAATTTTTTTTCTTTACTCTATAAACAGTACCAAGAGTATTTAGCAAGAGCTGGATTATAATCCTACAGTCCTGCCTGAGTAAAATAGCTGTGCAGCTCTAGGAGAAAATCAGGGTTCAGATTATCATTCAAAGTTAAGATAAATCAACTAAAGCTGCAAGGTCAATGCTATGCTGTGAAGTCATAACTGCACCAGCATGCACCCTACTGTAGACACAGCATTCACTTACAGAAGGAATTTTCTGTTAGTGTGGGAGTACCACCTCCCCAAATGGTGTTAGCTACATCAAGATAAGCCCTTTTTAGTTGACATAGCTACATCTACACTGGGGGTTTTGTGGGCATAGCTGTGTTGATCAAGGATGTGTTTTTTTCACAACCCTGACCCAGGTAGCCATGCCACCATAACTCTTAAGAGCAGACTGGGTCTAAACTACAGCAAATTAAGGCCACTTTCCTTCTGATTGAGATCATCCACACAAGGTATTAATGTGATTTAAATTATGCTCATTAATTTCAGTTCACTTTAGTTGATGCATCTTAACTTTCCTAAAGTTCCCCCTGTAGACAAGCTGTCAGGGAATCTGCTTTCATTTACTCCTCCTGCTCCCATGTGTGGGCTGGTGCACTGAGAGTATGCAAAGGCTTTGCCTGCTGCCCACTCAGCTGCACTCATCCTGTGCAGGAACCAGTCATGCAAGTAGCTTGCACAGGAGAGTACGGGGGCTTCTTACACACCTTCCTTCCTGCACAGGTGTGCAGGTGGGCTCATGATTGAGCCTCAAGCTGTTAGTGGCTTTCAGTGCGTTTCACATGCCTCAGATATGCACTTATATATGTGCCTAGATATTCAATAGAATTCTAAGTTTAGTACAATTACTGCCCATGTTCATGGACCAGAAGTGCATTGTGAATGGTGTTTGGGTTCGATGGAGCTGGAAGTGTGTGATTAAAAGGACAGGTCCTTTGGTGCCCATGAAAGGCTGTCTACAGATATGATTCACCCCACTCCAGTTATACAGTACTCCTAGGAGAAACCTCTGACAAGCCAGATGGCGATGTTGGGGCTTAAATCCCCGCAGGGGTTCTGAATGGGCTTTTCTCAAATAAGCACCTCCTTGAGGGTAACTGGGGGAAGCTCCTGTTCCTTCTATCTGCCTGGGTTAATGAAGAGCAGCTGAGCATAATTAGGCTTGGAGCCTTAAAAAGGAGCTGGGCTTCCTTTCAACAAAGAAACAGTTGGGGGCTACTTGTTTGGAAGAATCCAGGACAGGGAGTTCCAAAGACACAAGAGCTACCCTATTAATATTGTTCTGGTTCTTAAAGATAATTCATCTGCATAAAGGGATGTGGCTAGAGATTTTGCTAGTCTATTTTCTTTTGGTTGCACCAGAAATAAAATCTGTCTATAAATCTCAAACACCAGAGATATTTTTCTTTGTTTAACTTTGGACTCATGCTGAGTTTCTGTCCAGCTGTGGAGGCCTTGATTGCCACAGACTGCTATGTCATGCATACTAGGTTTTTTCAAAATGTGGCCATTGCGAGTGGTGCATTAAATTGCTCTGACTAACTGTATCGGTTAAGGCTCAGATCCTGCAAACTCTTTACAGGCAAAACTCCTATTTAAGGCAGGGAAAAGGGTTGTCTGAATAAAGACTGCAGGATTGGGCCCTTAGCAGTCTGCTGAGCAACAGCTGTTAACGTTTTTAAAACCACCAAAAATACCCCCAAACACAGAGCCCGTATTTCAGAAATGAGTGCGACTTTGTGTGCATAATAAGTTTTTCTTTATACATTTCTAATTTTTTCACAAGTCAACATTGGTTGTAGAAATTGTGATTATTATAAAAAAAACATTAGGTCAGCATTTCTATCCCCTTCTGGGGAACTAGTTGTTCTTTGTTTTCAAATGAATCCAGTCCATTATAATTTTTACGAAGTTTCAGCTTCCATCTTCCACAGAAGAAACTGCAATTTTGTAAGTTCAAATACATGTCAAAGTAATACACCTCTTGCATTTAGATATAATAGCCTTTTGCATAGAAGCTTGTTAAAGTTAGATGTCATATTTATTTCAGATTTACATCTGAGTTGTAGTGACAGTTCATTAACACCAAGAAGGATCTGAAACTTGGAAAATTCACTTCCCAATTCAAGGATCATCATAACTTAGGTTTAAAAAAAAAAACAACCTGTGGTTCTCGTCATAGACAGTCTTACATATCTGAGAGTATTTATTGTTAAAGGGACATGTGGCATACCGTTATTTTCAGCGAGATGAGATGACTATAGGAAAATCTATACTATTTTATCTTTCTTTTATAAGTATAAGGGATTGGTTATGCCTATTTTTTCTTGGGGAGCTGCTTCCCACTAACTACAATGGTTACCACCAGTATTAAAGCCATAGATAAAAAAGGAATGAATAATCATTCTTTGTATGTACTTTTCAGTAGTGCTATTTTCATGTAGAGTTTTAATTAAGAGATAATTGTCACCACAGGATGACTGCAGAAGGCTGAAGTATCCAACAGAGATATAAATGCCAATGCCAAATCATACAGGCTGGATAGTATACATGGGGTCTATAATATAAAATGGATTTATAATTAAAAGTCACTTATTACAAACGTAGCATGTTATATGAAGTAATGAAAACATCTAAAATCTAGTAATTTTGTGAGATAACATATGACCTACCCATTTTCATTAAGCTAAGCTGCATGCAATATATCTGCAATTGGAAATTAGAATTTTGGGAGTGTAGTCAGTAAACTTTTTAAGTACAATATAGATGCTTTATTAGCTGAAGTGTACTTACAGTTTCAGCATGCTGGGAAGTCATGGAACAGATTGCATTCTGTAAGGCTGAAACTCTCTTCTGCTTATGTGAAAATGTTCTTGTTTCTGATTAATTTATCTAAAAGAAACATTAATTCTTACTCTCACAAACCAGTGGCTGTCTGATCCTGGTTTTGTAAGATCCTATTCCCTTTTTTAAAAAAAACCCTATCTGTCCTCTCTATTCTGATGAGGTAACTCCATTTGACCAGAGTAACAATAAACTAGTGTATGTCTGTATATATGTATGTATATATATGTGTGTTAATAGAAATGTATTTATTATATACATACATACATACTAGAGAGAGAGAGAGAGTGTCATAGGTATGCATTGCATATTAATACCATTAAAAATAAGGGTGAAATCCTGGCCACATTGAAGCCAATAGCAAAATTCCCACTGACTTCAGTGGAGATACAGGATTTCTCTGTCTCTGCTTACATAAGTTATAGTTCAGTGGCCCGGTCCTACTGTCCTTGAAGTCAAAAGGTACTTTTCTGTTGACTTCAACATGAGTAAGATTAACCTCTAAGGGTATATGTGATGGGATCCCGGGGTGAAACCTGGGACTGTTGTGCCCCCTTATCTCTCCAGCCTGGGATGTCTCTCACAAAGCTTTGCTAGTGACAAGCAGCAAACCCCTCCAGGCACTATTATCACTCAGCACAACTGCATGTGGAGCCCCACACACAGCTAGATTGCATGAATGCTCCCAGAGCCACTCATGAATCACACAGAGAAAAGCACCAGCCAAACTTCCAGCCTTGTATCTCAGGAATATACTGTCTTGCATGGCTCAAAACAAGCAGTGCAAATTTATTAATTGGTTCACCACTTCATCAGAGGAAAGTGGATATACACTAGCCTTTGTAAACCTGAACAGATTTATCACATACTTCACGCAAACTCACTGATAAAGATAAACAGTTAAACAAATGTATTGATTACAAATGATAGATTTTAAGTTATTATAAGTGACAGGCAAAAAGTCAGAGTGGTTACCAAAATAAAATAAAATATAAGCATGCAGTCTAAGCTCTCAACCCTATTAGACTGGGCAACAACTAGATCAGAGGTGGGAAAACTGCAGGACCCTCCTGCCCGGCCCCTGAGCTCCTTGCCCGAGAGGCTAGCTCCTAGTTCCTCCCCTGCTGTTTCCCCCTCCCCCACAACCTCAGTTCACTGCACTTTTGGCACAATGCTCTGGGTGGTGGGGCTGCGAGCTCTTGTTGGGCAGCGCAGCTTTAGAGCCACAACCTGACCCTGTGCTCTGGGGAGTTCGGGGTGGTGGTCAGGGGCGGGGGTATGGATGGGGTCAGGGTGGTCAGAGGGTGGGGAACAGGGGGATTGAATGGGGACAGAGGTCCAGAGGGGGGAGTCAGGAATGAGAGGAGGGGTTGCATAGGGCAGCGGGGTATCCGGGGGCAGTCATAGGACAGAGAGCGGGGGTGGTGGGTGGGCAGGAGTCCTGGGGGGGGCTGTCAGGGGGCAAGAAGCAGGGAGGGTCAGATAAGGGGCTGGGACCGGGGCTGGGCCATGCCTGACTGTCAGGAGGCACAGATTCCCCTAACCCGCCCTCCATATAATTTCAGCAACCCAATGTGTCCCTCAGGTCAAAAAGTTTGCCCGCCCCGGTGTAGATTAAGCAGTTTTTCTCACCCCACTGGATATTGCAGTTCATTGTACAAAGGTTTCACCCTTGAAACCTGGGCCAGTCTCCTCTGTTGGAGACTTCAGTCTTCTGAGTGTCCTCCTTGCTTGCAGCATAGGTGGGGGAAAGAAAAAGGCACAGCATTAGGCCACTGTGTTCTGTTTTATACCCTTAGTCCACGTACTTGGAGAACACAGGTCCAGGCATGTCTAGTTGGCATTGCTGAGTCCCCAGGCAACATAAAGCAATTCCCCTGCTGTGGCCTTATGCAGGTGAGTCATTGAATTGTAACCGCCTTGCTGTACAATGCCTATTGATGGTTGTTTGACGCCCGCCCGGACGTTGGTTACTTTCCTTGCTGTTGTCTCTGTGGCGCTAATATCTGGCTGATTCCCCAACTTACAGCGTGTTTTACTGACAACCCCAGAACACAATCTCATGACTTCTTATACACTAACAATATACATATTTAGATAGGACAGTGATTTTTGGTGGATCATAACCTTTCTCGTGATACCTCAGATATGCAATATCACAATTATATATAAATAAAGAATATAGGTATAAATAAGGTTACAGGGTACTCCACCAAGGTATAGAATTCAGAGTATGTCTATACAGCAAAACAAACAAACAACCCCCACCTCCCAAAAAAACCCAACAACCTCATGGCAGCAAGTTTCAGCACCTGGGTCAACATACTGGAACTCACAAGGCTTGTGCTCAGGGGCTAAAAGTAGCTGTGTAGATGTTCAGGCTTAAGCTGGAGTCTAGGTTCTGAGATCCTCCCCCCACATATATTGCTCTTAGTACTAGCAGTTGTATATGTGCATTATATATTAGATTTATGCATGATAGGTGAGATCAGAATAATGGACATTCATTTTTATAACCAGTGAAAAAACTAGCAAAATAGTAATGGATCTGAGTGCATAATTAAGAACTACATTTCACTTCATGTCAATTACTAATAGTTTTTGTTCCAAAAGTTTTATTCAGCCCATTTATTGCATATAGAACAAATGATCTTTTTATGATGAATCTCTGTCAACAGGAATTTAGTAAATTTAGGAAGATTTTGTGATGTTTAGTCTCTGTATTGCATGAACCTGAAAAGTCTCCTGCCTCCCCTCCTCAATAAAAAAAGAAAAGAAAAGAAAAGAAAAATCTATGAATTTTTGCAATGTAAATAAAATCTGAAGTAAAACAGGAGTTTTATGTACTTTTGTAATGTCACATTTTTAGCATAGTATGCTGTGCTAAAGGTCATTTATGATACAAAAAGTTCATAGATGAATAGATTTTAGGGCTAGATAGGGAACTTCTAATCGAACCCTTCGTACACACTGTCAAGGTTCCTTTCCCACTCTGAACTTTAGGGTACAGATGGGGGACCTGCATGGACACTTCTAAGCTTAATTACCAGCTTAGATCTGGTATCGCTGCCACCATCTCCAAGCACTACTTGTCTTCCCTGGGTAGCCTTGAGAGACTTCACCAATTTCCTGGTGAACACAGATCCAAAACCCCTTGGATCTTAAAACAAGGAGAAATTAACCATCTCCCCTCCTTTCTCCCACCAACTCCTGGTGGATCCAGATCCAAACCCCTTAGATCTTAAAACAAGGAAAAAATCAATCAGGTATTAAGAAAAAGGCTTTTAATTAAAGAAAAGAAAGGTAAAAGAAACACTCTGGGAGAGATTAGCATACCAGCTACTCTCACAGACAACAGATTCAAAACACAGAGGATGTTCCCCTGGGCAAAAACCTTAATACACACAAGAATACCCAAATTTGATAATTCCCTTAGTGGTACCAAGACAAGTTACAAAGAAAATAAACATAAACCTATTTATCCCTTTCTAAAACTTACTACTCTGAAAAGAGGCTGGTTCCTTGATCTTTTTCACTCCGGCTGAAACTGAAACTCAAACCAAAGGAAAACTTCCCTCCTTCCTTTTGAAACATTTTGTTCCCCCATTGGTTCCTCTGGTCAGGTGTCAACTAGGCTAGGTGAACTTCTTAACCCTTTACAGGTAAAAGAGGCATTAACCCTTAGCTATCTGTTTATGACACACACACAGCAGCAGGGGTTCCTCTCCCTTACTTTTCTTCAATCTTATTTTCTCTTAAACATAGTGTTTCTAACATGTTCAATACTGTTTTTTTCTGAAATACATCTGGTAATCATACAGTTGTAATTCATGTACGCACTGTTCCAACTTGAAGCAAAGTGCTTTGCTAGCATGTGACTGATAACAGATCGAAGATGAAAGCTGAGTAATTCCTTGGAGTCAGTGTTTTTCTTTGTTATAATACATTTCTTTTATCAATAAACTTTTAACTGCCTCGTTGATTCTCTGTGTTGGATTAGCCCATGGAGTTCTTTACTGTCACCTGGTGATTTGGTTCAAGATGGAGCATTGTAGGCCTGGATATGGAGTCTTCAAGTTAAATATGAGAGTAACTCAATTCTGATCCATTTTATGTGAGTTGGTTTTGACCTTAGGCTCCTTGCAAGGTGCTAGTGTGCATGTGTAGGGCCTGGTGTGGGGACACCTGTCCTAGGTGGTTGGTCTATTGTGTGAGTGAAGTTCAGGATTTTGCCCCAGTACCATATGCAGCTTGTATTTAATTTAAGTTGTGGGGCAAAATTTTGAAAAGCTAATGACTTAGGAGCCTGAGTCCCATTTTCAAAAGTGATGTAGGCATTTGGAGCCTATGGTTCATCGAAAGCCAATGGGATCCTTATAGCCTAAACCACTTTTGAAAATGGGCTTGGGCTCCTAAATTACGTAGCTGCTTTTGAAAGTGTTACCCACAGTCACTACTTTTGCACCATGGCTAGTACTTCCTTATCCTTTCCGTTACTATATGTCAAATGATTATAGACAATTACACTGTTTTCCCTTTGCCACCTGTTTGATAAGTTTTTCTTATCCTGTTACTTTCTTTCAGCTTTTTCATGTGGGACATGGCCTCTACTGCCACTTTGATAACTTATCATTAATTAGGACTGCAGAGTTTTGCAGATCTTTTCAGTCTCTTCAGTTTACCAAAGTCCCTTCTTTATTGTGGGGCCCAAAACTGAACTCAGCACTATTTTTTGCAACAGAAGTACATTCTGCGTGTGTTTAATTTATCCATTATCACCTCCAGGTATATTTCTGCATTAATTCTCTTCATCTAGTCAGCTTTCTTCTGGATTTTATTTCTTTCTTGGTTGGAAGTGGGAAGGGGCAAGTATTATTTCCATTCCACGTTTATTTTCTTTCTCCTATATTGTATCAGTCCCCACTGGACTTAACTCAGTTTTCCAAACACTGCAGATTTTTCTGTAGTTTTGCTTAGGGTAAAATGTTCAGAAGTATCTACGTTATTTAGAAGCCTTTGAAAGTTATATACCTTCAAATATGATGATATTAACAAATTATGTAATTAATCTTCCAGGTTATTCATTAATATTAAAGAATATTAGTCCCTATATAGAGGTCTGTGCAAAAATTGCTTAATACTTATCCTAGTTTGATTATGTGAATGTTTGATCCCTGTTTAGTAGGAAAGTTCAAATACCAAATAGTAATTTTATTAGCTGCTGGGAGATCTTCTATAGGAATGTCATCAGAATTTCCAGAGGCCAGTCAGTAACCCACTGAAAGATCAGATGGACAGTCTAAAGTTGAGGTGTGACTGGGCAAAGGAAAAAGGGAAAAGGATACTATTTTCTTATTAGCACAAAACTTTTGATTAATTTGCTGGCAGCACTAGGACAAAAATAATTGTTTGGGGGATTGTGGGGGGGATTTTTCCTGCTGTTTATCTCAGTGTATCTTTCTTCTTTGTTGTCTGAATAAGACCCTATGGGTGCTGTAGCTATGCCCCTACAGTGCCGTAGTGTAGACTCTTCCTACTGCACTCAAAGGGGTTTTTCCATTGCAACAGATAATTCACATCCCCAAGTGGCAATAGCTAGGTTGACAGAAACATTCTTCCATTGACCTAGCCTTGTGAACATTGGGGGTTAGTTTAGCATAGCCGCAGTACTATTGAATACATTTGAATAACCGAGGAAATTTCCAGTGTAATTGATGGACAACATATTTTTTCAGATAATAGTGTTTTGGATAATTAAAGTTTACATAATCAAGTCCACTTTCAAAAAATAAGCAGCAGCGCAGGTTACCAGAAAGTCAGCCATAAATGCATTGCGAGAAAATTTGATGACACTGCTGACTTAATAGCTCTTCAGCTCGTGTCCATGCCTTGTTGCCTACTCCTCCTGTGACTTCCTCTTAGAGCCCTGAAAATTTCCATTCTTCCCCTGCATTACTTCTACAGCTAATAACCCTGTGTTTGGCTGACCATTCTGAGCTGGACATGGAGTTACTAGATCAATAGAAGGTGTTCATTGTCCCTTGTGCCAAGTTCTAATCTCACAATTCAGTTCCTTACATAGTAATGTATTGTGCTTCCCACTAGAGAGTTAAGCCAGAAAGAGAAATATGACATGTGGAAAAGCTAAGCAAACAGTTCTGTGGGTAGAATAGAGCAGTTTTACTTCCATGGAAACTGCCCAATTAGATCTTAGTGTCTGGTTAAAACTAAATTTGAGAAATCTGATACATCGTGGGACCTGCTATATTCAGTCTCGAAGAAAAACAAAGGAGTGAAAAAAGCAATACAATGGTAGGAACATGTGAAATGGAAACAGAAAGAGGAGGTAATTCAAGATATTAATATTGACAGTATATTATTAATCTAAAATGTAACATGAGGAGCTTGTACATTTACCCAGTGTAATTTTACTGCTGAGTGCCATTAGATTAAATAATTTGAGGATGAAAAAAAATCCTCTTATTTTTCCATGTTATTTTAATACTGTGTTTTCATCTTGTATATGATAACAGTGCAGGTGAAGCTAATTTTTTAATTTAAATAATACATGTGATGCAGCTACTTGGTTTCCAGACAAAGTGCTCCATCTACAGGCAGGATACCCTTTTATTGAAAAACTTTTCAGTATCTCATTTCACGTAGAATATTAGCAGTATGCTTCTTTTCTAGAACGCAGTAGAGTTTGCAAAATTGATTTTATTTGTTCTTCGACTGTGTGTCAGTATAAATCCCACTGTAGATAGGCATGCATCCTACGGGCATGAAATTAGATTTTTTTTGAATAGCAATGTATATTGGAACTATGCATGCACCTTGTGCCGCCTCCTGCTGCCTGAAGGGGGAAGTGGCTGTGACCCTCCAAGTTCAGTCTTCCTGACTATGGCAGTGCTATTTTTTCTAGTTTAAAATTTACCTTTTCAGTGAAGAATCTCCTTCTCTTCTCCTCCACTTGCCCTCCACCTTCAATACTGCACCCCACCATAAAAAAAGGATGAAGGAAGAAGAAGAGAGACATGCACTCCTGTACACCTTCCGACAAAGCAGAGTAAAGTGCTGTGCACTGACCAACATGAAGAGCTTCAAACATTCTGGATTTAAACCCTGCTCGATCTGCAGCAGATTTATTGGTCTGGTCAATGGGCATAGTCAAAGCCTATTCTTTCTGAGGGACAGCCATGTCCCAGATAGATGTTTGACATGTAAATCCTTCTGCTCAAGAAGTCATAATTCTAGGAATGTGTTACTGAAACTGTATCTATTAGAGCAGAGGTTCTCAACCTTTCTCTTTGTGACACCCCACACCTAACATGCTGTAAAAGCTCTGCAGCCCACCTGTGCCACAAGAACTGGTTTTCTGCCTATAAAAGCCAGGGCTGGTGTTAGGGGATAGCAATTAGGGCAATTGCCTGGGGCCCCATGCCACAGGAAAGTTACATTGCTCAGACTCCAGCTTCAGCCCCAGGTGGCAGGGCTCAGGGAACTGGGCTTCAGCCCCATGCAGTGGGGCTTTGGCTCTCTGCCCTGGGCCCCAGAGAGTCTAATGCTGGTCCTGCTTGGAGGCTCCTGTGAAACCTTCTCAAGGCCCCCCTACGGGGGCTCTAGACTCCCGGTTGAGAACCACTGTACTAGAGCAATCTATGTACACCACTTCAGACCCAGAGAAAGTTAATACTTCCAAAGAACAGTCAAAAGGGTCTTCTTCCATGAGCATCCTCTCAACCACATTGCACAACCAGCAAAAGGAAGGCAGGAAAGACGACACTATCAGAATTGGCACAGGCTACATTGTGAGCAACTGCCTATGCCTTTAGCACCAGACATCTCTACACCAGTAGTGACACCAACAGCTTCAACATTGGCATTGAGCTCAGTGCCATCTCTCCCAGTGCCCACAATGTCATCGTTATGACCTGCACTGGCACCCTGACATAAGGGTAGGACTAAAGGACAGCCAAGTGGAGCCCAAGTTTAGCTTCAGACATCAGGAGTTATGGCTTTGTAAGGAGGAGAAGAAGCTTCATACCTCCAAGGCCAAGGCATCCAAGTCTGCCACTCAGTCAGAAATGATGCATAGTAAACTGGCACTGGCAGAGATGAAGACACCAGTATGACAACCACATCGATTACAGACTCAAGATATGCCTTCATAGAATCATCGAGTTCCTCTCCAGGGACATTGTAGGTACTGGAGCAGCGCCTGGCACCAGGACTTGAGCAGAGGCATATCTTCGTGGCATTGCTGTTTGCAAAATCTTACCCTTCTTCTTCACCATCACCATATTATGCTTTCCCTCTCGCAATGAGCAGGGATGGCTGTCCTCTTCCGCCTTGTAATACCGTAGGGCTATCACATGGCACCAGCATCAAGGGAACCTGACGTGCTTTTGATCAATACCCATATGGCATGCTACCTTGGCTATACTGGGGACTGTCATTGTGAGTATCTTGCAGTGGATTGTCCTCAAGTAAGTCCAGGAAGAGGAGGAGATCAGGCTGCCTGTGAACACTCAGGAGCTGGGGGTAGCAGATGGACAACAATATCCCCAGTGTCCACTGAAAGAATTGTCATTTTTGCCTAATGAGGCAGTTACACTAGCCCCTGTCCTCACAGGTGATGATTTTAAGACCTTTCAGATTTTCCTATCTTGTATCAGAGACCTAGATATCAAATGAGTAGTAATATAAGAGAAATCCCAGAAACTCTTTGACATTAAGACTGCATCAGTCCCAGCCACCGTTCCTCTCCCCGTTAATGAGGGCATACTTGAGCCAGCCAAGGGGCATTTCTACCTGTCCTTCAGAATACATCAGACATGCCCTACATAAACAAAAGGGCTCCTACTCTTCGCCCCTCTGCCTGGAAGCCATCAAATTCTGGGCTTGGAATGTAGTGACCCCAATGGTCCTTCATCCTTTGGGAGCAACAGCCTAGCAAACTTCCTGAGCAGGTAGTCTGTGACCCTTCATGAAAGGTGCTTACACCGGTTTGGCATGGAACTGGTATTCTGTCACTGGAGATCCCCCATATTAGACTTCTTTGATGTCAAGAACAATGCCAAGTGTCAGAATTTGGGCTCCAGAGGAGACCTTAGTTTAGAATCATTGTCAGATGCCTTCTTTCTGCAATGGAACAGAGGCTGCTCTGCGGCTTTCCATTGATTACCCTGATCTCCAGGGAAATTGCCAAGATTAAAAGAGCAAAACCAATCATTTTAATAGCTTCCTATTGACCAAGACAGTTTTGGATGGCAGACTTCCTGCAGATGTCCATTCAGCCCTCAAACCAGCTTCCAGACCATCTGGATCTGATCTCAGTTTCAGGGCCAGCTACTCCATCCAGACTAGACAGAGACTACTCATTACAGGTTCAGGAAATACTTTACAAAGCAGGAAAACATCTACCAGAAGGTTGTACCTAGTGAAAGAAGTTCTCAGTATGCAACCTCACCAGAAGTTCATTCCTAAGCTGATCTCAGATATGTATCAAAACACAGTCAACTGCCTGTCTTTATCCTGAAGCCACACTCTGCACCAAAAGAAAAGAATCAGAGGGGTAGCCGTGTTAGTCTGGATCTGTAAAAGCAGCAAAGAATCCTGTGGCACCTTATAGACTAACAGAAGTTTTTGGAGCATGAGCTTTCGTGGGTGAATACCCACTTTGTCAGATGCATGACAAAATGGGTATTCACCCATGAAAGCTCATGCTCCAAAACGTCTGTTAAAAGAAAAGAAGTTACACACATTGGATGTACCCAGGAGTTTGCTTTATTATATTGACAGGATCACACTGTCGCACTTCTGTTATTAGTTGTAATTGTGCATTGTAAAGGTCAAGCCATCTCTTCACCAAGAATATTGAAGTTGATCATGTACGTTACCAGTTATCTGGTGTACTTCTCCTTCCAAACATCAAGGGTCACTCCATCCAAGCACAGGCTACATGGTGCAGCTACTTCAGAAATGTGCCACTATCAGAAATCAGCAATGTGGGGTAATCTATTGATCTTTGCCAAATACTATGCCTTGAACTCAGTTACTAGATCAGATGCCAAGTTTGGGAGAGAAATCCGTGTTCGTATGATACAGCTGAAACTCCTTATTCCCACCATCTTGAGGGGATACTGCTTTCCAGTGGGATCCATCTCAATATATATTTGAAGAAGAAAGAATGGTTACTTAATCTATAACAATAGTGGTCTTTGAGATGTTGTCAGTGTGGGTCCCTCCCTCATAGAATCATAGACTATCAGAGTTGGAAGGGACCTCAGGAAGTCATCTAGTCCAACCCGCTGCTCAAGCAGGACCAATTCCCAACTAAATCATCCCAGCCAAGGCTTTGTCAAGCCTGACCTTATAAACCTCTAAGGAAGGAAATTTCACCACCTCCCGGAGGTAACCCATTCCAGTGCTTCACCACCCTCCAAGTGAAAACGTTTTTCCTAATATCCAACCTAAACCTCCCCCACTGCAACTTGAGGCCGTTGCTCTTTGTTCTGTCCTCTTCCTGCTCTTCAGAGTTCTCAGGTACCACAGGCTTTGAATTGAGAGAGAACTTGGGGGAGAGGGGCTGCTCCTTCTTTTATGCCCTCACATGGGAGCACAGAGGCACAGAGTGCATGTGCAACCCCAACGGACATTGAGGTTTAAAAAACTCCATGCATAAGGCACATATATAGCTACACTGGCATCCACTTGACTACTACATCTCAAAGACCCACAGTTATTGTGGGGTAAGTAACCATTCTTTATCAGCTGTGGATTTTTAGGTGCCAGATACATCAATATCATTCTCTAGTCTTTATCTGGATGGTTATTTTGTTTATTTGGTTTATGCTTAAAATTGGAAATATATTTCATCATGTGTGCAACAGCTGTGGAATAAGTGTATATATGTTCTTTAATAGGGTTAGTGGCTTAACAGAAAAGGGGACAAAGCAGTAGACGTGATTTATCTTGATTTTAGTAAGGCTTTTGATACAGTCCCACATGACATTCTCATAACCAAACTAGGCCAATGTGGTTTAGATGAAATTTCTATAAGACGGGTGCACAACTGGTTCTCAAAGAGTAGTTATCAATGGTTCGCCATGAAACTTGGAGGGTGTAACTAGTAGGGTCCCATGGGGCTCAGTCCTGGGTCAAGTATTAGTCAATATTTTGCTAACTGAATAGGAGTCATCAGTGTCATGCATTAATGACTTTGATAATGGAGTGCAAAATATGCTTATAAAATTTGCAGATGATACTAAACTGGAAGGTATTGCAAGCATTTTGGATGACAGGATAAGAATTCAAAACAATCTTCACAAATTGGAGAACTGGTCTGAATTTAGCAAGATGACATTAAATAAAGATAAGTGCAAAATACAACACTTAGGAAGGAAGAATCAACTACAAAATGGGGAATAACTGGCACTTCTGAAAAGGATATGGGACTATAATGGATTGCAAATTGAGTATGATTCATCAATGTGATGCAGTTGCAAAAGAGGCTAGTGTGTATTCACAAGAGCGGTGTATATAAGCTGTGGGAAGTAATTGTCCTTCTATAGTCTGCTCTGGTAAGGCCTCAGATGGAGTGCAGAATCCAATTCTGGGTGCCACATCTTAGGAAAGATGTGGATAAATTGGAGAGAATCGAAAAGAGCAATACAAATGATAAAAGGTTTAGAAAACCTCATGTAAGAGGAAAGGTTAAAAAAACTGGGCATATTTGGTCTTGAGAAAAGTAGACTGAGTGGGGGACATAACAGTCTTCAAATATGTTAAGGGGTGTTATAAAGAGGACAATGATCAATTGTTCTACATTTTCACTGAAGGTAGAACAAGAAGAAATTGACTTAACCTAAATCTCCCTTTCTGGAGATTAAGTATTAGGGAAAATTCTAACATACTTAAGCTCTGAGATAGGCTTCCCAGGGAGCCTGTGGAATCCCCATTATTGGAGATTTTTAAGAACAGGCTGGACAAACTGTCAGGGGTGGTCTCGATCCTGCCTCAGCACAGGGGACTTGACTTGATAACCTCTTGAGGTCCCTTCCAGCCCTACATTTCTCTGATTCTATGTTTTAAAGTAACAATGTTAATCTCTTGTTTAGATGGATCTGAAGTTTGATAGGCCCAACATTTCACTGATTTTAAAAGTTAATGTTTGCTTTCCTTTTAATTGGCATTTGTGTTTTGAAATAAGCTATAATTCCTCCCCCTTACATTGTTAAAAATCATTGCTAAAATCCTAGCTTCTCATCAGTGGCAATTCATGTATTACAAACCCGTAGTTCTGGATTTTTGCACATCTGTGATCTCAAGCATAACACTTCATGCTGTCTCTCTACTCATGCCTGTCTTTTCCATTAAAATGAGGTGGGGCTTTTCGGATACAGGAATCTTGCTCTGAAATGTACAAGAATCCTGATTTCTCAATGCTTTCATTCTGCCTGCCCACCTACAAAAGCAGAGCAGACATGCAGAATGGAGGGACGGCGCAATATGTGTGTGCTTGCATGACATAAATATTCATTTCCTCAACCCAAAGCAGAACTATTAGTTTTACTTTTTAGGCCCTCTGGCTGTTACAGTGCCCTTAAAAAAGAAAAGTCAGATTAAAAGAGTAGAAAATAATTTCTTTTGCAAATGCTGGAAAACCAGACCTTTTTATACATAATTAGTTACTTGGGACCTGAGCCTCCTCGCATCTACTACTCAGCATATTCAAGGGGATTCCTTGTGTTACTACTTCCTGCAGTAGTGGGTGACCACAAGATCAGAACTTTACATTGTGACATTTTAAGCTTTAAAACCATTTGTATTGCTTCAGTAATATCTTTTTTTGCCTACCCTGTTTTCATTGTTTTAATAAATGACTTTCCTTTCAATGATGTAGAAAGGATTTTATTTATCTCTCATGTGATATCCTGACCCATATTTTAAAATATTTTATTTTTATTTTTCCATAGGTCCTCCCATGCCATCCTCTTCATCTAGTCCATCCGTCATTGAACATTTACATTCCCTTCCTCCATCACCCAATCTCCATGACAACCAGAGGTGGTTGCTAAGTACTAATGCCATCCAGCCAGTTCAGGACTCTGATACAGATGAGGACTATACTGCCAGCACTTATCTAGTACAGACCGGTACTGTTTCAGTTTGTCCCCCAGATCATGGTAAGAAGAGGACAACTTCTCCATAGTTTGAATGCACTTTTTTATTTTCCATCCTGTTACAAAACAATCTGATACAAGTGAAGGAAATTAAAATCACTCAATATTTTAAATTTATTTCCTTTAATTTTCACAGGTGAATGTGTACTTTCAAGAATGCAGAATAAGCAAGAGTAGAAATTGACCTTATGTGGTATATAAGATGAAAGAAGTTTATCTAAGTTATTTTAGAAGTAGTAATCACATACAGCAGTAACCACTAATTGTATATTGTGTATTATAACTCACAGTGGAGGTCTGACTACCCTACATTTATGATTCTTTTCAAATGATAAGCTGAAGTTTGTTAAACTGACATGGTATTTAGCGTCAACATTTTGAGGGTATGTCCTACTGACTAACTTCTCCAAATGCAGAGGTCCCAGACACATTGGGGCTGATATGGTTTTACTGCCCAGAAAGGCAGGATTTGTGGAACTCATGCAGCCTTGGAACACCCTCTGTTAAGGTGAATGAGGCTTTTTTTTAAACAACTAACAAAATCATCCAAATCACAGGACTTGGTAGTGATGGGGGATTTCAACTGCCCAGACATCTGTTGGGAAAATAATACAGCAGGGCACAGATTATCCAACAAGTTCTTGGAATGTATTGGAGACCAGTTTTTATTTCAGAAAGTGGAGAAAGCTACTCGGGGGGAGGCTGTTCTAGATTTAATTTGACAAATAGGGAGGAACTGGTGGAGAATTTGAAAGTGGAAGGCAACTTGGATGAAAGTGATTATGAAATGGTAGAGTTCATGATTCTAAGCAATGGTAGGAGGAAGAACAGCACAATAAAGACAGGAAGGCAGATTTTAGCAAACTCCGGGAACTGGTAGGTAAAATCCCATGGGAAGCAAGTCTAAGGGGATAAACGATTAAAGACAGTTGGCAGTTTTTCAGAGACATTAGTAAGGGCACAAGAGCAAATTATCCCACTCCATAGGAAAGTTAGGAAGTATGGCAAGAAACCACCCTTAACCTGGTTTAACCAGGAGATCTTCAGTGAACTAAAACTCGAAAAAAAAGTCCTACAAAAAGTGGAAGCTCGGTCAAATTACAAAGAATGAATATAAGCAAGTAACTTAAGTATGTAGGGACAAAATTACAATAGCCAAGGCACAAAACGAGATCAAACTAGCTAGGGACATAAAAGGAAACGAGAAAACATTCTACAAATACATTAGAAACAAGAGGAAGACCAAAGACAGAGTAGGCCCATTACTCAATGGGGGAGAAGACAATAACAGAAAATGTGGAAATGGCAGAAGTGCTTAATGACTTCTGTCATAAATAGATAGCTAAGGGTTAATGTTTCTTTTACCTGTAAAGGGTTAACAAAGGGAACCAAACACCTGACCAGAGGACCAATCAGGAAACTGGATTTTTCAAAGTCAGGGAGGGAATTTTTGGACTCTGAGTCTTTTGTTTGTCTCTCAGCTATGAAGAAAGCTTCTTTCTTCTTCTAATCTTCTGTGTCCAACTTGTAAGTACAGGTAGAAAACAATAATAGGCCTTTTATGTTGTTTTGGGTGTATTGACATGTGTAAACTTGCTGGAATGTTTCAATTGATATCTGTTTTTGAATCGAACTGTTTATTCATATTTTCTTATAAGCATAGTTCTGTATTGGTCACTCTGATTGCAGAGTTTATATTCTTATGTCTTTTTCTTTCTTTTTATATAAAGCTTTTCTTTTTAAAACCTGTTTGAGTTTTTCTCTGGTTAAGGAAGAGGAAGACAGGGGGAGGGGAAACCTAACGCTCTGTTTTCAACCTCTCCTATGTCCCAGGGGGGAAGAAAGCTAAGGGGGAGGAGAGAGATAGAATCTCTTCTGTTTCCTGTATTGTGGGGTTTGTCTGCTTGTGGAATAAGAGGATATGCTCTTGGTAATTGTGATGTAAAGAGATTGTCAAATCTGCCCAGGTTGCCCAGAGAGGAAAGTCTGGGTGAGAGATATGAGAGGGAAGGGAATGGGTGTTTTTCCCTTTGTTGTTGGCTTCAGGGTTTCCTGAGTCTTTGGGGTGCCTCCGGGAAGGTTTTGGGGATGAACCAAGGGGGTCCAAAACCCTGGAAATTTTGGATGGTGGCAGCAAGATCAGATCTAAGCTGGTAAATTGAGCTTAGAGGGGTTCATGCTAGGCACCCAGATTTTTGGACGCTAAGGTCCAGATTTGGGAAGAGGCTTATGATAACTTCTTTGTTTTGATTTTCACCCAGAAGATTGGTGGCAATTGGACATCTACCATAGTGAATGCCAGTGAAAAATGAGGTAGGATCAGAGTCTAAATAAGGAAAGAACAAGCTCAGCCCACTGCCGGTCTGGGGTCCCGTCTGCCGCCCATGCTGCCAGTCTGGGGTTCTGCCCGCCAGCCCCACTCAGCCCACTGCCAGTCTGGGGTTCCATCCACCAGCCCCTGTAAATGTAAAATGTGTTACTGGCACTCGAAACCTTAAATTACAGTAAATAAATGAAGACTTGGCATACCACTTGGTTAGAGACAGGATAGCAAAGCATAGATTTTTGCACCTTCCCTTGGAAAGGCAGTGTGCCTGAGTAGATAAGAGCTATAGCTGCTATATTAGTGATGTGGTTCAAGATTTTCAAAAGTAATAGCAATTTGGGTGCTATAATTTTTGGGTGCTCAACTTGAGATGTTTCAGAGAGGTCTGATTTTCAGAATCTGGAAGCTGAATGCTTTCTGAAAATTAGTCCCTTTAAAACTATCTCAAGTTGACCAAGCAAAAATTAAGGCATTGTTGTATTAATTGGACTTTGGGGCCCAAAAATGTTAACATAACCTAGTCGTGTCCAACAGTAAATATTGTTAAACAGGGTTCAGAGTTTGGTATATAGAAATCTCAAGCTACTTAGTACCATGGCAAACACATCCTTTTAACCTTTTTATTAAAGATACAGAAAAGAAGGGAAAACATAAAAGCATTTGAAATATAAAGTACTAAGTAAAGCTTTCATATTAACAACATTTCTTGTTCCCTTTAACTGGAGATAGATTTAGAAGGGGAAAAAAACCCTTGTTTGACAGTCTCTTAGATGGTATCAAAGCTGGTCATAACTGTCCTTTTGGGAAAAAGAGAAGAAGATAACTGAGTGTACATTAGAAGCAAGAGGAGGACCAAGGAAAGGATAGACCTGTTACTTAAAAGGGGAGGAGGGACAGGAAACAATAACACAAATGGCAGAAGTGCTAAATGACTTTTTTGTTTCAGTTTTCACCAAAAGGCTAGTAGTGATTGAACATCTAAGATAGTGAATGCCAGTGAAAATGAGGTAGGATCAGAGGCTAAAATAGGGAAAGAACAAGTTAAAAATTACTTAGACAAATTAGAAGTCTTCAGGTCACCAGGGGCTGATGAGATACATCCTAGAATACTCGAGCTGGCTGAGGCGATATCTGAGCCATTAACAATTATCTTTGAAAACTCATTGGAGAGAGTGCAGAGGACTGGGAAAGGGCGAATATAGTGCCCATCTGTAAAAAGGGAAATAAGGACAATCCGGGAAATACAGACTAGTCAGCCTCACTTGGGTACCCAAAAAAACAATGGAGCAAATAATTAAGCGATCAGTTTGCAAATATCTAGAAGATAAGGTGATAAGTAAGTCAGCATAGATTCAAGAACAAATCATGTTAAACCAACCTAATAGCTTTCTTTGACAGGGTAACAAGCCTTGTGGATGTGGGAGCGGAAATGGAATATGTGGTACATTTTGACTTGAGTAAGGCTTTTGATACTGCCTTGCGTGATCTCCTCATAAACAAACTAGGGAAATGATGGAGCAAGTAGGTACATGCTGTTTGAAAAACCATTCCCAGAGTATAGTTATCAGTGATTCACAGTTAAGCTAGAAGGGCATATCTAGTGGGGTCCTGCTGGGATCAGCTCTGTTCAATATCTTCTTCAATGATTTAGATAATGGCATAGAGAGTTCATTTATAAAGTTTGTGAATGATACCAAGTTGGGAGGGATTGCAAGAGTTTTGGAGGACACGATTAAAATTCAGAATGATATGGAAAAACTGGAAAAATAGTCTGAAGTAAATAGGGTGAAATTCAATAAGAACAAATGCAAAGTACTCCACTTAAGAAGGAACAATCAGTTACATACGTACAAAATGGGAAATAACTGCCTAGGAAGGAGTACTGCCAAAAGGGATCTGCGGGTCATAGTGGATCACAAGCTAAATATGAGTCAACAGTAAAACGCTGTTGCAAGAAAGCAAACATCATTCTGGGCTGTATTAGCAGGAGTGTTGTAAGCAAGTCATGAGAAGTAATTCTTCTGCTCTGCTCCACGCTGATTAGGCCTGAAATGGAGTATTTTTTCAGTTCTGGGTGCCACATTTCCGGAAAGATGTGGACAAATTGGAGAAAGTCCAGAGAGGAGCAACAAAAATTGATTAAAGGTCTACAAAACATGACCTCTGAGGAAAGATTGACAAAATTGGGTTTGTTTAGTTTGAAGAAGAGAAAACTGAGAGGGGGCATGATAAGTTTTCAAGTACATAAAAGGTTGTTACAAAGAGGAGGGAGGAAAAAATATTCTTCTTAACCTCTGAGGCTAGGACAAGAAGCAGTCTTTCTTTAAGGACCCAAAGAGGGAGTTGATGGGTGAGATAGCTCATCCCCTCATTGTGTTGTCTACCAATTAGGCCTAACATCCAACACATCAATTTTGGTTCATTAATTTCCAGTTCCACATCTTGTTTTTACCATGCATGATTTCAGCATAGTCCTGGAACTATATCAGTAAGCCTTTTTGTTTAGATTAATTTAGTCTTTCTGTCTCCTTTTTGTACCTTTTCCCAACAACATTTGTTTCTATAGTTATTGTGACACCTTATGAACTGTTACATACTTCTTACAATTGAGCTTACCATTAGGGTAAATTTGTCTGCCCAAGCATCACAACGTAATTCAAAATAATTAGTCACTTCTGAAATACTTGGCCCTGAGTTCAGTTGTCAGCTGTAACTGAAATGACCTGTGCAACCTCTTAGTGAACTTATTTGTAATATGAGGGAACTGTGTTTGGCTTCTGTCCAGAGTAAGTTATGAAAACTTACTCAGTGTTAAGGGCTCTGAAGTACACAAAAATGTAAAAGGATCATAATGTCCGGAGGGGGGGGGTTCCCCTCACTCTCTCACTCTTTCATGTCTGCAAAACATTGTCTGACTTGGCAATGCAGCAAAACAGGCATTCTGATTCAGCTGAAACACAAATCATCTTGGAAAAACCAGAACACAGTGAGTAGGGCTGCAGGTTTCTCACAGTGCAGAAAAAGCCACGGATACTCAGTTTGTCTGTGACTTCTCTATATGTCCATGACTTACAGCAGGAAGGATCTCCATGAGTTACCCCACTGACCTGATGCAGAGAGCAGGTCCTGAAAAGGAGAGTGTTGAAGAGCAAGCCCACCCTGTACTCATCCTGCAGCAACAGCTATGTGTCCTATGGGGCTGGGCCCAGAAAACATTGCAGCCTGGCAAACAGTGTTGCAGTGCCACTCACTGAAATTCCCTCAATGCCTCGTGACAGAGGGGCAGCACAGCCAAACCTGAATAGTGCTGTGCTCCATGTGCCAGGTCACTTGAAGCAGGTAGCTGGGCCCAGTCCAGTGGAACACAGGAGGTGCTGATGTCCATGCCCGAGGTGAATGTGGGACAGGATTGCGCCGCATCTATCCCCTCCCCCACTGGCATGTCCCCTCCTATTTAGGGCTGCAGTGCCAGGGCAAAGGGTGCTGCTGCAGGTTCCCTCATTTGTCAAGGCATTTTTTATCAAAAATCATGGAGCAGTCACTCTCTGATTTTTTGATTTAAAAAAAAATGCTGTGACAAATCTGCAGCCCCAACAGTGAAATAGCTAAGGAATCCACCATTCCTTCCTCAGCCCACAAAATGAAAGTGCAGTAGCAAGGAGAGGCTGCTCGAATGCTGAGTGGCTCAGTTGTTGCCCTCTAGATTTGTGAGGAAAGATTCCTTTCCCCTGGTTTCTTGCAAATCTCCCCAGCGCACAGCCACATTGTTCAGATTGGACACCAGCACTCAGATTTAGCAAAGACTATTCTTTGTTTTGTAGTAGAGTTGTTGGGAGTAGCTTAGCGTCTTCAAAGTACTTTTAAAAGGAGAGCTATGGCTGTCAGTCCAAAATTTAAATCTTCCTCCTATGTTTACATATCCCCTAGGGGGAGGAAATAGCTACATTTGGGCTTTCAGATGTGAAATCTATTGTTGTTTGAGAAAATAAAAAAATAGACACATTTAAAACTTATGTTTGAATTTACAACCAGCTGTGATAAGGGCTGTAATCTTTAAACTCTTAGAAGCATTGGAGAAAAAAATGGACATAGAATCAATATGATTTGTCCTGCATGTAGTGACTGTTCAACCATCATGATAGTAGAATCATGACACATGCACTGCAAAGTACTACAGAGTATTTAAAACATGAATTCCAGTTGTCTTACATATGAGTCACAAAGACTGAAAATTGACTCCAGGAGAAAACAGAGGGAAATCATAAACAGCAATGTATTGAGTTTAGGAAAGGAGTTTAATGGGACACTGTGGGGACTGGTGTAAAGTACAAATCGTATTCCTTGACCATATGCAGCAGAAAGAGGTTAAAGATAAAATTTGTATATGGTACTAAACTGGGAGGAAAGGAGAGAGGAAATAAAATTAAATTGCTATGGGCATGTTCAAAGTAAGACAGGCCCCAGTTTAGCAAACCATCCCTGTTCAGCAAAGCACTTTTAGACACATGTTTAACTTTAAACATGTGTTTAAGTCCCACTGGGCTTAAAGTTAAATGAATGTTTCTCCTTTGAGTGTTGGTCCCTGTGTGTATATAACTCTAGGTGCACATGTGCTCTGTGTTCCTGAGGCTGGAGGATTTTTGCTAGCAGTGTCTGTTTGTCCACACCTGCGCCCTTCTCCTCCTCGTGCTCTGAACTGAGGGCACAAAGGGCAGTGCAGGCCAACTGCCTCTCCAGTTTTTCTATCACCTGTAATCTGAGCTGGAACATCCTTAGCGTCTGCAATTTTAGCTAGTGTTCTGCAAATGTATAATTATCTGTAAATAGGTTTTAGATAAATACTTGTTAGATAGAGTGTTTTTTAATAGTTTGGGGCTTTGCCAATCACTTTCCCCACTTAGTGGTACCTAGTATGCCAGAATCCTGGGATTCAAGAATTGTGTCCTGCCCTCAGGCCTTTCTGGTCAGCAAAGACCACAGTGAGTGCCTCTGCTGCGTTGGGGAAGCCCACATCCTCTCAAAATGCAGCATTTGCTGATCCATTCCAAGGCAAGCACACCAAGCTTGTGAGTGTAGGCTTTGAAGATTCCTCATGGATCATGCTATGAGGCCCCAGTCCAATTCAGGTCCATCAGACACCAGCCACACCCTGTACATTGGGGAGAGGTACTGAGAAGTGCTCCTACAAGCATAATGGTCTCTGACTCTGGGATTGGTAGGAGTAGAGGAAAAGACACCTCCAAATGGGGTCCTAAGGAGGGTTGGAAACACTCTCACAAGAAATGAGAAATCCCTCATCCAAAATGTTGATTTCCTTTCTGACACCCATTAAGTTGGGTGACATGCATCTCCCTACACGCCTATTCAGGGTGCACACAAGAAGTATTGTACTCTTCTCCTGGCTCTGAAGAGCATGAGCACCCTGAAACTGACATTAATCACAGGAGCAGGACTGTCCCTGGTACTAGTGAGGAAAAAATGACAGAGAATCCCTCTGACTTTGTGGATACTAATGAGACATGAAAAGGGATTGTTGGTACTGAACACTGTAACAGTACGATGCTGTTGGTGCTACAGAAAGAAGTACAGGAGATAGATACTTGCATCAGGAGATAGATACTCCACCCATGAGGACACTGTCATGTACGTGAACCCAAAGCCCCTGTTTGTCGGAATTGATCTTAACCAGGGAGATGTCCATACCAGTGGTCTAGGGCGTGCATGAGAGAGAACCACTCACCATACCATCTACCAGCTAGACATAATGAGACTCTGATACTGATAGCACCACCCAGAGTCTTCAGAGCCTCATTCTCTGAGTAGGATGTCAGTAGGAGAGCATCACTACTCCCAGTGTGGCAAGGGGTCAGACCAGACAGAGGATCCAGAGTTTTGTGAGCACTGTTCCGCTTGCATAAGGACTATGCTCCTCAGGACAAGTGGCACCCTCCATCAGGAGGACTCCCCAATTTCCATTTGACCCCCCACACAGGCTTTACTGGGTCCCATATAATCCATTAGTGCAACATCCTGAATCCATACATTCCCATCAGGAGTAAAGACAGCCCTCCCCTTGCAGAGAAGATCCCAAGCTTCCTCAAGAACTAATAGAGAAAGAGAAGGAACCAGCTCAGGTGGAACCACCCACTCAGAGTTGTCATCTTCATCTGCCGATGAGGCAGTTGCATCATCACCTCCTGACGACTGTAGGTAATTTCAAGATCTACTTGAGGTGGGTGGAAGATCCTCCAGTTCTTCTTTGAGTGCTTGTTCATGTCAATTCCAATCAGGTGTGTGCATGTGCGCATAGTAGCAAGAAGATTTTTCCCATAGCCGCATCCATTGAGTCAGTCTGGTTGCCCCCTGGAGTCATGCTCAATATAGAGCCCTACCGGCCCGCCACCCCCTCGGTTCCTTCTTACTGCAAGTGACAGTAGGCTGAAACTTCTCGTAGCCCTTGCTTTAACAAGCGCATTCAACTCGAGATGTTTGTATATAGTTCGTTTATCTTAGTAGTTAGTGATTAGAGTTGGTGGGGGTCTCTACCCCCCTTCTGACTCCCCGGAGCCATGGTATGCTGCAGTCCCTTGGGTTTAAAAACTGTGTGGTCTGTGGGAAGCACATGCCAAAGAGCGATCTACTCTCCTCATGTTTACGGTGCCTAGGGAAGGGTCACCAAAAGGATCGCTGTAAGACCTGCCATGAGTTCTGCCCTAGAACTCTTAAAGAAAGGGAGCAGTGTCTTAAAATGATCCTCATGGCTCTACATCCCCATTTGAACCCAGGCTCAGGGGACCTGGCTCCTAACAATTCCTCGTCAACGCGGCGCACCCAGGCACCATCATCGATTTCAGTGCCAAGAGAGGACTTCTCCCGGGATTCTCAGCACCGACACGGCACCTCCCGAGGCCCAGCAAAGAGCAGGCACCGGTCTCACTTGCTGGTGCTTCAGAAGAAAACGAAGCCGGACAGTCTGTCACCTCCAGCTAAATCTAAGGAAGTGAGACCCCGGGTGGGCCACAGCTTAAGATCCCTCCATTAGGGCTGCGTCAATTCCTGCCCAGGCGAGGCAGTTGAGTCTGGGCCCCCCATGTTCACCGGTTCCTGCGCGCAGCAGCTGACACTTCCTTCGACACCAGAAACTTTCAAAGCTGCTTGGAATCTGTTTCACCTTATGGCACGGTTCTTGCTCCCTACGAGGGAAGAACCTGGCAGTGATGTCCAGGCATTCCCCCTCTCCACATTCTTCGGCACCAGCCCACTTGGACAGAGAGCCTAAGTCGCTTCTCAAGCTCTTGACAGATGAGGCACTGAAGCTCAGCTTGTCCGTGGTCTTCAGTCTCGGAGACCTCAGAGTCAGAGTCTGACTCCTACCACTCTCAGAGGAATAGGAGCCAATGATAGAAGTCAAGGCGAGAGCCCTACGCATGACTACTGCAGTATCAGAAGCCACCACAGTGGCCATCCTGGACCCCCTGGGCCTTTCACCAAAGCCAGGAAGGGATCCAAAGGCACTGCTCTGCGGCATCTTCAGTGGCCTCAGCCACATTTGGCCCGCCATCAACCACCCAGCTCACCTTGCCTGCCAACCCACATATCAAAGACATCAGCTGCAGTGCCATCGCCGGCACCAGAAACTCTTTCAACCTCAGTGCCAACAGCAATCTCGGCACTGACTGCTGCACCGGCACCAACAGCATTTTCAGCACTGATGAGAGCCTCGGCACCTACAGTGGTACAGACAACAGCCCTTCTACCTTTTTAGGCTCGGGCAGCTGGTTCGGCACCGGCTCCACCAGTGGTAGCATCAGTGTCTCTGGTGCCCATTGACCAGTGTCTCTGGTGTTCGGCATTGACAGCCCCGGTGCCAATGGGTGCTCCATCAGCACTGACGTACACTTGAGAGTTGTGGGAACCCTTGGGAGCTGATGGCAGGGAGCATCCGCTGCTTATAGGATCATCCTCCTCCTCGTCTGTGGGCAACGCATTGACAGGCACAGCCATAGCCCCAGCACTTGAGGACAACAGGGTGCTACAACAGTTGCTGCAAAGGGCTGCTCAGGGTCTGGGCATTAAGGCTGAGGAGATGGTTGAGGAGGCTGATCCCATGATGGATAGCCTCACCGCCTCAGGACCTTCTCGTATTGCCCTACCACTTATTAAGATACCACCAAGACCCTGTGGCAGACCCCAGCTTCCTTGCCACCCACTACCAAGTGCAACAAGAGGCATTATTTTGTGCCCTCTAAAGGGTACAAACATTTGTACTTCCACCTTCCCCCCAACTCTCTAATCGTGGCTGGTGCTAGTCAGTGTGAGCAGCAGGGTTTCCTGGGGCCGTCCCATAAAAACAGGGAGGCTAAATGACTCGACCTTGTCGGGAGAAAGGTCTACTCTACAGGAGGTCTTCAGTTCCGTATTTCGAACCAGCAGGACATCATCAGCGGGTACTCTTATAACACCTGTGGAGCGATGACCATGTTTTCGGTGCTCCTCCCTTCAGACTCCTGAGACGAGGTCTCAGCTGTGGTGGAGGAGGGAAAGCTAGTCTCCCAGTCTTCCGTCCAACCTCCATTGGATGGTGCTGATGCCACCACTAAGGTCATGGCTATTGGGTTGGCCATGAGAAGGGGCTCCTGGCTCCAAGTCTCGGGGCTCCCTTATGAGGTCCAACAGACCATTCAGGACCTCCCATTTGAGGGTGTGAATCTTTTCTCTGAAAAGACAGACAAGAGGCTGCATAGCCTGAAAGACACATGAGCCACCCTTGAGTCTTTGGGCCTGCACACTCCTGCCACACAGTGGAAATACTTTAGGCTGCAACCTACTCCGAGGTTCTATCAGCAGAACTGCCAGGAAGAGGAGCAGAAGTGGCAGGAAAAGACAACACCTGTCCTCAGGCCAGAGTTCTGGCCAACCCAAACCACCTTCTGGCCCCAAACCGGCCTGTTGAAGGTGAGGTTGAGGATGGTGCACCAGAACAAAAACTGGATCTATCCTGCCTTACCTTTTCCTCTGGATTGTCCCCTTTCTACTGTGCATGGTTCCATATCACTTAGGACCACTGGGTGCTCTGCACAGTAGAGAGGGGATACTCCATACAATTCTGTGCCCTCACGCCCTTCCACCCTCCTTCCTGTTCCTCTTCAGGGATCCTTCTCATGAGCAGCTCTTATTCAGGAGGTGCAGTCGCTCCTATCTCTAGGGGCAGTGGAGGAGGTTCCTCAGGAGCACAGGTGTGAGGGCTTTTCTTCTCAGTATTTTCTAATACTGAAAGCCAAAGGTGGCCTCAGGCCTATCTTGGACCTGCAAGAACTCAATAAGTTCATGAAGAAACTCAGGTTCTACATTGTCTCCTTGGCCTGCATCATCCCCTCATTGCATCCAGCAGACTGGTATTATGCCCTCAACTTGAAGAACGCATATTTTCATATCACAATCACTCAGCCCCACAGGAAGTACCTCAGGTTTGTGGTCAACAGTACCCACTACTAATTTACCGTCCTTCCATTCGGCTTGTCAGCAGCACCTCGAGTCTTCACCTAGTGCATGACAGTCGGCACCGTATTCTTGCACAGGCACCAGGTACAGGTGTTTCCGTTCTTTGACGACTGGCTGATCAGGAGCCGCTCCAGGACCCAAGTGGAAGCTCAGGTCAGATTCATCAGAGCCATCTTCAACAACCTGGGTCTCCTTCTAAACGAAGCAAAATCGACTCTGTCCCCCATCCAGAGGATAGAGTTTATAGGGGCAGTACTGAACTTGACCCAAGCCAGGGCATACCTGCCAGAAGAAAAATTTCAGACCCTAACCGATATCATTTGAGGCTTCAGACAGTTTACCACCACCAGAGCGAGAAACTGCCTGAAACTGCTCGGACACATGGCTGCCTGTATCTGTGTGGTGAAGCATGCCATACTCGGGCTTTGACCTCTTCAGTTGTGTCAGTGTATCACCCAACCTGCAACAGGTTGGACAGGATCATGACCCTGCCTCGCCCGGTCCTCGACTTCCTACTGTAGTGGCTCGACCCTCAGGAGGTATGCTCAGGGGTCCTCTTTGCCACTCCGCAGCCATCTCTGTCGCTAGTGATGAATGCATCTAACTTGGGCTGGGAAGCACATCTGGCTGACCGCAGAGCTTAAAGCCTCTGGTCTCAGGCAGACGTGGGTCTCCATATCAACATCAGACAGTTCAGAACATTGTGCCTAGCATGCCAAACCTACCAGGCATACTTAATGGAACAATGTGTATCAGTCATAATGGACAATACAACAGCAATGTTCTATATCAACAAATAGGGGTGCATGCTCCTCTCCCTTGTGCCAGGAAGCCCTCTTGCTGTGGGATTTCAGTGTAGAACATTCAATGCATCTGCAAACGTTGTACCTCCCCGGGATACAGAACGAGCAGGCAGATCACCTCAGCAGATTGTTTCACAGCCATGAGTGGTCCCTTCACCCAGATGTCATGATTTCAGTCTTCCAGAGGTGGGGCTTTTCCCAGATAGACCTATTCAGCGTGCGACACAACAGTAAATGCTGGCAGTTCTGCTCCTTCCAAAATCACAGCCTGGTCTCCAGCGCGGACGCGTTCCTCCTCTATTGGGGAGGTTCTCTCCTATACGTCTATCTGCCCGTACCGCTCATTCAGAAGGTACTCGTCAAGATCTGGAGAGAACAAGTTCAGGTCATATTGATAGCACCAGCCTGGCCCCGTCAGCACTGGTACACATCTCTCCTAGACCTGTCCATGGAAGCCCCGATCACCCTGCCACTCTTCCCGGACCTTCTGACATAAGATCACGGTCATCTTCAACATCTGAACCTCGAGTCGCTTCACCTCACGGCATTGAAGCTCTGTGGATGAACCTGATGAAGCTTTCCTGTTCAGACCAGGTTAGACAAGTCCTCCTTGGCAGCAGAAAACCTTCTAAGAGAGCCACATACTGTGCCAAGTGGAAGGGATTTTTCAATCTGGTTGGTGCAGCAACATCCATCCCTCAGTGCCTCTTATTGTGGACTACCTCCTCCATCTGAAGCATCAAGGACTTTGGTTGTCATCAGTAAGAGTGGACTTAGCCGTCATCTTGGCCTTCCATCTGGACATGGAGGGCTGCTCTGTGTTTGCTAACTCAGCCAGTTCTTAAAAGGGCTAGACAGGCTATACCCTAATGTCCATCAGCCTGTTGCTGCCTGGGACCTCAATCTGGTCCTTTCTAGGCTCATGGGACCCCGCTTTGAACCATTAGTGACATGCTCTCTGCTCTACCTCTCTTACAAGATGGTGTTCCTGGTAGCAATAACCTTGGCCAGGAGGGTGTCTGAGCTCAGGGCCTAACATAGACCATGGCGTAGGGAGGCTCTGACAAGGACATGGTTCAGCTCAGGCCTCATCCTGTTTTCCTTTCTTGTATCGCAGTTTCCCATGAACCAGGACATCGTTCTCCCAGTATTCTACCCTAAGCCTCATTTCTGTGGCAGGGAGCAGAGACTCCACTCTCTGGATGTCCGCAGGGCGCTAGCCTTTTACATTGAGAGAACGAAACCATTCAGAAAATCGGTCCAGTAATTCGTTGCAGAGGCAGACAGAATGAAAGGTCAGCCTGTGTCATCACAACGCATCTCATCATGGATAGCATCCTGTATTCATGAGTGCTACAACGTGGCAGGTGTTCCTGTACCGCCAATCACTGTGCATTCCACCAGGGCACAAGCTTCAGCAACAGTGTTCCTGGCTCGAGTTCCCACTCAGGAGATCTGCAGGGAGGCAATGTGGTCCTTCATCCATACTTTTGTCACGCATCATGTGATTACCCAGCAGGCCAGAGACAATGAGGCCTTCGGATGAGTGGTGCACTGATCAGTGGAAGACTCTGACCCCACCACTTAAACTTGGGCTTGTGAGTTACCTGATTGGAATCGATATGAATAAGCACTCAAAGAAAAAACAGTTACCTTCCCGTAATGGTTGTTCTTCGAGATGTGGTGTTCATGTCCATCCCAATACTCACCCTCCTTCCCCTCAGTTGGAGTAGCTGGCAAGAAGAACTGAAGGGATGGCAGATCAGCTGGCCTCTATATTGAGCGCCATGAAGGCGCGACTCCAGGGGGCGCCCGGAATGACCTGATGGATGCAGCTATGGGAAAAATCTTCTGGCTACCGTGCACTTGCGTGCACACACACCTGATTGGAATGGACATAAACAACACATCTCGAAAAACAAAGTTATGAGAAGGTGAGTAACCATTTTATCCCTCTGTGGGAAGGTATTGGACGCCCTTCATAATCTAGTAAGATAGCACTTTACAATTAATGAAGCTATCTTGCAGCTGATAAAGACAACTTGGGCTGTAGAGACTTGTGGCCCCCTCTGTGAGCCCTAGTAGATTCTCAGCCCATCACCTCCTTGCAAGTCTTAAGAGTACCTGTGATCCGTAAGAGATTTATTGGGGATCTATGACTACTGTAAACTTCACAAGTATCAGAATGAGTCCCCCACATCTTAAAGAGCTCATAAGGATCCCAGCATTGCTGTGTGTGTTTGCAGGCAAACTACCTTTGCAAGCCTTAGCAATGCCTCCTCAGTTTTTCAAGTCTTAAAGAGATTGCTTTGAAAATCTACAGCCTGCTCAGTCCCAAATAAGCCAAAATAGGCTCAGCTGGCCCCCAACATGCCAGAATAAAGTTGTCTGGCCTCCCAACAGGCCAACATAAAAGATCATTAGAGGACTAGAGAGCCTAAGCTTTAGAGGCTATGGTGTGTTCTCCGATGAACCTTCAAAGATTTGAGAGGATCTGAGGCTATCCCTGTCAAACCTGCAGCAAACCAGAGAGGCCATCCTACTTGCTCAACTGGTAAATACTCTTCTCTCCCCCTCCACGCCTTCCCATTGCCTCTATCTGCAAACCTCCTTAATCCACTCCTCCACGTAGAAGTCAACTAAAAGTGATTACTGGGTCTAGCAGAGGTTAGGGGCGAGGGAGACCTTTCTGACCCTCACCCATTGAACAGGTTAATCCAATGAACTTTATTTTAATAATCAAGGGCTCCTCAGCGCGTAAGTAATACAAGTAGTAAATAATAATTTGTCTACTCTCAAGCTAAGAAGTGGCAAAAAAGTGTTGAAAGTGTTAAAAGTGTTAGAACTTTCCAACTGAGAGCATTGCCACTTTTTATATTTCTTTTGATTTGCAAGTAGTTTGTCTGCTTATCTTAAATTTTATCCTCTGGTGGAAATTGTTGGTGGAGGAAAAGTTAATGTATTAGCCAGTATCCACTCTCACAAATCAATTGAAGGATCATGGATCCTGCTATTGTCAGAGTAGGATACTTTAATCTGCCACCTATTTGTTAATTGCTTAGAAAAGAAGGAGCTGTTGTGATATTTTGTTCTGCCATTTCTGATATTTTAAATTATTAGTCCAAATTAAGAAAATATTTTCCTTACATCCACAAAACAAGTGACAGTAGGGACTTACCCTTTCAACCAACTAAATTTTATCAATTCAACAAGTTCTGCCCATTCATTGGTTTATGTTCCTTTACAAGTTTTGCAGACAGTATGCACTGTTTGGAATGGTTAAGATCCAGTCCTGACAGTGATTCTTATTGGCATGATCAGTAAATGTTCATGTCCTAGCATCATCCACCTTTTTAGGCGCATATCATCCTGAGCTACTGGACACATTCCAATTTGAATAATACATTCTTCTTAGCGAATATACCCTTTCTACTTTCAGCTGGTGAATTTATTCTTTACTGCACTTCCTTTAAACACACGCACATGCTCACAAAAAAGAGAAAAAAACCTGTTGTTTAATGTCGCTGGTGCAGAACAGTTGCCACATTCTATGTTTGGGTGAGTTTATCCCTATATGTATACTGTCTGAAAAAGCACTTTGGGAGCATTTGAGATTAAAGGTGCTCAATGAATTAATTGCATTCAGTTATATTAAATTTATATTTACCATTGAATGTAAAATATGTTTATTTTCAGTCAATCAAAAATATACCACTGGTTTTAATGTTTTTTGTCCAATTTAATTTTACCAACATAGCAATCCAAAGGATAAAGAACCTGATTAAATATTCAGTAATTTATTAAGCCAAGTTTTGGGACGTGATTAGACTGTTTTATCCACCAATGGGAATTAGCTTTTATTTAGGAAAGTAGCTAAAAAAAGAGAAGGGAAAATTACTGAAATATTGTTGATTTAAATAATGTATTAGCATCAGAGCATCATTTCATCCTGTGTTCACCTGATGTAGAAAAAGTCTCTCTCAACTGTGGGGTTGTTAATAGTTTCAGAACTCTAGGTCAGCTAAGATTCTACACTGTTGCAGACCTATTTTGAAAAGCTTACTTTTTTTCTATAAAAAGGGCATGTTGATAGATGTTAAATTCAGAAGGAGGGAGGCAAATTTTAGGTTCATCAGTCTTGACAGTATCCCTTAAGTAATTCCTCAGATTTATTCCAACATTTATTGCTCCACTCATCCACAATTCAGCTCACTTCATTGACTCTGATCCACTGTTAAAAAAGCTTCTCTGTGCAGGTCAGACCAACTTTCTGTTTTTTTGTGAAAGCAATTCTTTTTTAGAGCATCTTAAAACTCTTCCTTTAAAATAATTATTTTTAGAAAAAATGCAGAACTGCTGGTCCATGAGAAACAGAGGAAAAGTTTAAATAAAAGAGAGGATGAACTGGGACCCAGGGAAAAGGAGATTCTTCAACATTACTTTGTGTACTTTGTGTACTTTGTCTCACATAAAAGACTTGCATTTTGGTTATATCACTTCAGTAGCAAAACAAGGAGAATTAGTTTTCCAGGATTAGTGGCTTGTATCCCAAGTTATTACCAAAATGCATTTTAATGAAAAAGTGACACTGATAGTCAAGTTAAGCCAAGCTGACGATGAAGACCCATAATTAAAAGCGTAGTATTATTATTGAAACTCAGAGACAGAGTCTAAATTGGCAATGCATTGTCTAAGATCAGTTTTTGTGGAAATATACATCCTTCTAAAAGTCTGAATTTTTGAGGCAGGACCATCAAAATCCATGGTACAGCAAGAGCGTTTTGGACGGCAGTATATGCCTAATGCCTGCATAGTGTATTTAGATTGTCATATCATACTGTCATTCTGGAGGTACTTTAACAGCTTGTGGTGATGGTTCATCTGATAGCAAGACTTGGAGCAAATGTTAATATAATATAAAGTGTTTTTCAGTCATCCTTGATCAAAGATCTGCGAAGTGACATATGATGAACAAGATTTTTCTCCAGCCTCATGGGAGATCTAGATTGATGGTCTATTCCATTCAAAAAGCCTTACCTTACTTGCACATATAGGAAGTGAGGAAATGAATTGTGAATTTTAAATTGCTAAAGAGAGAGCAAATAATCTAACAGGACTGAGTGAGAGATTCTAACGAAAGACCCCTTCTTCGAGTAATGACCACATGGGTGCTCCACTGTAGGTGTGCTTGTGTCCCTGCACTGCTGATGAGAGAACTTCAGTAGCAGTGTCCATTAGGCCCGCACATGTTTGGTGTTCCTCGTGCTGTGCCACAAGACTATCCAGCACACGCAGGCTAACCCATCTCAGTTCCTTCTCAACTGCCACACTAGAAACTGAGCTACTCGCAGTCCATTAGGATTGTTGCTCTTTTCACATTTATATAGTTTGGGTATGTCTACACTATGAAATTAGCTCAAATTTATAGAAGTCTTTTTTTAGAAATCGTTTTTATACAGTCGATTGTGTGTGTCCTCACACAAAATGCTCTAAGTGCATTAACTCGGCAGACTGTGTTCACAGTACTGAAGCTATCATCGACTTTCGTAGCGTTGCACTGTGGATAGCTATCCCACAGTTCCCGCAGTCTCCGCCACCCATTGGAATTCTGGGTTGAGACCCAATGCCTGATGGGGCAAAAACAGTGTCATGGGTGGTTCTGGGTACATGTCATCAGGCCCCCCTCTCCCTCCCTCCGTGAAAGCAATGGCAGACAACTGTTTCGCGCCTTTTTTCCTGGGTTACCTGTGCAGATGCCATACCACGGCAGGCATGGAGCCTGCTCAGCTCACCATCATCATACATCTCCTGTGTGCTGGCAGACATGGGACTGCATTGCTACACAGCAGCAGACGGTGCATTACGACTGGTAGCCGTCATCGTCATACTCCTGGGTGCTCTATTAGGTGACCTCAGTGAGGTTGATCAGGGGCGGC
The DNA here is from genome assembly GCF_003597395.2 of Chelonoidis abingdonii. NCBI lineage: Eukaryota > Metazoa > Chordata > Testudines > Testudinidae > Chelonoidis > Chelonoidis abingdonii. Next base: position 81,252,311 of record NC_133773.1, read on the forward strand.
TGGGCAAACATGGGAGTGACTCAGCCAGGTCATTCCCCAGTCGTACTATCTTCTGGTGAGCATCCAGGAGATGATGACTAACAATTGTAATGTAGCATCTTCTGCTGAGCACCCAGGAGGTGATGATGGCTAGCAGTCATACTGCACCATCTGCTGCCAACCTAAGATGTATAAGATAGATGGAGTGGATCAAAACAAGAAATAGACTAGATTTATTTTGTATTCATTTGCTCCCCACTCCCTCCATGACATCAACGGCCTGCTAAACCCAGGGTTTTGAGTTCAATCTTTGAGGGGACCATTCTATGTGACAGTTGTTTGTTTCTCCTTGATGCAAAGCCACCTCCTTTGTTGATTTTAATTCCCTGTAAGCCATGTCATCAGTCGCCCCTCCCTCTGTCAAAGCAGTGGCAGACGATGGTTTTGCGCCTTTTTTCTGTGCAGACGCCATAGCACTGGGAACATGGAGCCTGCTTAGATCACCGTGGCAATTATGAGCACTGTAAACACCACGCGCGTTATCTTGCAGTATATGCAGAACCAGAACCTGCAAAAGTGAAACCAGGCAAGGAAGCGATGGCAGCACGGTGGCAATAGTGATGAGGACATAGACATGGACATAGACTTCTCACAAAGTACAGGCCCTGGCAATGTGCACATCATGGTGTTAATGGGACAGATTCATGCTGTGGAATGCCAATTTTGGGCCCGGGAAACAAGCACAGACTTGATGGGACTGCATTGTGTTGCAAGTCTGGGACAATTCCCAGTGGCTGCGAAACTTTCGCATGTGTAAGAGCACTTTCATGGAACTTTGTGACTTGCTTTCCCCTGCCCTTAAGTGCCAGAATACCAAGATGAGAGCAGTCCTCACAGTTGAGAAGCGGGAGACGAAAGTCCTGTGGAAGCTTGCAATGCCAGACAGCTACTGGTCAGTTGGGCATCTATTCGGAGTGGGAAAATCTAGTATGGGGGCTGCTGTGATCCAAGTAGCCAACGCAATCAAAGAGCTGCTGCTATCAAAGGTAGTGACTCGGGGAAATGTGCAGGTCATAGTGGATGGCTTTGCTGCAATGAGATTCCTAATTGTGGTGGGGCGATAGACGGAACCCATATCCCTATCTTGGCACAAGAGCACCAAGCCAGCAAGTGCATAAACCGAAAGGGGTACTTTTCAATGGGGCTGCAAGCACTGGTGGATCAGAGGGGATGTTTCACCAACATCAACGTGGGATGGCTGGGAAAGGTACATGACGCTCGCATCTTCAGGAACTCCGGTCTGTTTCAAAAGCTGCAGGAAGGGACTTTCTTCCAAGTCCAGAAAATAACAGTTGGGGATGTTGAAATGCCTATAGTTATCCTTGGGGACCCAGCCTACCCCTTAATGCCATGGCTTATGAAGCCATACACAGGCAGCCTGGACAGTAGTCAGGAGCTATTCAGTTATAGGCTGAGCAAGTGAAGAATGGTGGTAGAATGTGCATTTGGATGTTTAAAAGCTCGCTGGCGCAGTTTACTGACTTGGCTAGACCTCAGCAAAACCAATATTCCCATTGTTATTACTGCTTGCTGTGCGCTCCACAATATCTGAGAGAGTAAGGGGGAGATGTTTATGGCGGGGTGGGAGGTTGAGGCAAATCGCCTGGCTGCTGATTGCGCTCAGCCAGACACCAGGGTGGTTAGAAGAGTACAGGAGGGTGTGGTGCACATCAGAGAAGCTTTGAAAACTGGCCAGGCTACGGTGTGAACATTCTATTTGTTTCTCCTTGATGAACCTCCCACCCTTGGTTCACTCTACTTCCCTGTAAGCTAACCACCCTCCCCTCCCCTCTTTGATCACACACTTGCAGAGACAATAAAGTCAATGCATCACACAAACAGAGGGATAACTGCCAAGGTGGCCCAGGAGGGGTGGGGCAGAAGGGAAGCATTGGGTGGGGTTGGGGAGGAGGGAAGGACAAGGCCACATTGCACTTTAAAACTTTACAACTTAAAAACTTTAAAACTTATTAAATGCCAGCTTTCTGTTGCTTGGGCAGTCCTCTGGGGTGGAGAGGCTGGGTGGCTGGAGCCCCTCCCACTGCATTATTGGGCATCTGGGTGAGGAGGCTATGGAACTTCGGGTGGAGGGTGGTTGGTTACTCAGGGGCTGTAGTGGTGGTCTGTGCTCCTACTGCCTTTCCTGCAGCTCAGCCATACACTGGAGCATGAGTTTGATGATCCAGCAGCCTGAGCATTGACTCCTGCCTTCTGTCAGCAAGCTGACGCCACCTATCATCTTCAGCCCACCACTTACTCTCTTCAGCCTGCGACCTCTCCTCGTTTTCATATTGTGCTTTCCTGCACTCTGATATTGTCTGCCTCTACGCATGACAGCATGAGCTCAGAGAACATTTCATCCCAAGTGCGTTTTTTTTCACCTTCTAATCTTTGCTAGTCTCTGGGAAGGAGAAACATATGCAGTTGGTGAAGGAAAAGAAAGGGAGAGTGATAGTTAAAAAGACACATTTTACAGAACAATGGGTATACTCTTTCACGGTAAACCGTGCTGTTAACATTACATAGCACATGTGCTTTTGTTACAAGGTCGCATTTTGATGGCTTCACCCCTCCCCACCACCATGTGGTTAACAGCAGGGAACATTTCTTTTCAGCCACAGGCAAACAGCCCAGCAGGAACGGGCACCTCTGAATGTTCGCTTAATAAAACCACCCTATTTCAACCAGATGACCATGAATGATATCACTCTCCTGAGGATAACACAGAGAGATAAAGAACAGATGTTTGAATGCCAGCAAACACCGGGACCATACGCCGCAATGCCTTGTTCTGCAATGATTCCCAGCTACGTGCTACTGGCCTGGCGTGGTAAAGTGTCCTACCCTGGAGGATGGAATAAGGCTGCCGTCCTCAGAAACCATTTGCAAAGGCTTTGGGAGTACATCCAGGAGAGCTTTATGGAGACGCCTCTGGAGGATTTCTGCTCCATCCCCAGACACGTTAACAAACTTTTCCAGTAGCTGTACTGGCCATGAATGCCAGGGCATATTAATCATTAAACACGCTTTCTTTTAAACCATGTCTAATATTTACAAAGGTACCAGAGGTCCTTTCTCCACCTACACGGTCCGGGAGCCCATCTTAGGTGGATTTGGGGTTACTGGCTCCAGGTTCAGGGTGAGAAACAGATCCTGGCTGTTGGGGAAACCAGTTTCTCCACTTCCTTGCTGTGAGCTGTCTTCAACCTCCTACTCATCATATTCCTTGTCCCCAAAACCCGCTTCCGTGTTGCATCCTACTCCACTGACAGAGTCAAAGCACAGGGTTGAGGTACTGGTGGCTGCACCCCCTAGAATGGCATGCAGCTCATCATAGAAGCAGCATGTTTGGGGCTGTGACCTGGAGCGGCTGTTTGCCTCTCTGATTTTTTGGTAGACTTGCCTGAGCTCCTTAATTTTCATGCGGCACTGCCGCGAGTCCCTGTTATAGCCTCTGTCTTTGGAGACTTTTTCAAATGTTTTGGCATTTCGTTTACTGGAATGGAGTTCACCTAGCATGGATTTGTCTCCTCATACATTCGGTCCATGCTGGAGTTCCTTTGCAATTCTGGGACTCCATGGTCACCTCTGCTGATGACCTCTGCGTGGTCACCTGTGCTGATCAGCTCGCAGTGCTGGCCAAACAGGAAATGAAATTCAAAAGTTCGCAGGACTTTTCCTGTCTACCTGGCCAGTGCATCTGAGTTGAGAGCGCTTTCCAGAGTGGTCACAATAGAGCACTGTGGGATAGCTCCCAGAGGCCAATACTGTCGAATTGCATCCACGCTACCCTAAATTCAACCCGGCAAGGCCGATTTCAGCGCTAATCCCCTCGTTGGAGGTGGAGTAAAGAAATCGATTTTAAGAGCTCTGTAAGTCGGAAAAAGGGCTTCGTTGTGTGGACGGGTGAAGGGTTAAATCGAAGTAACGCTGCTAAATTCGACCTAAAATCATAATGTAGACCGTGCCTTAATCTGTTAGCATAATATAGTTATAGTTCATCCTTTACCCCTTTTGTTCTTCACCCCCAAAAATAAAAATAACTAAAAAAAACATTTATTTTCCTGCTTTTCTTCCCCTTCAGACCCTTCCCCCTCACCCCTCACGGGCTATTCCCATTTCATCGGGCTTCAAGAAGTTCCAAGAAGGCAATCCTGAACCTGACACAAATTATAATGCAGAGGGTCCATTCCCTTTCTGATCCGAAAGTGACTATTATTGATTATCTATAATTCTATGATTACTGATAATGTGATAATGCCCAAAGGACAAAATCAGGAACAGAGTCAGCTCTGTTAGTACAAACACATAGAAAGACATGGTCTCTTCTATGGGTAAATAAGGTACCAGCCCTTTTCCTGGTGAAACTTACTCTCTGTTCCATGTTGGCTCAGCTGCACTGACTTGAGGGACAAGGACAGAGTCAAAGCTCCACTGGCTCACTCCTTATCCAACTGCCTGGGAAGGCATGTAGTGGCCCTGCAGTAACAACTCACTCCTTCTCATTGTCACCTGTGATGCAGGTAGCCAAGCTGTGAACCCAGGGATGTAAGGAACTCCCTTATTCCTTCATTGTATGCATAGTCTAGCTCACAATTGAACCTTAAATATTCAAGACACACACACATAAGCATATAAGCAAAATATCACATATCTTATTAGAGTTTTCTTCTGTTTTCCCAAACCATCCTCCACCACCTTCCATCTTAACTCTCTCTGCCTAATTGTTTCAGCTAAAATTACCCACAATTAATAACCAAATGTGCAATCCTTCCACTTAGTCTCCTAGCCCGAGAAATAGAATCAAACTCAGTGGCATAGGTATGAAGGGGAGTAGCAGCCAATTAGATGGTGCCTCTGTTACAGGGTGAGTTCATAGTCCCTCCTGACTCTTCTCACTCCTTCCTGAAAGTTGTGGCTCCTCTCCCCTTCTACTCCAGCGAGGACAGGATGACTATCCATTCTGGGTCAGGAGCAGTGGCCAGCATGGTTTCTCCTGACCTAAGAGAAGTTGGGTAACTCCTGCGATCATGTAATTTTAGTCCTAGCCAGTGTCTCAGGACTGTTGTCAGCAGTGCCTCTCCTGATTGACCAGAAACCATTCCTTAGTTCCTGTAATTCTCTTCCCAGTCCCAAACCTATCCCTGCACTCTGCAGGCTTTCTTTTAGATGTTCTGCACAGAAAGCTTCCGCTTAAACCAAGTGGGTCAGGCATCCACATTCTATGTGGGCAAATAAGACAAATATTGGTTATGGAGGACAAAAAGAGAGAATAGACAGTTGTGAGGGGAAGAGAAGCAGAAATTTGATGAGGGTAGGAAACAGAAGGAGCTAGGGAATAAGAAAGGGGAGAGAGCTTACCAGAGAGCTATGTTTAGATTTTGGTGAATTATAAATTATTTTCTCTCCCTTTTTTCTCTCACTGTTCTAGGGAAATAATTTACATTTCACCAGAATGCACAGAAAACTGTAAGGGTCCCAGCACCCCGTGCTCTTGACCTACTTGAAAAATTATACCTTGACTTTTTAAAAAAAACATTGGCAGCTGCCCTTGATAAATGAGGACATGTCATCCCTCTGACAGAACACAACTTTATTTTGCTTTCATGTCTGATACTGTGTCTCAGAATATCTTACTTGAAATATATCTAACTTAAAATACTTCAAATTATCTGGGTCAAAAACATGGTCATGTGGATTGAAAACCTGCTCAGAAACCATAAATTAAAGGGTAATCTATCAAATTGAGAGGAAGTCATCACAGGGATCATTTATTGAACTGGTTTTATTTAACATCATCATTAATGATGTGGACAAGGGAGTAAACAAGAGTACTCCAGAGTGCAAAGCAGAGTACAGAAAAAGAAGTGAACCAAACTACACTCCAGGACTTTGGTTATGTCTACACTTGGCAGGGGGTAGAGGACAGACACTGCACCCACAGCTAACACAAGTAGAAATAGTAGCGTAGATGGTGAGACACGGCTTAGGTGAGTAGAGTAGGGTGCCCTACATGCTTGATCCTCCAGGGTATAAGCCCTACGTGGCTCTCTATATGCCCAAGCAGAGTTGTTCAGTGATCCCTCAGCACCCTTCCCTGGCTGCAGTGAGACTTTCCCCACTGCCTCTCTGCTGCTGGAGCCTTTTGCTGTGGCATGTAGCTATATGCTGCAGTGACAGGTATGGATGAAGCCTGCCATTCACTGCAGTGTGTAGCTACATGTGTCATACCTGTACTCTGCCTTAAATGTAGAGAGAGCCTTTGAGTGCACTTCTAACGTGTCCACAAAGGATATTACTGCACAGCAAGTGATCCGCTATAAATTCACACCCTGGCTTGTTGCGTGGTAACTTGCCATGTAGACAAATCCTTATTGGCAAATTGAAAAGTATTCAGAAAAGCATAAGAAAAATGATCAGGAAGCTAGAGGAATTAACTTATGGGGAAAGATTGAAAGAGCTAAACATTTTACTGTATGTGTAGGCTAAGCATGGACTAAGTGGGGACAAATTTTTCAAAGGTGGGAGAGAGATGATTTAGTACCATAACTAGGAATGTAATTAGTTGTAATAGGATGAAACTAAGGAAGGAAAAATTTATGCTGAATAGCAGGAAAAATATCTGACCGTGATTCCATTAGGATGGGTAATAGTCTGCCAAAGGAAGTGGTAGAAGCTCTGTTTCTTGCAATATTTTAAACTAGAACAACAGCAACAGCAAAACAGAAATGTACTGTTGGGAACAATGCTGCACTGGCCGAAGAGAGATGGATTAGATAACTTAGTTGATCTTTCGTATTGCTGTGTATAAATTTTCCAGATGAGGTATAGCTGGCCAGTTATTTTATCATAGTGACTATTATTCTAGAGTGTTACAATAGTCTGTTTCACCAGCTGCATGCGCAGTATTGTATATTGCCTATTCAGCATTTCCAACTTCAAGTGTTCAGAAGTTGAATCTGCCCCTCCACCCAAAAAAAAGTGTGCAGTTGGCTCAAATATCATGAGATTTTAATAAAATAATAAATGTTGGGTTCTTTATATTTGCCTTTTGATTCTGAGCCTTTAGGATGTGCTCAGATGATATTTTAATCTTTTTTTCTGCAGTCATGAGGGATATTTTGGAAGAGTGGGAATTCTAAATTATAACTGCAGTACAGCTTGAAAAGCCTTCTTGCAGGTACAAAGAGTTTCCACAAGTAATGGGAACAGTACAGTGTGACATCAGTAAGTAATAATTTTTCACCCTGTAAATGTCTAGGAAAATGTTCCTAATACAAGTCACAATTATCCTGGAAGTTTACAAACAGAAAGTTAGAATGAAGCTGGAGCTGAAAATAAGCAGGATAAATGTATACCAAAAGTAGGTCAGATAGTTCAGTAAAGACACCAACTTTTTCTACACAGAAGCAGAAATGTGCATACTGACTGCGTGAATACTAAGACCATCAAAAAAGAGAGCCACAAGTGAAAACCAGAGCTCGCTCTCTTACAATAATATTTCTGATGAAGAAATAGCAAAGAATCCTGTGGCACCTTATAGACTAACAGACGTTTTGGAGCATGAGCTTTCGTGGGTGAATACTCACTTCGTCAGATGCATGTAGTGGAAATTTCCAGGGGCAGCAAGCTAGAGATAATGACTTTAGTTCAATCAGGGAGGATGAGGTGCTGTTCTAGCAGCTGAGGTGTGA
>NC_133773.1:81560827-81637822 GCF_003597395.2 Chelonoidis abingdonii
AGGGAGGTTGAAGTGCTCTCCTACAGGTTTTTGTATATTGCCATTCCTGATATCTGATTTGTGTCCATTTATCCTTTTCCGTAGTGACTGTCCAGTTTGGCCGATGTACATAGCAGAGGGGCATTGCTGGCATATGATGGCGTATATTACATTGGTGGACGTGCAGGTGAATGAACCAGTGATGGTATGGCTGATCTGGTTAGGTCCTGTGATGGTGTCGCTGGTGTAGATATGTGGGCAGAGTTGGCATCGAGGTTTGTTGCATGGATTGGTTCCTGAGCTAGAGTTACTATGGTACGGTGTGCAGTTGCTGGTGAGAATACGTTTCAGGTTGGCAGGTTGTCTGTGGGCAAGGATTGGCCTGCCACCCAAGACCTGTGAAAGTGTGGGATCATTGTCCAGGATGGGTTGTAGATCCCTGATGATGCGTTGGAGGGGTTTTAGCTGGGGGCTGTATGTGATGGCCAGTGGAGTCCTGTTGGTTTCTTTCTTGGGTTTGTCTTGCAGTAGGAGGCTTCTGGGTACACGTCTGGCTCTGTTGATCTGTTTCCTTATTTCCTCGTGCGGGTATTGTAGTTTTGAGAATGCTTGGTGGAGATTTTGTAGGTGTTGGTCTCTGTCTGAGGGGTTAGAGCAGATGCGGTTGTACCTCAGTGCTTGGCTGTAGACAATGGATCGTGTGATGTGCCCGGGATGGAAGCTGGAGGCATGAAGGTAGGCATAGCGGTTGGTAGGTTTTCAGTATAGGGTGGTGTTAATGTGACCATCACTTATTTGCACCGTGGTGTCTAGGAAATTTCCACTACATGCATCTAACGAAGTGGGTATTGACCCACAAAAGCTCATGCTACAACACGTCTGTTAGTCTATAAGGTGCCACGGGATTCTTTGCTGTTTTTACTTAGCTAAGTAGCTTTAGTGGCAGAAAATACACGGACTTTAAAAGTGAATTTCAAATACTGCTGTACTGGTTCATGGCTATTTCTTAGCCCAGCAGGTAGCTTTCATCCTAAAATTTTCTCTGTCAGAATTGCTGTATTTGTAACATTTAAGAAGGTTTTATATTAATATTGTAAAACTTTTTGGAATTTTAAAGTCTCCCCATGACTGCGTAATTAGTTTCATCCATAGCATGTTATTGGTATCAAACTAGCTGTCAAACAGATTATCTTGAGATATCTCTGTCACTACTCCTAAAAAAAATCTACTCTTAACAGATCATTCAGATTCTCATTAGTTCAGGACAGATATTCCAGGTTTTATTCTTTTCCTTTAAGAAAGCAGACTGCGGAAGACCAGGGGTGATAGGGACTGATAAATGATTATACAAGAACCTCTTACCCTACGTGGCTGTGTGGTAGGATGACTGCCCCACACAGGTAGATGGAGGGTTAAAGCAGTCCTCAGGGAGGCTGCACAAAACCCTACCAATGGGAGGAGGGCATGTAGAGAGCCAATCAGCAGAAGGTTTGTTGTAGCAGCAAATCAGGGCCAGGGAGGGCCATATAAGAAGGGCTGCTCAACCCTGAAGTGCAAGAGAGAAGGACTGGCTGCCTTAGAGGTGTACCTTAGATAGAGCAGTACTGGGCAGGGTCAGGGGAGCAATAGGGAGGCTCCAGCCTGAGGACTGCCAGACTGAGGCCCCTGATACAAAGGGCCAGGCAGGTACTAGAGCTATGGGGAAGTGGCCCAGGGAAGAAGGCAGTGAGAGTTGGAGGAGTGGCAGCACGTGGCCACTGGCTAAAGGGTCCCTGGGTTGGGGCCTGGAGTAGTGAGTGGGCCCAGCCTACCCCCTCACCTGTCACAGAGGGAGTGGCCAGTAAACGGACTGCAGTTTACCCCTTGAGGCGAGGGGCCAGACCAAAGGCTACAGTAGGCTGCAGCGGAAAGTGGATGGACTAAAGACAGCCAATTCCCCTGGAGGGAGAAAGTGTAGTGGGGCACAGCCCGAGGACATGCCCAAAAGAGGATGCCATGGTCTGGGGAGTGATGTGCGTCTTAGAGGTGGAGGAGAATTGATGGTGGAGAGACACCACTAGAGAAAGGTGCACTGGCATCCAAGAGTTAATTCCCAGCACGGCCAGAAGGGGGTGCTGAGGTGGTGAGTCCTGCCCCATCACAAGCTGATTTAACTCCAGCTCAGACCGGTTGTGACAGAAGGTTATTACCCTTCCAACAGGGCTCCATGGTCTACATAAAATGAATTGGTGGTTTCAGTCCAGCTCCTATGAGTACACACACCAGAAACCACCACCCCAATTGGCAATCTTGATGGCAGTCTCAGGAGAAAGGCCAAGGATTGAATGAACATTGGGGTGAAAAGGTAGGTCACTCCCAAATCCGACGAGATTGGACAGCACCTGCTGGGGTTCTCCAGGGACCAGACTTTCAAAGACTATCAAAGGTGCTGAATTGACTGGTACTAAATCTGCATGGGAGTTTTTGTAAGAGAATTAACTGTACCACACAAAAGTTACATAACGTAAGGAGAAAAAGCTTTTGCCTAAAGGTTATCTTCCCTCATACATCAATTTCTTCATTTTCACATTTAAAAAAAGTCAACCACCGCCACCAGTCAAGGCTCTGTCTTACCTGTATATAATTCCAGCTAAATCAAACAGGCGCCGGGCAGCTGTCATTTCAGGGCTATCATGGTATTTGTCAGACATAAAAATAACTTCTTTTATACCTAGAAACATTATGAAAAAAGACATGCTACAATTACAAGCAGAAATAAATATGGTAGGAGAAAATTTAGATGTATACAAAGGCTAAAAAGAGCACCTATCCATACACTCTAGGTGCCACATCACATTAAAGAATGGAGCAGTACAAAATAGAGCTGTTCAGAAAATAGCCTCTCCGTGGAAAATTTTTGGTGAAAATAAAAAGTTCAAATTTTCCCTGAAAAACAATTTTCAGCCAAAACCTCAAAAGTATATGGGTGGCTTTTTGTTTGTTTTTTAAATGAAGAGCTGAAGTTTTCCATGGAAAGCATACACTTTCTGTGAAAAGTTTCATTTAGCTGAAAACTCAGTTTTCCATCAACAACAATTTTGATGGAAATTTTTCACTTAGTCTGTGTACAAACCAATATGACTCATCACAATTAAGCTAGGCAGCAACTTAAAATCTCAAGTCTCCAGCCACCTTTCAAAAATTCCCTATTTTTCAAATACACGTCCTAGATATGGGTAACTGACTGTGCCCCAGCTCTTAATTAACTACTCTTGCCTAAAATATGTCAGAGGAGAAATGAAGAGGCAGAACCAGGGGTGATTACAAATTTTTCAATGGCTACCACATTTTCTCTGTTAAAATGCATCCCTAATTATAACTATTAACATTTAGCTATTTAACTACTGATCAAAGCACACAAAGAAAATGAACCACCATATTGTGAAGAGCTGCAAATCTGAGTGGAATCTTATTTTGGTGTCATAAATGAGTACATCTTGGTTTGGATTCCAAACAACGCTAGTTCTTTTTCACCCCTGTTACAATCCCTGTAAAGTTCAGAAGGCATTAACTGTGGATTAATTTGGTTCTTCTAGAATCTTGATCATCAGTGTCACGTTTACTCCCCCCCTCTCCTGGTCTCTCTGTGTATATCAAGGTAGAGGTGTACCCCCACCTCCATAGGAATCAGACTTTTTAACTCTGAAGTCCTTTTATCTGGTAGATCCCAGTATCACCAAACATTCACAGCATATGGGACACAAGTTATAGGATCTCAAACTAAAATTTGGGTCCTCTTGTCTTTCTAGCATATATCTAGATGCACTTACTTGGGAAGCCATTGAATTACTTCCTTGTTTGTTTTTCTAATAGCACCAACATAAATCAGATTAATGCATCAAGGAAGAAGTCTTATTAGCCAATACAGAATAACTTTCCCTCACTGATCTAGTTATATGCAGGACTTTGTCTATATGAACACTCAGGTTGCAGAAAGCCTGGCTACTCCACACTAAGCCTGCCATGCACTAAGTATCTGAGGACCTTGCTGCCGTGCACTAAAAGTTCCTTATTGCATTCCAATCTACTCCTGTTTCAAAGCAGGATAGATTAAATCACATTAGGGGACTTTTAGTGCATGGCAGCAGGATCCACACAGACACTTAGTGCCACCGGTATATGGGGTGTTCACTTGTCCGCGGGGAGAACCCACAAATTTTTCCCCAGAGCCAAATTCCATTTTCTGCCCTGCCCCCACGTGTGGCAGGAGTCCTAGTCCCATTGGGTGATACCCTGGATTCCATGATGAGGAGAGGGAGTGGACTGCATCCTTGCCCCCGGGGTTTGCACTCTATGATGGCTGTGGAGTCCCTCTTTTCCTCCCTATGTGTTGGAGTGAGGCAACCAGCGCTTCCTCCCATCTGCCTCAGGTCTATTTACATTTTTATAAATCATTATGCAGTTATAGATGAAGGAACAAATGTCTTTTCCCCTCCCTCCTGCTCTAGTGGGTACCATATGGTTAGCAGCATTCTTACCAGTCTCAGTGTCCCTTCTCTCAGTGAAGTTTGGATACACAGCACCTTTCACTTGTGACTTAGTTTCACCCATTTCTCCTTGTGATTTTGGCTACAGCAGTGCTCAGCTCTGTCTCAGTTTCCTTGGTAAAGGGTAGGCAGTGAGCTAGCTTCCCTAGTCACAGAGTCAGACTTCAGAGAATTTACATGTGGACCTGTGTGACTGTCATCTACCATGCAGAAATGGATAGAGGTCCTTCACTTTATACACTTGTTCACAGATGCTGCACATGTAGCTTTACCTTAAGAGCCTGTCCCTACGGTCACAAGTAGGTGGAAATTATACACCCCCCTTCCATCCTAGCCTCTCCATTCACATTTTGGATAACAGCTTCACTCACTCTTATGGCCTGATACCAGTCTTTTGTTTGTACAGGGAAAAGATCAGGATTTTGGCTTAAGCTTATACTATATCATACTCAAGTTTTAATACATCAAAATGGTATATCTTCTAGCATCCCAAACACCAATATTCTCTAACCTTCCTGGGTATGTAGAGGAAGGTGGATCAAAGGCAGGACGAAGGGTTCTACCTTGAGTACCTTCATTCATATTTTACATTCTCCCAGAATTTGAGGAGATTTCACTACATGAGGTCAGAATATAGTTCAATCAGTCCCGAAATCACTATACCCTGTAAATGTCTCTCCATTAACTTTCACCTTCTGTTCTCTCAAGAGATAACCCCTTCATAAACACATATTTTGTTAACTCAGAGTTTTAGGAGTTTAGACAGGGAGTTTTATGGAACCAAAGTTTACTGCAGTTACACCTAATAATCTGAAAAAAGGCAAAACATTCAGGCCAGCACACTTGCTGCAGTGGTGTAGATTTATAACAATTGTAATGAAAGATATAATTAAAGTAGGATCATAGAAGTCTTATGACATTTACGAGCAAAGATATTTTAAAATCTTAAAATATCTATCTACCATGTATTACATTCAAATTAAAGTTTCATGTATATACTCTCAACAGACATTGTGTCAGGCAGAAGTTTATTTCTTTTCCCCATACTCTATTCTGTGTATCAGAGCACAGTAAACTGACAGTAATGATATGCAATGCCTGTGCTGTTCTTTGTCAGCGCCTGGTCTAAGAAGTTGTAAACCTAAATTAAAAACACGCTAAGAATCACAGAGGATGCAATTAGCACTGGAAAAACTTGGCACCACTCAAATGCAAAAACACAAGAAGTATCTTATGAAGTTGATAGTGCAATTAATTTAGATCTAAACAACAGCAAATTAAAATCAAATAAATCTGTTATAAGGTACTGATGAGCAAGCAGTGCTGCAACTCTGATGAATCGAGCTGGCATCATTGCTCCTTACCTGCCTGGATGATGAGCTTTGCACATTCATTACATGGAAACAAGGCAACATACATGCTGCAACCTTTCACATCAGCTGAGTTTTTGTTCATAATGGCATTCAATTCAGCATGGCACACTGGATTTAAAAAAAGCAGAAGAAAAATATTCATAATACTGTTCATTAAAATGAGTCAATCTAAAATTAACTAAGTGTTAAGAGGTAGCTGCTTGCATTCTTTCAAAGTCAAATAACCTGACTTGTTCATTATAGAGGGAAAAGAAAAAAATTAAACCAGAAATACCAAGATTAATGAAGGTCAATTGTTCTGACCAGACTGCTGATTAGGAATGAAATCATTAAGCACATTGGCATTGCCATTTCCTAGCACCTATAGTAGGCAACAAAGCTCTAGGGCTGAAACTACTTGGTCTTCAACCACCCTAAGTATAGCAATATCTCACAGCTTCACAACTCTAGAGTATCTAACTGCCAATATAAAACAGCTCATTTATTGTTTACATGCACAGACAGGAACATTCTTATGGCTACACAAGTGCTATGTGCACTCTTAAGAGCAGGAGAATCATGAAGTAAAACCGAGCAGTTCTGTCCTCAGGGTGTCAGAACTGCTCAGCTTTGCTGCATGATTCTCTCATCCTGTGAATACACAAGAGACACTCATAACCATAAGAAATGTCCTTATCTTTAATGTTAAGTGAGTATACTGATCATGAAAAGATGCCAGCTTTCTTGAATGAAAAAAACAAAGTCCTCTATTTCGCTAAAGCACAGATATAGCAAAGGCAGCAGCTTCACTGTATCATTCCACCAGCATGTCTCAGCTCTTAAGAACAGACCACATCTATAGGTCTAAATTCTCATACTGGACACATCAAGAGGCTATTTAATGTTTTGCAAACTGGAGTATATTTCAGTTTCCCTGGACATTCAATCATTTAAGGCCCCTGGGCAGGGCAGGGCAGGGCAGTGATGTGTGCAATATAAAATACTGGATAGATGAAGTAGATGGCAGTTCCAGAAGAGTACACCCTGCTAAGTAGTATCAAGAACAATAGTGGATTTTGTGATTCGGATACCTGATGAGTAGAAAAAGGACTGAGATCACCAACGTATTATATAGATAGAATTCCAGAAATGCCACTCTGTGGGTCTGAAGCCCGTTATGTCTGTAGAGTCAGTGTGAAGTGATGGAAACAGCCATAAGCAGGGTTAAGAGATCTTTTTGTTTAGAATGTCACCAGGCTGAATCATCTCTGGGTTCTTCAGTCTGTTACTGTCCAGTATTTAAGTTCTCAGCCATTTTGACATTACAAATTACACTGGATAGTGTACAGCTACAACGAGGCATGTATTTATGCCAGGCCAAGATTCTCAGGCCTGGTCTATACTACTGAGTTAAGATGTTTTATGTCAACCTAAGTCGACTTAATTATGTCAGTGTATACACTACAGCATTGTCCCACTGATGTAAGTGCCTCATTATATTGACGTAACTCCATCTCCACCAGAGACATAGGGTTTATGGAGGTTAGGGCAATTAATGTCTGTGTAGACACTGCATTCTGTACGTTGTCTGTTGTCTTTCTTATCAATTTCACAGTGCTGGTTCTCAAACTACCAGGAGGTATGAACTGTGTTTTTCCCCTTTTTTTTTTAAAAAAAGGTTCCAGCTGTCAGCCCTGGGTCATTGGGGCTGGTGCAGAAGGCTTGTGTACAGCCGGGGGTGGGGGGGAGGGATAAAAGGGACAGCTGGACCACCCACTCCCACAGCTGTTATCCTGAGCCCCACCACAGTGGCTTGGACTCGCCTCCCCTGCCCCCACCCATTCACTGGGAGGCCGTCCATACTCTCCTTCTCCCCTTCCCTCAGTCCCCCACCTGGAGGTGACAGTGGGGTTCCGGCTGACAGCCTTAAGGCTGCAGCAGCAGTGCAAAAGTAAGTGTGGAAAATTGGTGCTATGTTTGTGTGGAAAGTGATAGATACTTTAACATGGGCATAGTTTTGGGGGACAGGGGATGGCATTTCCCCACCCCCCAAACTGCAAGTTTTGGGCAGGTGGCCACCGCTACATACCTGCCAAGGCTTGTAGTATGGTGGCTGGGGGGAGACAATGCTGCTGCAAAGTGCAGCCCCTGCCTGCGCTGGTTTGCACTTGCCTGAGGCTTGCAGTTTGGAGGGGTAATGCTGCCAGTTCCCCCAACTACACCCATGTTAAAAAGTGGGAGGCATGGTCCCCAGGCCCCTAGTTCTGGCACGGGTCCCCCCCCACCCCCGCTTATACAATGGTTCCAGCACCCTTGCCTCCATGCCATGGTAAGGCTTTGGATAAGACACTAGAAGGTGAACAGTCTGGTTAATGTGAAATTCAGAAAAACACCTTAGGGATGAATTTGAGATGCAGGTGCAAAAACACTTTGTCCTTGTGAAAACTATGCATGTCAGGTCCACCACAAAGGCCCCAAGCTCCCCCCGCTCCTCTACTAGTGGAGGTAATTGGCTGCCAGGAAGGCAACATTCATCAATAGGTGAAGAAGAGAACAGGAGGACAAAGGCTCAAATGGTGGTCTTATAAGCACAGAGAGGTAGAATCCTACAAATCTGCAGATACCTGCTTTATAGGATCTCAAAGGTGGGAAAGCAGCTGTCTGCAGCTCAGAGCCTAGAAAGCTGCTTCCCCACATTCCAGATCCTATATTCCCTCTCTGCATACTTACTTACTTTGCAGAAGTGGCTGTCTCCCTCTACAACTGATGTGATATGGCAATGACATCAGGAGAGGTTTCCTAAATTGCTTGGCTGCTAAACCATCAGGATAGGAGCACGGGGGATTTTGCTCCGTCTTGACCTATGACTGCCTCTCTCTCTGTACACAGGGGAGAGAGAATATAGGATCTCAAAGATGGGGAAGTGCAGACAGCTGCTTCCCCACCTTTGAGATCCTATATACAGTACACACGCATGCACACAGACACTCCTCCCAAGATGCAATGCAGATCCCAGGTTGGATACAAGCTGATTCTTGAGGATGTGGATCGAATGCGGATCCACATTTTTGTATCCGCACAGGGCTCTACAGAGAGGACAAGGTTCAGATGCCATGTAGGGACTGGTTGAGAACTGGAAGGAATGTCCTTATGATATCCTTCAGGAACCTTGCAGTAGTGGAACGGGTAAAGACTGAGCATGCCTCCACACATGGCCTTCTAAAATTTCCCCCACCTCACCAAGATCTTCATCAGAGGCAAGGTCCCCACAGACAGAACACAAACTCAAACCAGCACCAGACCCTACCACAACAACAGATGCAAAACCTGCATACGTATCTCCGCTACTGCAATGATCAATACTTACCTTCCCAACACGCGTTTCAAAATTCATGGGTTCTACAGATGCCTACGACAGCATGTGGTATACATCAACCAATGTATCAAATGCCTCAACAACTGAAATCAGATAATCATAAGGCTCTTGAATGAACTCACACAGGAAAATGATAAAAGATAAAAACACTATCACCCATGGGCAAACAATCATTTTGTATCTGACCTCTCAGTACTCATCCTCAAAAGGAAACCTGCATAAACCCTGCATAACAAGTGAGCCTGGTAACTTAAATTCATAACTCTGCTGGACTCTAAAAACCATGGACTCAGAGACCATGGTTTTATGGCTCATTACATCAGTTTGTAGACACATCCCACCGCTTGCTAACCCTTAATTGTCCATTTCATTTTAAGTGATCCCCCTACAACGTGTGTTAATCTTTCATGCTTAACCTGTCCCAACTTGTATTTAGCTTAGACACACTGATTTCCTTCTTGAAACCTGAAGAGCAGCTCCGTGATGCTCACAAGCTTGTACTTTCCAACAGAAGTTGGTCCAATAGATGCTATTATGTCACTTGCCTTGTCTCACATATATAAATATAATAAATAGACATCTTGTCTGATTTGACCTGAATGTGCATGGACCAGATAGTAAATAGAAATGTTTTGAATGCCTCATGCACTGCCCGAAGCTCAAGCAGGTTGATATGAAGCCTGGATTCCTGTGGGAACCAGGAACCTTGGGCTGTCTGGTCATCCAGATGTGCTCCCCATCCTAGAGATATCTTTATGATAAATGTCTTTGCAGGTAGTGAAGGAATAAAGAGAACTCTCTCAAATACTTTGAAGTCTCACCAGGTGAGGGACGTCAGCATGTTCTATGGAAGTGAGACCTTCCCGTTCAAGGAGCCTGTGCTGAACCAGACCTGGAGGCACCATAAAAGCAGACATAGGTGATGCGCATGTAGTGGTCATGTGACTGACATTCTGCTCACGACACCTAGAACTGTAAGCCAGTGCGTTACCCCAGAGCCTCAGCAAAAGTGACAGTGTGTGTCAGCTCCTAGCCATACCAGTCTGTCTGATTCACCAGCAAACTCTGAGATTCTTCCAGGCCAATGCTTGCTTTGCAGGTAACAATCAGTGAACCCCAGTTCCCCAGATGTCTCCCTATAGCATCTACTCTCTCTCATTGGACACTCACAGAAGTTAAGTTTGCAACCTCCAAAGAGACAGTGCACATACCAGTTTGTTAGTTTAGTTGAGGACTCACACTTATATTGAAGAATAACAGTGCTAAGATGGTTTACAATAAAACTAAGAATAAGTTTATTAACGAAGAACAGAGATTTAGGTAACACTAAGTAAGAGGAAAGAAAGGTATGGTTACAAACAAAACTAATACAAAGAACATTTTCTAGTGACAAACTTAATTTTAGCAAATTACAATCTGTTTAATCTTTCTTATATCAACTTAAACAGCATCTCTAGCCCCTCCCTCCGCCCCCCAGGCTAAGGGATCCAACTTTCACAGGCTCAGAAAGTGCTGTCCCTTAAGTAACGAATATTTAAAAATTCATATTTGGTCCTCTTGTGTTGCCCAAAGTCCACTGTCGCTGCCTCAAGAGCCAGGAAGGCTTCTTAGAATGCAGTCTCAGGCCCCAGTGTGCTCACTAAACTGTTGCTTGTTAGTTTGATTGCTTTGTTTACTTTATATGTAAATGCACTTTCACTGTCCCCTAGCTTTACCTTGCTTAAATTTACAGTGGAGACACAGGAACACAATATTCTTTTGTTCAGCACAGGCTGAGTTTATGCACTGCCTCCCCAAACACATTTCCAGAATGCATATGTAAGTGTTTGTACACAACCCATACATGCATCACACAAAGAATGACAAAGGTATAATTTGGCGGTAGCTGCTGCTTGCACTTCCTGGTGTGATTGACCTGTGAGCAGCCAATCATTCAAGTCCGAAATATCAGATTGCCCTGTTTGCAAAGGCACACTGAGGCCACCACCACAAGCATCTTTGTAAAGACTGCTTCTTAAACTGAGACTGTTAGAGCTAACAATTTTACAATATCCTGTGGGTAAATCCTCCCTTCCCTCTGTACACGACAATAGTGTCAGAACATATGCTAACATGGTTATTTCTACTGCTAACAACATCTTTGGAGAATATTCTCCAAGCCACTTTTTCAGAATGGAAGCCAACATTGGAACCTTATCTGCAGTGTTGAGTTTTTACGAATGCTTTAGTAAAACAAAAAAAAAAATAAAAAAAAAGTGTGGGGGGGACTAACTTGACTACTCTTTAGCATGAATATATTTCTTACTAGTATCTTATTGCCTACTTTATCACATTTCTACTTCCTTTCACCATATTGTCTCATGTTGAATGTCTGATCTAGTGTTATGATCCAATATTTAACCCAAAGTCTTTCCTACTGTACAAGAGGCCCTTCTTCACACTATTCCTGTTGCTTTCTGCATATCCTCTATCTTGCCATGAAAATGTCCTCAGTGGATTGTAATGTCAAACTACTCTTCCTACCTAATAAAAAAATTTTTTAGCCCAAACACTGATAAGAACCATATGAACATTAATACTGTTACGTTTACTTGCTTGACCAAGAGGTTTGATAACAGATCACTATAAAATTTCACATAGTAAGTAGCAGTCACAAAGGAAATCCAGTGAAAAGTTTGATTTTTCTATGTTACCATGCATTCATTAACAATTACCATTTGAAACACATTTCAAAGTGTTTTGAAATATTATGCACTAGAGATGGTGCTGTAAATACATAAAATTCATTATGTTATAAACTCTTATTTTACTATAAAACAGAGTTAAATAGTAACGCTTGCTTTATTAACAATGTGGTTAGTTGGGCAGTATGAGAGTTTATGAACTATGCGATCCTTGTATGTGCCTTATGGGAACATATTGCCAACTTTTGTGGTTTTAAAGCAAGCGTCATATTTGGTGTGTTTCCTGAAAGTCCCAGCTCCTGGACTTGTGTGAATATGTGACAATCTCAGCTTTAATTAAAATAAAGTATGTTTCCAGCCCTCCTGGTACTGTAGAAAAGCTTGAAAATGTAACTTGAGTGCACCCTAGAAGTTCAAATAAATCCCTAATAATTCATCGGGGGGGGGGGTCACACTAACAATTTTTGAATGCCTTAAGTTGTCAATACAGAAATTTAAATATTAACATCAAATCAGGTTTTACTTTGTCAGCTTGTTACTGTGGAAAGGGATCTGGGGGTCATAGTGATCACAAACTAAATGAGTCAACAGTATAATACTATTGCAAAAAAACCACAAACATTCTGAGATGTATTAGTAGGAGTGTTGTAAGCAAGACATGAGAAGTAATTCATCAAACTCTACTCCACAATGATTAGGCCTCAAGTGGAGTATTGTGTCTAGTTCAGGGTGCCACATTTCAGGAAAGATGTGGACAAATTAGAGAAAGTCCACAAAAGAGCAGAAAAAATTATAGGTCTAGAAAACATGACCTATAAGGGATATTGAAAAAATTGAACTTATTTAGTCTGTAGAAGAGAAGGCTGAGGGGGGACATAGTTTTCAAGTACATAAAAAGTTGTTACAAGGAGGGATAAAAATGGTTCTCTTTAACTGCTGAGGATCAGACAAGAAGTAATAGGCTTAAATTGCAGCAAGGGTGGTCTAGGTTGGACATTAGGAAAAACTTTGTAACTGTCAGGGTAGTTAAGCACGGAAAAAATTGCCTATGGAGGTTTTAGAATCTCCATCTTTGGAAATTTTTAAGAGCAGGTTAGACAAATCCCTGACAGGGATGATCTAGACAATACTTAGTCCTGCCCTGAATGGAGGAGACTGGACTAGAAGATCTCCTGGGGTCCCTTCCAGTCCTATGATTCTATGAAAATAATGAACCTGTAACTATATCTATTTTAAAACACTTGCTTAAAATATTTTTCAGAGGTTAGCATCTGAGGTTATTTACAAAGAGCCCATGCCCTAACAAAATTATAATGCTGATACTTAGAACAAAGCCAGTTTGTTTCATTTGTTTCAAAGCACATACTGTGGAATGAATGTATATTTATGTTTTATACCATGCACATTTTATTAAATCTATTTTCAAATATTTACAGCTTCAGGTTTGCTCAATTTATTCTTTATATAATGGCTCAAAGGTTTCCCATATCTGCAAGTCTTTTTATGCAAAATCTTTAGACTGTTTGTGTCATAAACAGATAGTAGGAGTTAATAGAACAGAAGTACTTTATATCTCTTTTGACTGTAAAGGGTTAACAAGTTCAGTAAGCCTGGCTGTCACCTGACCAGAGGCCATCAGGGGACAGATATTTTCAAATCTTGAGGAAGGAAGTTTCTGGTGTGTGCTGTTAGTTTTTGTTGTTGTTCTCTCTGGGGCTCAGAGGAACCAGACGTGCAACCAGGTTTCTCTCCAATCTCTCCGATACAGGCTCTCTATAGTTCAAAATAGTAAGTACTAGATAGATAAGGCGAGCTAGACTTATGTTTGTTTTCTTTATTTGCAAATGTGCATTTGGCTGGAAGGAGTTCAAATTTGTATTCTGCTGAAAGGATTTTAATTTTTTACTTGTATACTTAGGCTGGGGGGTATTCCCAGTGTCTATAGCTGAAAAAACCCTGTACCTAATCCATCTTAAATTTACAAAGATAATTTTTACTGTTTTTTCTTTAATTAAAAGCTTTTCTTGTTGAAGAACCTGATTGTTTTTTTTTTCTGGTGAGACTCCATGGACTGGGTCTGGATCCACCAGGAATTGGTGGGGAGAAGAGGGGAGAGAAAGGTTAATTTCTCTCTCAGGATTACTCTCCTCTCTCAGGGAGAGTCTGGAAGAGGGAAAGAGAAGAGAGGGGAGGTGAATTTCCTCTCTGTTTTGTGATTCAAGGAGTTTGATCACAGTAACGGTGGGGGAAAGGGTTTAATTTCCTTGTGTTAAGATCCAGAGGATCTGGGTCTTGGGGGTCCCCAGGCAAGGTTTTGGGGGGACCAGAGTGTACCAGGCACTGGAATTCCTGGTTGGTGGCAGCGCTACAGGTTCTAAGCTGGTAATTAAGCTTAGAGGAATTCATGTTGGTACCCCATCTTTTGGACACTAAGATTCAGGGTGGGGAATTATACCATGACAGTTTGTCTCACAAATATTTCTAGATTACTGTGGAAACAGAGGACTTCAAGTGAATGAAGCAACAAGCATTAGTAGACATATGCTGATATGAGAAAAACTGGAGTACTTTAAGTTTCACGTGAGAGGACACAGACAAATCTATGGATCTGATGACTTGCTAACAAAGCCAGAGGGCATTCAGTTTCAACTCCAGTTGAAATCAAAAGTTTGATCTAATTATGAAAAAGCTTCTGCATGTTGTACTGAACATATACTTTTAGGTTCAGCTTTCAGCAAGCTCTTAATAAATCAACCATTCAAGACTAACCACACACACACACACACTCTGAGAGCCCGTATTGGCAAGAGACTGAAGGCTTGAACCGGCAAAGTGCCTCCCTGTGGGATACTGAATGCCCTCCTCTGGAGGAGTGGAGGGCACTCAACAGCTTGCTGTCCCAGCCCTATTAAATCATTAAACGTTTGTCTGTTTAAAAACGTGAATACTGAAAGGAGATTCACAGTGTCCAATTTCAAGAATCACAACACATTATCCAGGTACTATGGTGCTCCACCACAATCACTATAGTATCCGAGTACCCTGCAACCTTTAACATATTTATCTGCACACCACCCCTGTCAGGTAAAGCAACTACTAATTACCCCAATTTTACAGAGAGTAAATTAAATTAAGACAGGGTGAAACTCTGACCCCACCGTAAATACAGTTTTGCCAGTGATGTCAAAGGGCCTGGATTTCACTGAGAGGGTCTCACAAGAAGTATGTAGGAGACTTGAGAACAGCCTGGGTCTATCAAATTCCAATCCTGTATCTCAGCCACAAAACCATCCTTCTTCTCACGTACATATTCTGCATTTCCTTCCAGTCAATGCCGCTGAGAGAGAGAGAGTGTGTGTGTGTAAAAACAGAAGCCATCTCTCAGTGTACAGACTGTACCACTACACAATCCAGTTCATTTAATATAGTGCTAGTGACATGGAGATAAGCATTTCCACAATGATGAATTGTAATGTAGCAAGCATTGGGATTTTGTCATATATGAACAAATGAGTCAGGAGCAGCAGCAAGCAAGCAAGCAAGGATGAAAGGAGAAAGTTTTAATTTACACACAAACACTGTGGTGATCACCAAAAATAAAGGAAATGCAGAAAAACAGGACAGTTTAATGAGGTTTTGGAAGCATTTGCAAAGGTTTCCTAGCAGTAGTTTTAATCTAGAGAAATTCCATTCTTGCCTGGTATGTTAGCTGCATTATGAGGATTAAAAAGAAAACCTTAGAAAATAAAGTGATCTACGAATTACAAAACGTTTATTTTATGCACTTTCTCTTAATGACATTTATTGTAGGAAAGTTAATGAGGAATAAAAAGCATTAATGGTGAAATAAAAAAATAAGAATAAGGTCTTTTTAGGCCATTTTTTCCTAAAAAAAGTGTTCAGCATAGTCTCTCACTTGTCCTGGAAATATGACCCCATCTTGCAGGCTGTGTATTCAACTAGAATATTATTTGGGGTGGAAAAAACAAAAAACAAACCCTATAGCATCAAGTATTAATGGTGCTTACTTGCTACAAAAAAATGTTTTTCACATTTCTTTAAGCCCCAACCGATAGCTTAAAAAAAAAATTAGCTTATGTAAAAGATTAAATAAAAGGCAGTTTTTTTTGGAAAGCTTAAACCTCCCTATTGCAGTCCCCATCCTGCCGTTGGCTCTGTGCAGATGCAGAAGTCCCCCCACACAAATCTCATTTGCAGGACTGAGACCTAATAAATAGAGCAAAAAGGTGTCTTACATCTAGTTGCATCCAAGGCAATTGGCACTGGGAGAGCTACACTTTATGAAATTGTTGAAATATAATATGTACTTTTTTTTTTTTTTTTTTTAAATTTCCAGGGTGAGCAGCCAGAGGAAAAACTAGTCAAAACTAAGTCGTACTATTGTAGTTCTTTCATTATATGCAGTACTATGAGCCCAAGATTGTCCAATACCTCTCTGTTTTCAGCTGCTTATAACTTGGCCACACTTTAAGATGTTGAAGTTGAAATTTTCCATGTCTGCCTCTCAAGCTGATTTGTTTGGGGGGTGGGGAGAGGGGATTTCAGACATAATAGTTCATCTGTTTCAAACAATGAAGTTGGGGGGGCGGGGGCCACAAATGTCCCCTTACTTAGGCCAGTGCCTTGAAATTTGGCAGGGTGTGGCCTTTGTGTCAGTGATGTGCTTTTTGCTGCCCTTCTGAAAATTCTCCCAAGTTGTAAGCCTATGGGGGGAAAACATGCAGTGGAAAAAATAGTATCTGATGAGGCAATTAAACACTGTAAAGATGAACATGTGAAAAATAGCAACACTTACACCTACTGTAACCATGTGCTATAATAATGAAAGTTTATCTAACTTGTTTACTAATTTTGACTCAGTAAAGCAATGTGGAAAATTGTTAAGAATATTAAGTGTTTATTAAAAACCCACTGTCAGTACATTACTAGGAAGTAGTAAAATACAAGATGATGCTGTTTGCCTGTCCTACTGCCTTTGCAGAAAGAGAGAGCTAATAAACACTATTTCTAGAGCTGTGATTTCATGGTGGTATTACCACCTGAATACCTATTAAAGTCAGCCATGCCGAGGGGAAATGAATCAATATTTACCATCCTGGGACATCATTTGGACTCTCATATTTAAATGGATGAGTCTAATTTGCAACACATAGGAAGTCTTGCCTAGAAAGTGTTCCTTACCGTAAGGATATTTTGTGTCTAGCTTACTCTGTGCTGTTCTCGTCCAGGGCAGCAAATCATCACTGCAACCGTTAGGCATCCCATTATATCCAATTCCAACAATCTTGTTTTCTGGATTCACAATGCAAGCACCAACCTACATAAAACAGATATTTACTATCATTTATGGCTGTCACACAATTTAAAAATAAAATAATTAATAATAGCAATTAATCATGAGATTTAAAAAAATAGTCATGATTAATCATAGTTTAACAGTGCAATTAAATTTGACTGTAGAAAAACATCCAAAAATATTTTATAATTTAAATTGGTATTCTATTAGTTTTAACCATCTGATTAAAACTGCAATTAATTGAACTTTTTTTAATTTAGTTAATTTGTTTTGCATTAATTGTTTGCCTTAACTGCAATTAATTGACAG
Organism: Chelonoidis abingdonii; assembly: GCF_003597395.2. Taxonomy (NCBI): domain Eukaryota; kingdom Metazoa; phylum Chordata; order Testudines; family Testudinidae; genus Chelonoidis; species Chelonoidis abingdonii. The sequence goes on from NC_133773.1 coordinate 81,578,371, forward strand.
CCCTACTATTATTTAATATACGCAACAGGAGTATGCAAGCCACTTTACAGACGAGACACAAAATCCATAAAACTTACAACTGAAGGGCCCAGTCCTGCAAACCCTTAATCATGTAAGATTACAGGCAGAGAGCCTAAGGGACTGATCCTAATCTGTTATAAACTGGCACAGGTCTAGCGATTTAGGTCTCGTCTATACACAAATTTGCACCAAAATACTAGACACCTGTTTTAATTCTCACCTTTTATTATCACTCCAACTCTGTGTGCTGGACTTATTTTGGCATAAACTGTCTTATTTTGATTAAGCCTAAATCACTAAACGTACAAATTAAAACCAATTTAATTATTTCTATATAACAGAAATAGAGATGAGCTCTTAGATAAGACCAGTTGAGGATTTGACCCTAAAAAGAACATCTGAGCAGAGTAAGGAGGTCTAGAATACAACAAACAGCAAGTAACTGAGTAGTGATGGATAGTGGGCATCTTCTCATCTCTGTATTTTTGTTGGGATTTCACTCTCCCATCTTCCCCCTTTTCTCTCAGCTGTTCTGTTAACAGCAGTTTGCAGGGAGGACTACGGAAGAAGGCAAAGGGTGTGAATACTAGTCAGGAGTTCTGTGCTGAGCAAAAAAAAATCAAACAAACAAACAAAAATCCATGCAACCCAAGAGTAAAATAAGTTGCAGTGCCTCAAAGGGGAGGAGAAGAAACTTCAATCAGATATGGAAACAAGTATGATCTAGCCATCTAAGATCAAATTTTGCTTGTCCAATTATCTCAAAACTGTCAGCACTTATTCCCATTTTTCCCTCCTTTCCTTTCCTTAACATGTGCATATCCTACAAGGAAGACCTTGCAATGGGAGAAAAACTGTATGTTGCCAATACCACTGCTAGCTCTTATTCTGTCTGCACCTGTGAGAGCCCTGGCAGACAGGCATCCTGACCCTGACGGCTTTCACCCAAGCCCTAGTCTTGACTTGCTGGATATGTGGCTTGTATGTGCCTGTTATCGAAACCCAGGCTCAGGAACTACCCAGTGTGAGAGGTCTCTGTTGATGGAATCCCCTAGGAAGAAGGCAAGAGCTGCAAGAGGGGCTGACTCTTCTGCCTAGTATCTGGGAGTACTATGACTTCATTGATGGGATGCAAGTGGACTATAGTGGTACCAGAATAGGAAAGCGAACAGGCTACTCTACAGGAAAGAGATTGGTTGCTGGTCACCTCAGACAGACAGTGCTCCATCCCCACCCAGGTCCCTGATCCATCTTTGTCAAGAACTGGTATGTGATGTCTGCAACAGGTGGTGAGGACCAGACCCAAATGGCTGAGGAGGAAATGTCACCTGTCCCTCAGGCAGGGAGGCTCACAGACGGTAGAGCCAAGGGGAGGCAGCTTAAAATGCTGGTTGTCAGGGACTCCCTTCTGAGGCGCATGGGGGAAAACCATTTGCCAAACTGCTATGATGTCCCAGCTGTGCTGTCTGCCTGGAGACCGCATCAGAGAAATACAAAAAGGTTTCTGAGGTTCTTCTGACCATTAGCACATATTGATGATTCAAGTGTGCACTAATGATACTGCTAGTTATGACCTGAGCAGAACTGCAGTGACTAATGTGGGCTCTGGAAGTGAGGGGCATGTGTTCTCATCCATGCTTCCACTTGAGAGTATGGATCCAGGTGCTGGTGTCACTAGGCATAAATCTAGGCCTCAGTGAACCAAAGCTCCTCCATGTTGAACTCTACTTGATCTAAAAAGCTAGCAGCTGTGAAATTAAATGTATCAGTTGCAGCACACCTCAAACCGGTCTAAAGCAGTAGTGATAAGGCCTGTGCACCTTTAGCAGAAGGACAAGATAACTTGCAGAAGGGAAACTTACTAACGAAGTGCCGTGGCCAAGATTACTTAATGCACCTGCGCTTACGTAAGTGCTACAGGGGGAGGAAGGAGGAGGAAGGGAAGAAAGGGGGGGAGGAACTTATAAAAAGGGAAAAGCCGCTTGTGTAGGTGTGCTTGATTTGAGGCGTCAGTCTCTCTGCACCGCTTTGAGATCTCAAATAAACTTGGTTTGCTTCTCCACCCTGGTGTGTTTATTGGCGCGGCACATCGGGCGATGGACCCCCCCGCTGTTGCTTGGTCTCAGTCACTTTGTACCGGCAACACAGGCAGGGACACAAGTTCTGAAGGTTAATCCATGGCTGTGTAGATGGTATCAATAGGAGGGCTTCGGCTTCCTCAACCACATGATGATCAAGTACATAGGCCAGATTTAGGCTGCTAGGAAAGAGACTGAAAACCAGGACCTCTATGGTAGCATTCTCAGAAATGCTTCCATTTCCACGCACAGGGCCAGGTAGGCAGGCAGAGCTTCAGAGTCTCAATATTCAGCTGAGACAATGGTGTAGAAAGGAGGGGTTTAAATTTATTAGGAACTGGGGAAACTTTTGGGCTAGGGGGAGCCTATACAGGAATGATGGGCTCCACCTAAATCAAAGTGGGTCCAGACTGTTGGCACTTAGTTTAAAAAATGCTCTGCAATCTTTTCAATGTTAAGAGATGAGGGAAAGCTGATTACTGCAGAGGAGCATGGGGATCGGACAGACTTCTCTTAGAGGAGAGCCTACTGATAGAGATTCTCTAGGTTTTAGTCAGGAGGAGAATGGAAGAGGATAAAGTATGGGCCAGATCAGACGAGAAACATTCACATAAAAAAAATCTGCCACATCAGAAATGGACAGAGGCCTGGTCTACACTACGCATTTAAACCAATTTTAGCAGCGTTAAACCAATTTAGCGCTGTACCCGTCCACACTACGAGGCCCTTTATATTGATATAAAGGGCTCTTTAAATCGGTTTCTGTACTCCTCCCCGACGAGAGGAGTAGCGCTAAAATCGGTATTACCATATCGGATTAGGGTTAGTGTGGCCGCAAATCGATGGTATTGGCCTCCTCAGATAAGGCCGGAGGAAACAGAAGACGCGAGACGGAAATTGTTCTCTGAAATTTGGAAGTTAACTCGCAATGGAAGAGTCATCCTGAATGAGTGGAAGGACATGGTAGGCAAAGTACAGGAAAGATGCCCAGTGACGTGAAGGACAGGGAGGGGACCAACGTGGGATAGGAGGGACAACGTACGGATAGAGGAGACACTTGAGTGACAGTGGCGGCAGGAAGATCAGCGGTGGCGGGATGCAACGCTGGAGCTGCTGCGCCCCACTCCTGATCAAATGATATCCTCCGAACGCATGGTGATCTCAGGAAAGAGCAAGCGGGGTCACAGAGTAGCCCTGCAGCCGCTGTGTACCAACCCTCCACTCTACCCATGTTCCATATCTTCCTCACCTTGATACAGACGTGTAAGAACGCGTGGGGGAAGGCTTCATGCACCCGCCCCACTCCACCCCGTTGGACAGTCCAACCAAACGTTGGTCATTACATTTGAAATGTTTTTAATGGTCTTTTTCTTCCCTCCTATCCTCCTCCCAAACCACACCGGGATCCCTTGTCCAGTTCTCCGCCTCTTTATAATTACTTTTTAATAATGAATACATGATTTTTTTAAATCGATTAGTGACTTTAATTTCCTTAAGCAGCTGTAATCGAAGGGGGAGGGTGGGTTGCTTACGGGAAGGAAGTCAAATAAAGGGTGGGGAGTTATGAAAGGGGAAACCTCAACAACAGCAGTCATCACCGTACCCTGGCCACACGGATGAAAACTCGTTTCAAAGCTTCTCTGATGCGCACAGCTTCATGTGTGCTTCTAATCATCCTTGTGTCTGGTGCGCGTAATCAGCGGCCAAGTGATTTGTGCCTCAGCCTCCCACCCCGCATAAAGGTCGCGCCCTTACTCTCACAAGATTGTGGAGCACACAGCAAGCAGCAATAACAAAGGGACATTGGTTTGCTGAAGTCTGAGCGATCCAGTAATGTGCGCCAAGCGTGCTTTAAACGGCAAAATGCACATTCTACACCATTCCCTGCAACTTTCTCAGCCTGGTAAGTTGAACGCTCCTGACCACATGTCCAGGCTGCCGTGTAATGGGCTATATGAACATGGCATCAAGGGGTAGGCTGGTCACCCAGGGATAACTATAGGCATTTCAACATCCCCAATGTTATTTTCTGGTCTGGAAGTATTCCCTATGCTGCAGCCGTTTTTAAAACAGACAAGCACTTTCTGAAGACCGAGCCGTCAATGAACCCTTCCTGGCCATCCCACGGTGGATGTTGGTTGAAACGTCACTTGACTCCACCAGTGCTTGCAGCACCACTGAAAAGTACCCTTGCGATTATGTACTGGTTCCCTGGTGCTCGGGGCCAAGATGGGATATGGGTTTCCATCTATCGCCCCCCCACAGTTAGGGAAATTCCATTGCAGCAAGCCATCCCACTAGACCTGCAACATTTCCCAGAGTCCACAACCTTTCGTAGCAGCAGCTTAATGATTGCTATTGCTACTTGCATCACAGCAGCCCCCAAGTAGATTTCCACTCCAAATTGATTCCCACTGACCGGTAAGCTGTCTGGCGTTGCAATGTTTCCAGGAGGCTATTGCCATTCGCTTCCTCCACTGTGAGGGCTGCCTCTATCTTGGTATTCGGCATTTCAGGGCAGGGGAAGCAAGTACACAAAGTTCATGAAATGCCCTTACGCATGTGAAAGTTTCGCAGCCACTGGGATCGTCCCAACACCTGCAAAACTATGCAGTTCCACCAGTCCTGTGCTTGTTTCCCACGCCCAAAATCGGCGTTCATGGCTAGAACCTGGCACCCATTCCAGCAGGATCTCCAAAGCGCAGGGGCCTGCGGTTTGAGGTAATTCTGTGTCCATGTCCTCATCACTCTCGTCGCCGCTCTGCCAGAGCCGCCGCCTCTTCCTCGCCTGACTTTGCAGGTCCCGGTTCAGCATAGACTGCACGAGAATGCGTGAGGTGTTTACAATGTCCACGATTGCGGTATTGATCTGAGCAGGGTCCATGGTTGCTGTGCTATAGCGTTTGCACAGTTCACCCAGGAAAAAAGGTGCAAAATGGTTGTCTGCTGCTTTCACGAAGGGAGGGGTGAGGCTGTACCCAGAACCACCCGCAACAATGATTTTTTCCCCCCCATCAGGCACGGGGCTCTCAACCCAGAATTCCAAGGGGTGGGGGAGACTGCGGGAGCTATGGGATAGCTACCCACAGTGCAACGCTCCAGAAATCAACGCTAGCCTCGGACCATAGACGCACACCATCGAATTAGTGTGCTTAGTGCAGCTGCTTGCTCTCGACTTTATACAATCTGTTTTACAAAACCGGTTTATGTAAAATCGGAATAATCCCGTAGTGTAGACGTACCCAGAGAAATAAACAATGACAAGTTTTTTAAGTGCTTGTACGCAAAAGCTAGAAGTCTACATAATAAGATGGGTGAACTAGAGTGCTTTGTGTTAAAGGAGGATACTGATATAATAGGAATCACAGAAACCTGGTGGAATGGTGACAATCAACAGGACACGATCGTTCTGGAGTACAAAATATATCGGAAGAACAGAACAGGTCGTGTTGGGGGTGGGGGGGGAGGGGAGTAGCACTATATGTAAAAGAAAATGTAAAATCAAAATGAAGTAAAAATTGTAAATGAATCCACATGTTTCACAGACTCTCTATGGATAGTAATTCCATGCTCCAACAAGAATATAAGTGTAGGGATCTATTATTGACCACCTGACCAGGACAGCAATAGTGACGATGAAATGCTAAGGGAGATTAGAGAGGCTAACAAAATAAAGAACTCAATAATAGTGGGGGATTTCAATTATCGCCATATTTACTGGGAACATGTCACCTCGAGACGAAATGCACAGACAAAATTTCTCGATACCTTTAAATGACTGCTTCTTGGAGCAGCTGGGACAGGAACCCACAAGGGGAAAGGCAATTCTTGATTTAGTCCTGAGTGGAGCGCAGGATCTGGTCCAAGAGGTAACTATAACAGGACCACAATATAACAACAACATTTAACATTCCTGCGGCGGGAAGAACACCTCAACAGCCCAACACCATAGCATTTAATTTCAGAAAGGGGAACTATGCAAAATTGAGGGGGTTAGTTAAACAGCAAAGAAAAGGTACAGTGATTAGAGTGAAATCCCTGCAAGCTGCATGGACATTTATCAAAGACACTGTAATAGAGGCCCAACTTCAATGTATACCCCAAATTAAGAAACACAGTAAAAGAACTAAAAAAGCCACCGTGGCTTAACAACCATGTAAAAGGAGTAGTGAGAGATAAAAAGGCATCTTTTAAATAGTGGAAATCAAATCCTACTGAGGTAAATAGAAAAGAGCATAAACACTGCCAAATTAAGTGTAAAAATGTAATAAGAAAAGCCAAAAAGGAGTTTGAAGAACAGTTAGCCAAAAACTCAAAATGTAATAACAAAATGTTTAAGTACATCAGAAGCAGGAAGCCTGCTGAACAACTAGTCGGGCCTCTGGACAATTGAGATACAAAAGGAGCACTTAGAGATGATAAAGTCATTGTGGAGAAACTAAATGAATTCTTTGCTTCAGTCTTCACAGCTGAGGATGTTAGTGGAGTGACCAGACAGCAAGTGTGAAAAAAAATTGGGACGGGGCTAGGGGGTAATTGGCACCTATATAAGAGTCCCTTAAAAATGAGATATCTGGTCACCCTAGATGTTAGGGAGATTCCCAAACCTGAGCAGTCCTTTCTGGGTGACAAATCTGAGGTATTGTCAGAGATTGAAGTGTCACTAAAAGAGGTTTTGGAATTAATTGATAAATTTAACAGTAACAAGTCACTGAGATCAGATGGCATTCACTCAAGAGTTCTGAAAAAACTCAGATGTGAAATTGCAGAACTATTAACTATGGTTTGTAACCTGTCCTTTAAATCAGCTTCTGTACCCGATGACTGGAAGATAGCTAATGTAATGACAATATTTAAAAAGGGCTCTAGAGGTGATCCCGGCAATTACAGACCGGTAAGTCTAACGTCAGTACCAGGCAAATTAGTTGAAACAATAGTAAAGAATAAAATTGTCAGACACATAGAAGAACATAAATTGTTGGGCAAAAGTCAACATGGTTTCTGTAAAGGCAAATCATGTCTTACTAATCTATTAGAGTTCTTTAAGGGGTCAACAAAAACATGTTGGAAACAATGGGACAGTGCACAAAGTATATTAAGATTTCCAGAAAGCCTTTGACAAGGTCCCTCACCAAAGCCTCTACATAAATTAAGTTGTCGTGGGAAAGAGGGAGATCCTTTAATGGATGAGAACTAGTTAAAAGCATGGAAACAAAGGGTAGAATAAATGTCAGTTTTCAGAATGTAGTAGGTACTAGTGGTGTTTCCCTCAAGGGTTAGTCCTAGGACCAATCCTATTCAATTTATTCATAAATGGATCTGAAGAACGGGGAACCTAGTGGAGAACATGGAAGGGCAAAGTTTACAAGATGATACTAAACTGCTCAAGATAGTTAAGACCAAGAAGGACTGTGAAAACTTCAAAAGACTCACAAAACTAAAGTGATTGGGCAACAAAATACAAATAAAATTTCATGTGGATAAATGTAAAGTTAATTGCACATTGGAAAAATAACACCACTATAAATACAATAATGATTGGAAGCTAATTTAAGCTACAACTAATCCAAGGAAAAGATTTGGAATCATCATGGGATAGTTCTCTGAAGATGTCCACGCTGTGTGTAGCGGAGTCAAAAAAGCACAACAGGGATGCTAGAATAATGTAAAGGGGGAATAAAACAGAGAATATGTTTGCCTTACTATAAATCCATTGGTAAGCCCACATCTTGATTCGGTGTACCGATTGGTCTCCTCATCTCAAAAAAGATATACTGGCCATTAGGAATAAGTTCAGAGGGGTTGGGAACGGGTTCCCATACAAGGAGAATTAAACAGGCTAGGACTATATAGCTTAAAAAAAGGAGACTAACAGGGGGATTGCTTAGAGGTAATATAAAATCATGGGTAGTGTTGGAGGAAAGTGAATAAGGAAAGGTTATTTACTTGTTTCCCATTATAATTAAGAAACTAGGGGTCACCAAACGAAATTAATGGGCAGCAGGTTTAAAACAAATAAGAGGAAGTTCTTCTTCAGGCAGTGCACAGTCAATCTATGGAACTCCTTGCCTGTGCAGGTTGTGAAGCTAGGACTATAACAGAGTTTAAAAGAGAACTAGATAAATTCATGGAGGTTAAGTCCATTAATGGCTATTAGCCAGGATGGGTACAGAATGGTGTCCCTAGCCTCTGTTTGTCAGAGGATGGAGAGGGATAGCAGGAGAGAGATCACTTGATCATTACCTGTTAGGTTCACTCCCTCTGGGACACCTGGCACCGATCACTGTCGGTGACAGGATACTGGGCTCAATGGACTTTTGGTCTGACCCAGTATGACCGTTCTTATGTTCACTTATGTTCTTAGGTTCACATAGTAACATAAGTAATGACAGAGCTATATCTGAGGTCAAACCCATGAACAAAATTCCTGTAGCAAAAGCGCCCACTACGCTGTAACTCGGGTAGCCCTATATTGAAATAACTTCTAATGAAAATCCACTGTATATAAACTGGGTGTGTGACACACAGTGCAATACAACCTATGTTACATTACTCCTGCATGCTGCTTTCTTACCTGAGAATTTGGATCCTTGCTTCTTTGTGCTGATAAGAAGGCTACTGCCATAAAATATTCAGGCCATTCCAAATAGTCTTCCCGTTTTTTACAGAGCATTTCACTGCCAAACCTACAAAATCAAATAGAACAGGCAGTCAATAAAGAGGCTTTAGTTTGCATTTCTTAATTTTTATTTATTTTTAAAGAGATAAAGTAAAGTCCTTTTATCACTTGCTTTCCAAACACACTGGGGACCAGATTCTGTTCCTGGTTACACTGATCTAAAATCCAGTGGAGTTACTCTAGATTTACACCATTGTAGATGACAGCAGAATCTGTCCCTGAATGTTATGGATTCACATCAGACGTTTAATGGTAAAGCATATCAATGTTTTGCCCTGAACCTATAAGCAACACTTCCCTTCAAACAAAAGAGGCCAAAAGGCAATCATAAATTGCAGCTTTGGGTGAAATAATTCAGTCTTTGAATAGCTCAATGCCAGGTATTGTCTATCCCTCAGAGATAATCACCTGCATCTCTCTCAGAAAAGGATGTCCCCTGTTCCTGTATTACCAAAACTCTTTCCACTCAGGCAATGTAATCTCTTATGCCCATTGTTCTAATTGCAAACATCTGATTCAGGCTATTTGTTATGGCCAATAATAAAGACTATTAAGCAGACTTGTGTTTGGAATAGCTCTTTGTGGTTAAACTTCTCTCTTGGTGCCACTATGACCACGAGTTGCCTTCATTTACACCACCTACAATATTCCAGATGTGTACAATCGGGCTACAAGTGGTTCAAATGGCCTTATCATGCATTCGCTGCAGAACAAACCCGCCACACACAGAGGCAGCTACAAACTGCCAGTCTCCCCCCGCCTCCCCTATCTTGCTCCGTATCATATGAGTCAACACATCTCATCAAGCATAAACAGGTAAATAGGGCTTTAAACAATGCATTTATAATGGTGGGAGCATGTGTCCAGCTTTAAAGTGAGCCTTCCAGCCTTCTCCCTGAACTGGGGGGGGGGGGGAAGAAAAAAAGAAAAAAGAAATTTCATGCATCAAGTTATGTTGAGGATAAACAACGACAACAACAAAAAACACAGAAAGATAACTGATCTGCATAACCCACGCCACCATACAGAGACTATCATCTATCAAGGCATTTACTCACTGTTCACCACAATATACAAGCACCAAAGCAGGTACAGCAGCAAAAGTTATCAACGCTTCCATCTCAAGCAAGAGACTCCTGCAATATCTCTCCAAACAGTTACGTAATAATTTGTTTTTAAAAAAAATCAAGAGTAAAAAGTTTTGCTCGGGTACAGGCACTTTAAAGGTGACCTGCAAAAAACTGAAAGGAGCAAAATGAATTTGTGCTCCTTTCTCCACACCTTTTTTTTAAATCATATATATAACGGCAGCTTGAAAGGTAGTAGTTTTTCCTCCTGCTTGCTTTTTAATTTAATATATAAAAACCTTGTCTTCCCTATTTTTTTTGCTGAGGAGTGTTGGGAAGACTGGAGAACTGTACTGAGTCCTTCCATATTCCATAGTTGAAGGAGTGGGTGCAAGAAATCTCTCACAAAAATATTTTCTCTCAGCTGTAACATATTTGAGCCAAGCAGACACGTCTAAAGAGAAAAAGAGCTTGAAACTACAAACTGACCATAAACTCTTCCTTTCCCAACTGCACTTAAAAACAAACAAAAAAAAAACCCACCACTTGTTATCTCATAATCCTAACACTTCTCCAGTCATCCACAGAGTATTCTATATAAAACATGAAAGATAACTTGTAAAAACATATAGGAACAAAGTTCTTTTCTTTTTTAATCTAGAGTTGCTGTTACTAAGGCCCCCGGTTAAAAATATCAGAAAGCTAGGAACAGAAGAAAGTTTTGAAATACTGTCCACTCTAGTAAAAAGCTCCAAGACAATGGAGAATGCTCTGCAAGAGGGGACCTCAGAGGCACTTTTCAGCAGCTGGTGGCCTCCCATCAGACAGCAGGACACCTCACAGCAACTGCAGAGTCAGAAGCCCTCTGCATACAAAATTACATCAGGCAGGCAATTTAACAGCAAGGGTCTTTCCTATGTTATTTTGTTCTAAACATTGGGTGGGGAAGCAGTCCAGAGGCTAATAGTACCACTATTAAAAATACAGGTTGTGAATGTGGAGATTTGACTCTCTCCTAGAGGGGAAATTTTCATGATCTCCATTTCTGGGGAAGAGAAAAGTTTGTAATGCTGGACAGGCAAAACGTATTAGTCATCCCTCTATCCTAAATATGCAGCACAAGTAAAGGATTCTGCCAGCACCAGCCTGAGGACTTTCCTACTGCCTTATAAGGAAGGAACAATTCTTGGTGAAGGATGACAGTGTGATAGAAAAGGAGAAACTGGAAACCTGTCATGAAGTCTCAATACTCACAAATCATCACAGCCTCAGGGTAGTCAAGCTGTGACAATCTGAATGAATTAATTTCAACAGATTTGAGTGAGACTAGTGTCTCATTGAAATACACAGAAAAAAAAGGGGGGATGGGGTGGGAAATCACAAATGGAAGAGAGTCTTTAAAAGCTACCTTCCTTAAAATCAATCCAAATTGAGCAAGATTCATAGTAAAAATTTTGGGGATGTATAACCGATGATGGAAATAGCTCCATATTATGTGCAAAATATGCCAAATATAAATTCTGGAAGAAGCTCTCCAAATAGCTAATGCCATATTGAATAGAGGGAAAGAGGAATATTTTTTCCTGCAATCTCTGTTGCTAAACTATTTCCTGGAAACCATATTTACATACAACAAAGGACCAAGCTAATACATTTATTCTTCTTGTGTGCCAAACTCTACATAACACATAACTAGAAATCCTTCAAGGTACCAACTTTGCATGAATGGATTAGAGAAGTGACACACTACAAGATCAATGAAAGGCTTGTACATAAAGACAGAGTTCTACAGTTCTGGTTTTTTTGTTTTTTAATGGCACTTATGGACAGACTCATGACTAACAATCACAACTTTGGCCGGAGTCTCCACTCCCTGCACCTTGTGCACCTATTTACACCAGCACAGAATGGGATAAAATGCTACTGTTCTGATTTAGTAGCATCGAAGCTAGGGGTGAAGTCAAGTACACACAAGAAAGGAGCTTGAAGACTAAGGAGCAGACAAATTGGTGGAGATGCATGTAAATTTAGCATATTTTAGCAAGTTCCCATTCTTAACCCCCAATCTGTGAAACCTGGAAGTATATGATTAGAAATTACCATAGGAAATTTTCAGATATCTACCACATATCTTAATAAGGCTGAACACTGATGTGTTCCAAGGCTCTGTGAATTTAACTGATAAAAATATTGGGATGATAATTCCCACAGAATAAAAGCAGAGAGCAAAGTAGGAAATGTACAACTATCATGCTTACTTCTGCTCAAAAGATCCCTGATGAAAGAGATCTCTTCTACAAATTACAGAATTACTGGCAATGTGTAGGCCACATTGTGCAAAATGATATATTGAAAGCAACAAGAGATAAAGAGAAACTGAAATGTAAAGAATAATGTATTTTTTTTCCAAATTACACCTCCAGCCTGGCTTAGAACACAAGTTATTCTTCAGTAGAAAAAAAAGTCACCTTATGAATAAGGCATCTTAACGGCCTTCTTTTTTTTTTAGTCCAGATAGCCTTCAAGGTAGTTATGGCAATACACGTACAGTTCCAGAACACAGGAAAATGCAACAATTGCATTTAGGAAAAAAAAAAAAAAAAAAAGCGGGGGGGAGAGTTCACTAAAGAAATTATGGAAGATTTAGCACAGAATCCTGAAATAGACTATGACCCTGGCTCTGCTCTCAAACCAGAGTAAATTGAGGTCAATGGAGTTGTAAAATACTGTCTGAGGAATACTGGGCCTTAGGTCCTTGGCCTTATTATTAATATTTGTAGTTTTTTCCTCTATTTTCATTGTCTGACCTATATACATGTTACAACCACATCTGAATTAGGGCTTATATAACATTAAGTCTGTTCCTGGAAATCAATCATCAATACTTTGTCATATTCAATTGACAGGATTTGAGTATTTATTCAGGAATTGGAGTCTTGGGTGATGCGCCACCTCCCAGAGAGGCACAAGGAACATGTGGACTTGACCTCTGGCTATTAGCTTCCCTCCCCATACCCCTAATTGTTTTGTTTATAGCCTCTAGTCAAGAAAATTAGTTGATACCTTTAATTAGATTTTCTTCCCTCCCCTACATGGTTATTGAGGGGTGATACTTATATACATATATTTTCCAGCAAAGAATAAAGAGCATTCCTTAAAATTGCACATTATCCCCCACATAGAAGATTGGCTATAATCAAAATCTTTACAGAAGATAATACTGTTTATGTTTACAATTTCCAGGCCTTTTGGCAATAATCAGTTCCTCCTGAGTACTCTGTAAGAGTGAATAATTTTTCCATAATTCACACCGTTGCATTCACAGAATCATTTTGGGAATTTAATTTTTGTATTCTTTATGCCCGTCTGTTTTGGGGCACACCGAATCTGGGATGCTTTAACTAAAAGAACGAACAATTCTTGGATCTGTAGCTCCAGGATTGCGGGAAATGCTTTCCTGTGTAGAGGACTCAGGACCCATTCCTCTAAGTGACTCCATGGTCTGCTGGCATGGCACTCTCACAAAGTCACAATGACTTCAATAAAGCTCTACCTGCTGGGAGTTAATTACAGGACCAGGGCTTAAGTCCACAAGAGAGCCAATATACAATCACAGTGGCAAGTTTGTGCCAGTTCTCAATATGATTACTTGTGATAAGTAATCCCAGAATCCTCCAATCTTTGCATGAAACTTGGTTGGAATTGTTGCCATAATACAGCTGGCATAGATGGACAAGACTATATATACATTCTGCCCCAACCTACCCCATTTATAGTGTGCAACCATTTTAGCATGCAGGGATTTAAAATAAAAAACTGCAAACAATTATTATATAATCAAGATATACTAATACCTGTTTTTCAATGGGTTTTGAAGTTTTTAGAGTGTCTAGAAGATAACCAGTGATGGTAAAGTTACTTTTACATTACACATTTAATCTCAATAAGCATTGCAAATTATGTAGTATTTTCATACAAATAGCTACACTGATCTGCTGTCACATTTTGGGTTGGGGCAGCAATTAGCACACTTCAGGAAGGGTCTGTGCATGGAAATATTGGCCAAAGGCACAGGGGCAAATACCAACTATTAGGAAACATGCCAAGAAGAGAGTAGTATCCATAAAAAGTAAAGGCCCTTTTAAAGATATTTTCAGAAAGATATATCTGGATGTAAACATCAAAGAGGCAGATTATTTAGTGGAACAATGTAGCAGGTAACCAGAAATAACTAGATATAAGTGAAAGGGGAAATTTGGAGTAAATAAGAGAAAAAGCTTCCAGACAGTAAAATCTAACAGGTTGTGGAATAGAATCAAGGGAAGAAGCAGAAGCACTCTCAAGTGGGAAGATTTTAAATCAGATTTGGCAAAGAACATCTAATAAACGCGAACTCAGGAATAATCTCGCACTGGCAATACATTTGGACTCAATTTATTTAATTCGGAAGGGCTCTACTGCCACTGAGGATTTGAACCTGAGGCTTAAGACAGTAACCCACTTCTGCCTGCTAGTGAGTACCACTTACCTAGACCCCAGGGTAATGGGCATATTATAAACCCTTCCAGCACAGTCGTGTCACCCCTAATGCCCAGGGTGGCTGTTATCTGAAGAGGCTTTCACATCATTAGCCCTTGGTACTGTGCGGTGCCCCACCCACGATACCAGCCCCCCGCCCCCCTCCATCGTCCTCCTTCCCATCCCATCCACCCCCGGCCCCGGGGGCATCCAGCAGCTGGCTCAGCCCCCACCCTGCCCTCACTCGCACCCCACGGAAAGACCATACTTCTGTGGATTCCCTCCCTACATCGAGGAAGAGCAGCAATTAATCACGCACCCCACCCTACCCCCACGCTGCTGTTACCCGCCCCCGGGGCAGGGGCTGCACCACAGCGTGCGCCTCAGCCAGGGCAGGAGCGCCCCCGGGGCGTGGGGGTGCCTGAGGCCACGGGAACCAGGGTGACTCCCAACAGCGCCCCGAGACACGTGGCCGATTCCCCCCCCTCCGGATGGAGCCCGGGGGCGGCCGCTGGCTGTACCCGTTGAGCTGGCCGCAGGGACTGGGCTGATCCCCGTTCATCTCGCTCACGCCGACTGCACCGCTGCTGCTGCCGCCTCTAGGCGCGCGCTGTGCCTGTGCTCATTCGCGCCAAAGCAGGAGGGGGCGGAGCCTCTGGGCCCCGCCCCCGCCGCGTGACCGCGCCCAACCGTTCGCGTTGGGGCGCTCGTCGGGCTCCGGCAGAGGCCGGTGGCTGGGCTGGGAGGGAAGCGCAGGGCAGAGCTTCGGGACTTCAGCTCCCAGCATGCCATGCCCCATCTCGGCGAGGCGGCCCGGGCAGCATGGCATGCTGGGAGTCGTAGTCCCACCGGGGTGGGCCGGCGCAGCCGCTGCTCCGGTTCACTGCTGTTCAGCGCAGGAGGCTGCGAAGGCAGAACTGGCTCCTGGGCCTTCGCTGCTGGCAGGATGTCCGCGTGGTCCCCTGCCCCTGACCGGAGTGCCATCAGCCCCCTGCGGGTGAGCGCATATGAAGTCCCCAGCACCCCCAATGGTAGCGAACGATTAAAATATCTTGTCTGCCCTCCAGTGTCCGTAGCTCTGCTCCCCACAAAGGCCACGGGAGCGGCCGAGGGCAGACTTTGGCAGAGGTGAAAATAAGCCGGTATGGGCCGGTACTGAGGACCGGTAAGAACAGGTGCAGTAGCTACAGACAAGAAAATGGAGCATTCTCTCCGCCTCCGCCTCTGCTCCAGCAAAATTGAGGGTCCGGGAGCCCAGCTCCACGGATCTTCGGGGCCGGGTCTCCCCCCGACCCCACCTGCTCCCCCCGCGCGTCCCCTAAGTATGCCCCGGCCCCTTTTGCTGTCCCCATGCTCCTCCCTGGGTCCCAGAGCAGAGCGTTTGTCTCTCCCTGTCCCCTGCAGCTCCATGCTGCCTGCCTGCATTAACTGCTGCCACAGGATCCTAGTGCCTCCCCCTTCACTGCTGCCAGGGCAGTCTGCCCTTCCCCTTTGGACCTTTTCATTTTCCAGTAGGACACTCCACCAGTACAGCCACCCCCTTGCCTGCAGTCACTGCTCTTGCCCCACACTGGGCAAGGGGCAGCCCCAGTGAGGGGCAGCAGCAGGGAAGAGGTGCACGTGATGGCAGCTGCCCACCCCCTTCAGGCATGGCACCCACCACAGGGGAGGTGAGGGGGATTCCTGGACCTGAGAGGGGCCTTAGGAGCATGTGCAGTGACAGTGGGGGGGGGGGTGAGTGTGCTGCTGGGGGGGGAAGGGGGTCCCTACCCCAGAGCTCGCTGCTGCCAGCAGGGAGAGGGCTAGGGGGAGTCCTTCTCTCTCCCTTCAGTCCCAGGGCAGCCTGCCTGCACCCCAAACTCATCCCCAGCCCTGACCCACCCCAGAGCCCACACCCCCAGCCAGAGCCGTCATCCCCCCTGTACTCCAACCATCTGTCCTAGCTCTGAGCCTCTCCAACACCCCAAATCCCTCATCTCCAGCCCCAGCCAGAGCCCTCATCCCCCTGCACACTAACCCTCTGCCTCAGCCCTGAGTCCCCTCCCACACCCCAAACCCCTCATCCCCAGCCACATCCAAAATTCACCCACAACCTCACCCCACAGCCCTCACCCCTTCTCCCTTTCCCTCCATACCCCCTCTTATCCCCAAACTCCCTCCCAGAACCTGCACCCCCTCCCTCCACACGCCCTCCCATCCCCAGACTCCCTCCCAGAGCCTGCACCCCTCCTGAACCCCAGTCCCCTGCCCCAGCCCAGGGCCTGAACCCCAGACCTCCTCCCCCACCCAAACTCCCTCCCAGAGTCTTGGGCAGGTGGAGTTTGGGCAGGGGCAGGTTCTGGGCACCACCAAAATTTCCACTACCCCTGCCGGCAAGAGCTGGGGCACCATACCAGGGTGGACCGGCTTCCTGAGGCAGCAATTTAAAGGGCTGGAGCCCAGGGCCCTTTAAATTGCTGCCAGAGCCCCGCTGCCAGTGCCATGAGGAAATGGCTGCAGGGCTCGGGTGTCAATTTAAAGGGCTCAAGGCTCCTGCCGCCGCTACCGCCCCAGGCCCTTTAAATCACCGCTGGAGCCCCACTGCAGCTACCCCACTGCTGCTGCCTGGGCCCTTTAAATAGCCCCTAGAGCCTGCCGGAGCCCTGGGGTTGCGGCAGCAGGGTTCTGGTGGCTATTGAAAGGGTTCGGGGCTCCTGCTCCCTCTACCACCCCGGGCCCTTTAAATAGCCACCGGAGCCCTGCCGCTGCTACCCCAGGGCTCCAGCAGCAGGGCTCCAGAGATGATTTAAAGGGCCCTGGAGGGTAGTGGCAGCAGGAGCCCTGGGCCCTGCTGCTGGAGCTCTGGGGCTCCGTCGGCAATTTAAAGGGCCCAGGGCTCTGCTGCAGTAGCAGCAGCTAGAGCCCCGAGCCCTTTAAAATCACCCCATTTAAATTGCCCCCAAACCCCAGGGCTCCCAGCCACCTCTGCAGCTGGGAGCACAGGGGGTGATTTAAAGGGCTTGGAGCTCCCAGCTGCTGCTACCACAGCCCTAGCCCCTGGCCCTTTAAATCCTGATTTAAAGGGCCTGGGGATTTAAAGGCCCCGCCTCTTCCAGTGGAGGCCACGCTTCTCCTCTGGATTCCAGAGTACTAGCAAGTCCTTTAAATTACTTTCACCCCTGGACTTTGGATACCCATGCGCAGCTTGCAGACATCCCTCATTCCCAGGGACATCTCGGATTTGAATCCCAGAGTCAGCTGTGTTACACAAACCGGGCCACTCTCCCCTCTGGGGCTGGAAATTATTTACATCAGGAGTAAGGTACCATGGATGGAGCCCTGCAGGGATTCGCATCCCGTGATCCGCAGACATGGTCCACAGATATCCACCGCATCGACGGATATCAAGCAGATATCCACGAGTTTGCAAGGCTATAACCTGGGGTCATAGTTTAAATGAAGGAAATTAACCAACAGCATTTTAAGTTTCTTGCATGAATAACTTTTGTGTGTTCCTCACTGAGGGTCTGTCACATTTTGCATCTTATTCCTGGGTCTTTGCATAGACACATACACTATGTGCATTTCACACAGATGTTTTACAAGTAAACCTTGTTTATTCAAACCCCAATTATCAAAATTTTAGGTTATCTAAAATTCATTTTTGTCCCCAGAATATGAAATTTATATAGAAAGTAAATTGTATTTATCCACCACCTAGCCAAAAGTTTTAGCTGTCTCAAAAGATATTCAGACAACTGGAGTATACCTACATATACAGTGTCTAATACAGTGCAAGTAAAGATTCAAGATCCAGTGCATAATATAATGCTAGTTATGTGCTCCCTTCTGTGTCTGACCAGCTCTGCCAGCAATCCATGGTCTAATTTCCTGTCTGTCCTGTTAGGATAGCTGGCAGCATTTGCTCTGCAGTTGTGGAACTCAAATGAGTGCAAGAAAGAATTGTACTTATGGCTGTCTGCTGCACAGGGCTGCGAGGAGGAGGTAGAGAGTATACAAAAGGACTGGCAAAAATCCATCCCTAAGTGTTTGAAGTGGACACTAGCAGTAGGCTCAAAACAGAAGTCATCACTTAAATGTAAAGAGCTTCTTTAGAGTTCTGAATCAGCAGACTATCATTTTGGAGCATAGGAAACTACAAGATGGAAGACATTTCATTTCAGATATATATTCCTGTTCATTTATAAACCTGAAAAATCTGTCAGTGTAGTAGCCAGGTATACAAGAGATCAATCCTACAGCCTTTACTCAGACAGAATTTCCATTTACTTCAACGTCTGAGCAAGGACTACATAGTCATGTCTCTAACTGTTAATTTCATATGTACAGAAAATGTTTTTGCAAAGCTATAGTTAACTGAAACAGAAAAAAAATTAAAAGGAAAAGAAAACTAACTAAATAATTATCTGCAGGGAAGACAGGAGCCTGAAGGTGAAATGAAAGACCTGATTATGGTTGTTCATGGAAAGTTAAAGAACACTATTTAATAAATCTTATTCTCCAGAGAATAATTTAGCAGTTAAACAAGTTTCTGGTATCTGTATGCATATATGTGCCTTCCCTAAGTATAAAACAGAGAATTAATGCTACAATCATCCATTCTAAATTAGGTTTTGTTCCTAGTTATTTTTCTTATTTGCAAAGTTTATGGTTCTGAAGACAAACCACAATAAATATTTAACATTTCAAAAAAAGTTTATTTCTTTATGCTACGTATACACAAATTATTTTTTCTCTTCTGTTCCCTGAAGAAATAATATATTACAGTAAAATTATAAGCAATTGTTTCTTCCAGTGTTTTTTTTGTTTAGCCAGAATGTGGTAGTGCTCCCTCCAGTGAATTTTTCATAATCTAAAATGATTAGGTACCTTTGCAGACAGTTCCCTCTGTCTACATCCACTGTACTTTCCACCCAAGGAATAATATATAAAATTCAGCCAAAAATCTGATCTCTCACTTTGCAAACAGGATCATGTTAAAAACAACAACAAAGAAATAGATATAGTTTGTAAAATAACTATTCAGACTATTTTGTGCAGTTTTAATATAAAAAACTGATATTTTAGGACAAGAAATTATAATAAAATACGTTTTGAAATATAATAGTGAAATTTCTCTGGCATTGTTATCAAAAGAAGTTTCAGTCTTTCACCAGAACAGGGACATTCAGCCCTTATTGATAGTGTCACGGGAATATGGTACTTTAAAAATATCTTTAAATTAGGCGTGAGCTCTGGAAGAAACGGGTTTAAGCAAAACCTCTCTCAGGTACTTCACTCACTGTTTTTGTTGCCTATGTATCTGACATTTTAGCTCTTTCACCATTCATTTCTCTTTTGTTCCAGAGTGAAGAAGAGTGAAGTATTTCAGAAACCCTATCATATAAAGAGGGAGGTTAGAAGTTCCTCCTGAGTTTTCTTTTCTTTTTTCAGCAATGCCTATTGCAAGCACATTTGTATAGATGTCAATACATAATATTACATTTAGCCACTTAACCTATCAAGTGGATTACAGACGTTTGAGATGTCCTTGCAATGGAGAAGCCAGTTAGCTGCAAAAGAGACTCATATGCTAAATATTTAACCACTTGGCAACTGTTCATCAATTACTCAGGAAAAGAATCAGTGTAGAGAAATCCCAGGAATATGGTTAACTTTTTGCCATATTCTTGGGTTTCTCTACATTGATATGGGACTGGTTTTGCTAATTTATTTCTTGTAAATTTGATCTCTTCCCCATTCTCAGACTGCTGCCAGCTTGCATAAACTGCTTCCTTATGTTCCCAGGATGTTGCTTCCTTGAACAGCTTGAGTAAAGATGGTGGTATTGAAGGTATGACCAACACTGAATTCAAGTTTTCTACTCTCTCCTCCAAGATCTCTTCTCTTTTTGAACATCTTATTCTCTGTCTTCCAGTTTCAAAATCTCTGTAGTTTATCAGCCTCCTAAATCCAACTTCCTTCCTGGGGGAAGGAGAAAACACTTTAATATCTTCTCCCTGATTCTCTCTGAAGTCTCCTTTGCAAACTTCAGCCTGTCATAAGCATAATTCCTAATTCTGAACCTTAGAGTCCAAAATGTGGGTGCCTGCATGAAACCTCCAAGCTTAATTACCAGCTTGGATCTGATAGCACTGCCACCAGCCAAAAATTTCCAGTGTTTGGCTCACTCTGGTCTCCCCAAAACATTCACTGCGCTCCAGGCTCAAGTGCTGGTCTACACAAAAGAATACCCTCTCATGTCTTTTTCCTTCTATTCTCCAGCCTTCCTTACTGGTTATTGGAAGATTCTGTACTTAAACTCTTGAATTACACAGAGAGGCATTACCTTCCCTCCTTCTTTTCCCTCACTATGTCTTTCCTGAGAGAGACCGGATCATTGGACAGATTTTTTATCCTCAGGCTCACCTTCAGAAGAAAACATCACAGTTGTTAAAGAAGCTTATATAAAGAAAGAAAAGCACAAAAATGTACTGTGTATAAGATAACATTACGGGTCATTGCTTAAAGAGAAAATATGAATACACAGCCTATTCAAATAAAATAATTGAAAAAGCACAGCAACTACACATGTAATATACTACAAAAACACATAAGCTATTGTTTTTTTTACACTTTGTACTCTCACACTATGGAAATGAAGTAGATCTGAGATTGAAGATCCCTCTCATAGCTGAGAGACAGACAAAAGACACAGACCCAAACATTCCCTCCCTGAGCTTTTAAAAATCCGGTTTCCTGATTGGTCCTCTGGTCAGGTGTTTAGTTCCCTTTGTTAACCCTTTACAGGTGAAAGAAACATTAACCCTTAGCTATCTGTTTATGATACACCCTCACTGGGGACTTGAATGAACATATTGACAACATATGTTTATATTTCTTCTAATATACTTTTCATTTTTGACTGTCACAGCTTTGTCCCATTTGTCATCTCACTTAAGAATATCCATAGACATACAATAGTTCTCCTCATCCCCAATCATTTTCTTATTTTACTCATGCCATCATAAGAACAGCCAATGGGCCATACTGGGTCAGACCAAAGGTTCATGTAGCCCTGTATCCTGTCGTTCAACAGTGACCATTACCAGATGCTTCAGAGGGAATGAACAGAACTGGTAATCATCAAGTCATCCATCCCTTGCCGCCCACTCCCATCAACAGTGACCACTCTGGTTACAGTTAGACACTCTCTCCATTGCCTTGCTCCTCAGAAAATTACCGTCTCACTACTCATTGCTTTGATACCAATAGATTCTCCAACTGAATTTGCTCGTTCAAACCTTTGCTTGCTGATCCTTCCTCTGGCTCACATGTTAATATTTACAGCCCTGACCAGTCTCTGCTTTTAATCAACTTGTCTCCATCAAAACCCACACTATTCCTTGCACATCAAGTTCCCTTGTTACACAGACCAGCTGCACTGAAGGGCACAGACCAGTACCTCAAAAGACAACGGCACAGGTTCTATCTCCAGGCCCACCACAGGAACTGGAAGTTCTTATCAGACACTTAACTAGGATGCTCATTTGTGATGGGATGGACTAGGCCCCAAAGGCCCTTGCTAGAGGCCTCAGGGTTCTACCAACCCATCCTGGGGAAGGAGCAATGGAGAGGTCCTCCAAGCAGGATAGAGCAGGGGAAGCAGCCAAACAGCCATATAAAAGGAACTGCAGCGCAGTATAGCAGTCAGTTGCTGCTTAGAACAGGAGAAGAAAGGACTGTAGGCCTGCTGCCTGGAAGAGCAGCAGGGCCTCAGGAATCATTGAGGGAGCCCCTGGCTGGTTGCTAGAACTGTGTAGGGACTGAGCCTGGGGAGGGCTTCAGGAAGATAGGGTCTCCGGGAAGGAAGCTCTGGGGATACAGCCCCATACCAGGGCTCGACTACTTAAAGACCACAGCCCAGGGCGGGCTAGAAGGAGACACCACCAGAGGGGTACTGAGATAGGTCTCGGTGGACCATATACCCCTAAAGGGGTTTGTGCTGGTTAACATGCAGACAGTGTTAACATGCTGTGGCCAGAGCGCTGTGTCACTGACAAACCTGCCTGAAAATCACAGAAAGGGATTACTAGAAGGGGGCACTCGTGAGAGGTGAGTGCTAACCCTGTTACACCACTGGTTTGCAAAGTAAATCTTCTATTCTTATTTCCAATGGTTCGGGCAATCTTTGCCCCCTCTTCCAGAACATCTTCTCCACCCACTCACACCACACTCTAATCCCAATCATTTTCCAGGAATTTGTTTTCTGCTTTCAGTATACAGTTGCCTGTTTCATGACAATATCTCCTCCACCTTCAATACCTGCTCACGCTTTTCTTAGCTTTCTTTTTCCTCTCCACGCCCTTCCGTGTTCTTTGTGGACATTTGACATCTCTAGCCCTTTATGAAAATTACCTACTCTCTTGACTCTTTCTCTTTTATCATTAATTTCTGTCTCTTTTCCTTGCTTTCCTACATTACTTCCATTGTCTGGTACCTGTTCCCAATGCTTTAAAATCTGCTACTGTCCATAAACTTCTTAAAAACCCTTCCTTAACAATGCAGTGTTGTTGCCATGTTGATCTCAGGATATTAGAGAGACAAGGTGGGTGAGATAATATCTTTTATTGAACCAACTTCTGTTGGGGAAAGAGATAAGCTTTTAAACTTACACAGATCTCTTCTTCAGGTCTGACCATGACATTCTCTCTTGCCACCACTTCAGCTTTAACCTTGCCTTTCTTGGCAAAATTCTTAATAGCCTTTTCTCATCTCTTCCAGCACATATCAATAGCCTTGAGCATTAGCAACTTGGGGTTTACTTTGGCCATATCATGGAAACTGTTTTTCTTTTATAGTTATTGACCTTTTTCTGCAGATGTAACTTCCTTCTATCTACTTATTCTCCTTGACCTCAGAAAAGCATTCCATCCTGTGGGACAGCTTCCATTGCTATTGCAAACAATTCTCCTGCCAGTTTCATTCGTAGTATACCTATCAGACCCCTCTGTTTGCAGTGATGGCTCCTCATCTGTGCTAAGCCTAAAATTTCTCCTGTATGGAGTCCCACAAGGCTTAATTCTTAGTCTCCTGCTATTTTCTATCTACCTCTCCCTTTCAGTCATCTTAACTCTACCTTTAATCTTAGTTATCACGCTGATGATACTCAACTCTCTATATAAAAGAAGCTATACGAAATAGTTGTGTTATATCTGTATGTGAGCCTTAAAGCTAGAAGGCTTAAAGTAGGGGTATCAAAAATATTTCTGAGGTGAGGGCTGAATTACTCTTTCAGCAACAGTCTGTGGGCCCAAGTAAAAACTACTGGCAGGAGGCATATTTTGCAGTCTTCTATGACTTCAGAATACTACTCTTCAGTTAGCAAAGTTAAACATTGATTTCTTTTCTTTCTTTCTTTTCTTTTTTAAGGAAATACACTCACACAATCTCCCTTCCTCTATTCATTAAGTTACATCTCCATGCACTCCTCCTTTGACCAGTATCCCTCCTACTGCCTTCCAACACTGTGTGAATTTTCCATCTTTCCCATCTTCCCAGCCCCACCTCGGATGTTTTCCTTCCCCCATAATAATGTGGGCATTTTTCTTTCTCCCCACCCACCCACTTATATTTTGGGATTCCCTCCGTTCTTTATCTCTTCCCCTCTACTCCCTTTGAGATTATCCCCATCCCCTTTGGGATTCTTTTCACCCTCTTGTCTTCTCTTTCCCTTCCCACCACTCTGAGTCTCTAGTCCTTTCACACTTGGGGCATTTTTATCCTGGATCCTGTTTTCTTGGGATGGCAGGAACTGGGGGGCAAGAGGGGTGGGAAGTAAGTGCTCACCTGAGCCTACAGTGGTAGGGGTCCACAGGGGTAAGTGCTCCCCTGAGCCCAATGCTACAAGCTTAATGGCAGTAGTGACAGAGACATAGCAGAAGAGGCTGGAAAGGAGCCCCCATTTTGAGCCCTGGCTGCGAAGCTTGGAGCAGTGTCTGCTTAGCAGTAAGAGAAGGGTGAGGGAGCTCAAATACCTGTGCCCTATCAGGTTTGAGCTCTTTTCTCTGTTTTTCCCACTCGTGCTCTGTCTCTGTCTCTCTCAGCTTTGAACTAGCTATAGAGGAACAGCTGAAAGTTGCTTTGATGTGTCAAAGGTGCACAGTGGGCTGGACTGGGTCCATAGGCAACATATTTAACACCCTAGCTTCAAGAGAACAGGAACTGTCTGTTCACCCTATAGATGTAAGAAGAAAATGTAGCTGCTGATAGGCTTAATTTATATCAGAGATGGAGCTGGTATCATACTTAAGATTGTCTTACACTTTTGTATTGTAAGACCCTATTTTCAGTTGCTTCTAGCTGCCAAATTTTAATCATCTCGGCTGAAATTTTCCATGTTGTGTGTCTTTTTCTGTAATTATGTTATTCTTTATTTTCCAGTTTGTGTTGGTATTGAGTTAATGATATTACAGTTCTAAAATCTTTATAAATGAAAGCAGCATTCATTCAGCAGGGTCGGGCCACTTTTAGACAGGAGACAGCAAATGAGAGGTGGAGAATCCTTGCATGGAGCCCTGAGCAGCTCTCTGCTAAGGAGCTGGTGGGGTCATGAAAGCAGTAAGCAGGATCCTGCCTGCCCTCAGGGGGGAACTTCAGGTATTTTTGAAAAGTACTTAGGTGAGGTGGATCTATGGGCAGTGTTGAAGGAGAGGTGTGAGCTGGTTATTCTCTGCTCTTATCCCTCCAATACTACAGAGGAATATTAGGGTTGTAAGGGTTGAAGTTAATAGAAGTTATCTTTGCTTTGAGGCTACCCTTGGTTTAGAGCTGCAGGGGAAAATAAAGCAATCAAAATAACATAAAATATTAATTTATTTTTCAAAACTGATGAAGCAGAGGGAAGTTGAAATGTGACATTAGTCATTTACAGGCAAGTCCACCAAGAAATTCCCTATAGTTGCAACAACAGTCCTGAAGAATCTGTAGAGGCAGCTAACAAGGAAATCTCCAAAGGTCTTCAGTATACGTTTGTCTTTTCAGATACATATTTTTCTCCACACAAGCTAAACATTTTATACAAGCACAGTAAGAAATAGTCTAGAAAACATAAAAGCTTTATGACTTTTTTGAAAACTTGCTGGTTTTGCTGATACAACTCCCTATGATATGGTTCAATTTTAATAACAATGGGAAGTGTTTCAGTGCATAGGGGTTTTTAATGCATTTTAAGAATCTTTCAAAGGGATTTAAGAACTGCTCTTTTGTACAAAGGCTTTCACCTTTGGAAAGCATTGAGCAGTACTTCAGATGAACTACAGTGAGAGAACCTGAAATTATCTAGTGCACTGGAATCAATATCAAGCAATATTTTTTTTTCTGAAAGAAATTCAGTCTGACAGGAGTAAGAGCAATGTAAGGAAACCAAGACTCTGGCTAAAAAGCTGGATATAGAAATCCCCTGTAAACCCGTACAAATTAGTTGATGTCACCAGAGCGAGAAAACCAGAGTGACAGAATAAAATGTTATCCAGGTTCCGGAATACTTTATTATTACCACCTTGGGTCACTAAGCTTCACAAGCTATATCCATCAACTTTGATAGCAATTTATAAACTAACAATGGAGGCTAGATGGTGCAGTGCTTTAATGTACTAACAATTTACATTGAAACACCTGGGTTCAAAATTGGCTAAGACACAACTAAAAAGGGTTTGTTGGTCTCAGCCTGCTCTCTAGTGGACAATTGCACATACATACAATCCTATGACAATTTTATTTGAGGAGAATCTAAAGAATGAGATGCATTAAGATACTCCTAAGAATAGAGGGGTTGGTGTTCTGTATTTTCTAGATTACTTTGAAACCCCATGAGAGGTATTTGTGATGCTGGCAGACCAAGTGTCAGGTTATGCTAAGGCCCCTGGGCCTCACTAAACTCTGATAAGTGCATAGTTGGAAACCAGTCTGGCTCGCCTGTGTGTTAATATTGTTAAAACAAATTAGTGTAATAATAATGTGTTTAGTGTTTAGACTTTATGAAATGTTTGTAGGATGCTGCATGTATTACTCTTTCTTATAATATCTGTCCCCATGTTATAAGGTAATATTTAAGTATTTGCTCTGTAACTATAAAAGTGTTTGCTCAACCTGTAAAATCCCACAGTTAGGAGAGAAGCATTACCAATTGTGAATTACTAGTTTACCACAAGAGGTGGTGTATAGACACTAGACAAACCATTGTGCAACATCAGTGGGCAAAAGACTGTTAATTGCTTGCCCCACATCGGTGAAGAGGGCACCTGCACAAGCCCTTGTCCCATCACAGCTTGAGTGCTGGGGGAAAGGAATAAAAATCCCCATTAAGGAGAATCATCACTATGCTGCTTAGAATTCAGAGAATGCAATATTTCTGAGCGTAAGTAAGGGATCCCCAAGCTACTTAATTTGGGTTAGCCCTAAAAGACATATAGAGCTTGCACATAGAATAGCTACTATCATCTTTTGGAATTTAAGATTGTAACTCATTTGTTTCAGAGTAGCAGCCATGTTAGTCTGTTTCCGCAAAAAGAACAGGAGTACTTGTGGCACCTTAGAGACTAACAAATTTATTTGAGCGTAAGCTTTCATGGGCTAAAGCCCACTTCATCGGATGCATGCAGTGGAAAATACAGTAGGAAGATATATATATACAGAGAACATGAAACAATGGGTGTTACCATACACACTATAAGGAGAGTGATCAATTAAGGTGAACTATTACCAGCAGGAGAGAAAAAAAACCTTTTTGTGGTGATAATCAAAATGGCCCATTTCCAGCAGTTGACAAGAAGGCATGAGGAACTGTGGGGGCGGGAGTGGGGGGAAATAAACATGGGGAAATAGTTTTACTTTGTGTAATGACCCATCCGCTCCCAGTCTTTATTCAAGCCTAATTTAATGGTGTCCAGTTTGCAAATTAATTCCAATTCAGCAGTCTCTCGTTGGAGTCTGTTTTTGAAGTTTTTTTGTTGTAATATTGCAACTTTTAGGTCTGTAATTGAGTGACCAGGGAGATTGAAGTGTTCTCCAACTGGTCTTTGAATGTTATAATTCTTGACGTCTGATCCGTGTCCATTTATTCTTTTACGTAGAGACATCAAGACATCCTGACAGTACTGATGGAACGTTATCCTCATAAATACTGCATTCCTTTCTTGGCCACCCCAGCTCAAAAAGTACACAGTAGAATGGAAAAAGCCCAAAAAAGGACTGCAAAGGTGATAGAAGCTTCCAGATAAGGGGAGATTTTAAAAGATAAGGACTATTTATTTTAGAGAGAAGATAAATAAGTAATGCCATAATAGAGGTATGTCAAATAATAAATGATAAAGCGAAAGTAAATTGTGTGCACCTACTTACCCTCTCTCATAATACAAGGACAAGAGTTACCTACTGAAATTAAAAGGTGACAAATTTAATACTGATAAAAGGAAGTCATTTCAGAAGGCAAAATTAACCTGTGACATTCATTGCTAGAAGAGTTTAGCAGGACTTATATGTAAGTGCCTAATACTTTTTTATCTGGGCACCTAAACCCAGACTTAGGTGCCTTAGTCCCAGCTTTAGGGTCCACTGTGGTCCACAAAACTCTCACCAAAGCCTGTAAGTGCCTAAACTCATTCAAGACGTAAGTTTTCAGGGTAAAAGTTCCCTGGGTGCCTATGTTTCTGCCTCTGGGCATGCACACTGTTGCCCCACTTTGAGTGTCTGGATACCAATCTCACATCCACAAGCTGGGGAAGATAGGTGTTTGCTCGCTTATCTTGCATGCAGGGCCTGATCTGGTTAGCAAGAATGACTGAGAATGTGGTGGTAAGGCTGCCCACCAGGTAAGTGTGAGACCCAGGGTCCAAGTTCCCTGCTTCAGTCACTGTTCCATTATTTAGCCACATTAGAAGAGCTTCAACAGGAGAGTCTAAGATACGTCTCTCTCTCTCACTCTCCATTTATTGTATAGGGAGCCTAGATACCCAGCTCAGGCTTTGTGGATCACAGTGATTTTCTAGGCACCTAACGGTTTGATGCTGTGATGCTGAGCACCGCAACACTTCGTGAATCTGGACCTAAATGGCTGGGGCTTAGGGAGAAACTTCTCCCATAGACATCTTAGGTCCACTACAGAGGTTTTACTCCATCTTCTGAAACAGTCAGAACTAGATATTCTTGGAGACAGGTGCTGGACTAGAAGTCATTCTGGAATGACTATAAATTAAGTTTCTTGAAAAGCCATTGCAAAAATCATCAGTAAAAAGTTCTTCAGTTCTGTGAAGAACTCTGTGACCTAACTTCAATGTAGCTTTATGTTATTTAATCTTCTGTAAGTGAGGGGAGAATTTTGCTCAGGGGTAGCTGGCTGTTTATGATTACAATCATATACTAACTGTAGTTGCAGGATGCAAACTTTATCGACTTAAAGTTTTTTGTTAAATGTTTTCAGTTTTTAAAAATATAATATTAATCAGCATTACTTTGTAATCTACCATTCATGTATTAACATCCATTGTAAATAACTGACATGGTTTGTCCTGGTGTAGAATGACCACTACATCATAGTGAGCATCATGTCATCTAACTCATTTGTTCACAATCATGTTCAAATACAATAATGTTTTGTAGGCTTATATTTAAAAATTCAGCCAGTTAGTTTTATCTTTACATTACCTCTTGGAATAGGTACTTTTTATGCCATCCTTGGAATGCTAGTTTTATTGATCGTATTAAATTCAAGAGAAAAGTGCCCTGGGATTAATGAAATAGTAGTGTTAATTCTATTAAATAGGAATCCCATTTTCCACAAGCAAATATTTTTGTCATCATTTTTGGTAAGAAATGCATCTGTAGAAGGGTAATAGAAGGAGGACAATCAAACATTAATTAAATCTTTTTAAAATGTACTGCATTCTCTCTCAGTCACTATTTAGATCTGCAGGTAGAACTGACCACAGTCCTCCTTCCCAGTTCTTCCCAGTATGCTTCCACAGTGTGGCCAACTGTCATGACCTGCCCTTTCCTGGACACACACCTTATTCAACCCTGGTGTTTCTGGGTCACTAGAAGAGCCTTTTGACCCCTCTAATCTCCTGCTCAGGACCATCTGCCTGTAAATATCAAGCGAGCCTGGCTACTTTTCCAAACTCTGTTTCAAAACCTCTGCAGATCTCTTCAAAACCCACCAACTGATGATGCCTCTAAACTCCTGGATTTGAGAAAACACTAACTTTTATTTAACCCAAGTAAACGGAACATAAAACAAAACAACACCATTCAGTGACCTTCATACTTCTTACTCCTATAGGGACAGCCTAAACTCATAAGAGCCTAGCAGTGCTTCCCCTCCTGCCACACTCTAGCTCTCTAACCCCTTTTTTGATCCTGTTCCATCTCTCCATAAGCTGACAGACAATTCTTCAATTTCAATCCCCGCAAAGGTCCAAACATGCAGTCTGCATGGAGCTCTTGTCCAGATGTCCAAACCTCTGTGTCTCAGTGCACTGAATGGGATATGTTCTTTTTTTGATCTTCATCCCACAATATACCATCATACAGTTTCATTAAATGCTTATCCTATGCCAACATCTCATATCAAACAATTTTCAAATCAACACAGCTCCTTCTCCACTTTTATGAGTCTCACAATATTTGATATTTTATTTAAAGGCTGAGCTCCTGGAGACAACTACTTGTGTGAGAACCTCAGCTATAATTTATTTAACCCCCATTCCTCCCCACCAAAAAAAAAACTTCTAGCCCTTGTGATTGTAAAATAAACCTTGAAAATGTGACCCAAGGGCATCATGAAGGCTCAAAAATCAGAACCCAAATAAAAAAACCTGCAGTTTATTTTATTTTTTAAAAGCTCATGATTTGGATAGTCCTGGCTCATGACTTTTGAACATTTGAGGATTACAGTACTGCTTCCATGGGCAAAATATTGCAGCAAAAATATGTATTTATTGGGGAAATTTGAGCTGTATTATTCCTTTTGCATGAGGGGAAATGTAATTATTAATGTTAAATAGGAGCTAATTTTATCAAACATGATGCAGAGGCATGAGGGGGCTAAGAGTCCTACAACTTCAAAAGAATGTGAATTATACATTTAAATTCAGATATGTGGACTGAGATAATTACTAAGAAAGTACCAGCTTTTGCAGTCAATAACAGACACTACACAGAGTTTGTCAATTTCTGAGCTGACAAATGAAAGATGATATCCGCTGAAATGAGTTACAGATTATATGTGAACTGCTGTGGCTCATGTGAGCTCATGCTTTTAGTCTCAAAGCCAGAAGCTGTAGAGAATATTAATAAAGCTATATACATTTTTTTTGCTAGTTGCAATATAACAGATGTCCTCTAACGTAAGAAGCTTTTTGATAGATGTACTGTTCTGTTTCCAATTGGCACCAAACATAGCTCTTTAAAAATATTTGTCCTCACTAGTCTCCTGATAGTTTTACAGTAGTAGTAATAAGAAAATTCTATTGGAGGTATAAACTGCTTGTGCAGAATTTCTCTTGTAGATTGTGTGCTGGCAACTACTAACTTACATAACTAAAATGAAGAAAAAATAAGTGGCAGCTAGAGAAGATGTACTGTATATCTCAAAATGAATGGTGCTGGCGCAAAGGAATATAACAATGGCAAAGAACTAAATCCTGCTTCTCCTAGCATTGCCACGTAGGCAGGGGACAAATGATCAAAACCAGTATGTTTATGCTGTACAAGGGCTTGGATCTAGATTTGTGATCCTGTTCGAGGGCTACAGATCCCTTGCACTGTGCAGAGCAGAGCTTCATTCATGCCAGGGGAAGAGCAGACTGGATCCATCACTGTGCAGATACCACAGACACAGATCCCCACAGAGTGACAGCTAAGGAGCAGTAATGATTACTGAAGATTCAAGAGTGCTTCTCCCTAGCTCCTGTGGGACCCTCATGTGAGAAGCTTATCTCTTTAGACTTGGCATATGGATGTGTGTGGGAGTTAGTGTTTATTTTTACTTACATAGTGGGTTTTGTTTTGTACTAAAATAGTCCCCAATACCCTAGTTCTAAATTTTCCTAAAGGTTTCCATCTCTCATGATTTTATTGCAAAGTCACTATATTTAGTGTTTTTCTTAAAGCTTCAAGCTCCTGGACTCATGTGAATAGTTCTCTGAAAACATCCACACAATGTGCAGTGGCAGTCAAAAAAGCAAACAAAATGCTGGGAATAATTAAGAAAGGAATATATAATAGGACAGAAAATATCACGTTGCCTCTCTATAAATCCATGGTATACCCACATCTTGAATTCTGTGTGCAGATGTGGTCACCCCATCTGAAAAAGATATATTGGAATTGGAAAAGGTTCAGAAAAGGGCAACAAAAATTATTTGGAGTATGGAACGGCTTCTGTATGAGGAGAGATTAATAAGACTGTGACTTTTCCACTTGGAAAAGAGACGGTTAAGGGGAGATATGATTGAGGTCTATAAAATCATGACTGGTGAGGAGAAAGTGGATAAGGAAGTGTTGTTTACTACTTCTCATAACACAAGAACTAGGAAATTCTTAATAGGCAGCAGGTTTAAAACAAATAAAAGGAAGTATTTCTTCACACAATGCACAGTCAACCTGTGGAACTCCTTGCCAGAGGATGTTGTAAAGGCCAAGACCATAACAGGGTTCAAAAAATAACTAGATAAGTTCATGGAGGATAGGTCCATCAGTGGTTATTAGCCAGGATGGGCAGGAATGGTGTCCCTAGCCTCTGTTTGCCAGAAGGTGGGAATGAGCGACAGGGGATGGATCACTTGATGATTACCTGTTCTGTTCATTCCCTCTGAGGCACCTGGCATTGGCCACTGTCGGAAGACAGGTCACTGGACTAGATGGACCTTTGGTCTGACCCCGTAGGGCCATTCTTATGTTCTTATATGAATCCATGAGAATCTCAGCTTCTGTTTTTAAAAAAAATTTTAGGTTCTCCTGGTGCAGTGAAACATGAACCTAAAGACCTGACCAGAAGGCAAATAAAAAGACCTCCAAATATATTATTATTTTAAAATCACATGATTTTTAAAACCAAACTGGTGATTTTGGGGGGCCTGAATCATAATAATTGAACATGTGGGATTGGCACTACTGTTAATTCAAGAAAATGGTAATAGAGATGATGAAGCCTTTCACCTGCAGTTAATTAGTTCAAAGTCCAATATAAGTTAGTAGCATCCAAAACTGATACTGCTAGAAGCTGTTTGGTGACGTGTGAAATTATTTGATAGTGTCATTAGAATTCATATTACAGCATAATAGCACCATTGTACACTGGCACCCTTGTTGCAGTCTTAGCAGTGACTGCATGGGGCATGGAGACTCAACTATCTTTTTGATTCTTCCTCCAAATCAAGATTGAGGCACACTGAAAGGCAACGTGAGGCAGATTTCCACCTTTACAGCATGGCATGTGGATAAACAGAATACTTCAGTGTCCAGTGATTATCTAGTACCATATACATGAACCAAGAAAACAACAACTTTTCCTATCCCCCTGTTTTCTTGGTGTGTGTTTGTTTCATTAAGAAACCCAGATCAATTCATAAAACAAAATTTAAGTATGATTTGTCTATAATGTGGGCAAAATCAGTGTCACTGAGGGGGGCATATACTGTCCTTGATTTGCACATGGACCTATGAAAGTCAACAGAAGTTGTGTATGTGGGTGTTGTCAATCTGTCTGAAGAGGTTCACAAAAGTGATAAGTGCCAACCTCAGGGCAGACTTTCAAGAAACAGAGCACAACCCCCAAACTGGTTGTATGTTCTATAATTACATTTCACCAATCATGTAACAAGTGTGAACTCCTAAAGCACTATGGAGTCACATGCCCTTGGGCACTCCGGTCTATCTTGCCACCCAGGCAAGCTTGCTTTTGTGATAGCTGGCTCCCTACACCAAATATCACATCAATATTCAGGCTACTCCTAATCCTAAAGGACCAGTCACTTACCCCAGGTCAAGTGCACCCTAGATCTCTCATCAAACACAATGCTTGTAGCCAATCCTTTAATAAACTAACTAAAGGTTTATTAAGTAGGAAAAAGAAATGAGAGTTACTTATAAGATTAAATCCAGTACAAATACACACACTGATGAGATGCAGTCTTAGGTTCCAAAAGGTTATATTAGCTACTATAATGTGTAAGCTTTGTATGTCCTTTAGGGCTAACCCAAGCTAAACAGCTGGGGACCCTTTGCTTATACTTAGAAACCTTTGCCCCTCAGAGTTCAAGCGGCATAGGGATACAAATTTCTCCTTAGGGATGTATTCCCTTCCCCTAGTGTTCAAGCTATGATGGGATGAGGGCTTGTGAGGTACCCTCTTATGGGTGTGGTGGAAGAAATCAATGAAGACTTTTGTCCACTGATGTTCCACAATGGTTGTCTGGTGCCATAGGCCTTCTTTTGTTGGGGAGGAGATGACACCTGTTGTGGTAAACTAGTATTTCACACTTGGTAATGCTCCACCCGTGACTGTGAAGGTTTACAGTCTTAGAAAACATTTGTATAGTTAAGGAGCAAATGCTTAAATATTACCTTATAACATGAGATACAGATATTATAAGTCAGAGTAATACATGCAGCATCCTACAAACATTTCATAAAGACTAAACACATTCTTATAACTCCAATATCTATTTTAACAATATGAACACATAGGTGAGTCTAACTGGTTCCCAGCAATGCATTTGTCAGTGTTCAGTGAGGCCTGTGGACCTTAGCATAAGCTGGCATCTGGTCTGCCAATGTCACAGAGCGACATTGGCCATTTAAGAGGGAATAGGCCAGTGCAACTTTGACTGGTCAGCTGACCCCAACTGGGCTTAAAAGAGGGGACCCATGTCACAGAGGAAGATAAGGTGAGAACTGCTAGAGATCAAGACAATGTAGGAGTTTGCTGAAGGAAGCTGACCGTGTCTCCTGAGCAAAGGCTGAGGGTAGGACAGCAGTAAAGGGGTTTTCCAGCTGACCTCCCCAAGCCAAAGAGCCAGGGCTGAAGACCAGAAAGCAGAAGCAGGAATTTCTGGCTAACTTCTAAACTGGAGGGCTGAAGGCAGGGGAGCAGCAGAGGGACTTGTCTGCTAGCTTCTTGATGCTGGAGAGCTGGAGCCAGAGGAACAGTGCAGAGCCAACTGGCTGGTTTGTCTGAGACAAAAGAACAGAACAGGGTAGTGATAGATGATCCCTGAATTCCTAGCAGAGAAGAGCAGCAGGTGGTTCCTGCTGAGAAGAGCAGGGTTGCCCTTGAGTTCGAATGGCTGGGGTACTCTCCTGGCAGAAGAATATGAGAGGACCAAAGAAGAGCCTAGGTGTAGTGGGAGATGGAGTGTTGTATATGAGGTGTTAAGATTTTAAGAACTACATGCACTGGGGGTGGTAAATGGGTTATGTTTTGGGATTTTTGTTATGAACTCTTTTGCACCATGTTTTGATTTTTTAACAAACTGGCTCCAAGGAGAGGTATTGAGGAAAAAAAGCTTGTGTGAGGTTATG
This sequence comes from Chelonoidis abingdonii, assembly GCF_003597395.2. Classification (NCBI taxonomy): domain Eukaryota; kingdom Metazoa; phylum Chordata; order Testudines; family Testudinidae; genus Chelonoidis; species Chelonoidis abingdonii. The sequence continues at coordinate 81,613,293 of NC_133773.1, forward strand.
GGGGACTCTGAAAGAAGGAAAACAAGACAAACACACCTGTCTGTCACAGCTTGCTGCTGGAAAGTCTCCACGGGTGGGTGCCCTATCACAACAGTAGGTCAAGGAAAATAGATGGCAAAGGGGGCCTAAATTGCACTTTTTGCACAGTCAAAAACTCCCAGTGAACTCGGGGAGTTTAAATGGCAAGGAATTTAGGGTCAGGCTCTAAATATATAACTGCCACACACAAAAAAAAGATTAAAAAATTATAAGAATTTTTCCCACATCAAACTTAATGGGCACTTTTTAGATTTAATGTATTTGTGACACTTTTGCAGCCTCATATTTCCTTTGGCTGAACATTGCAGCAGAGTTGGCTCCTCAGGGTACCTTATGTAACTGAAGTAAAAACTTGATTGGCAGATTTCTGTGTCTAAAATGTGTGTTTCATGATGTTTTAAAGTATTTCTTTATAGAATCTATTTTGTTCTTGATTAGACTGTAGTTCATTTCGTTATGTAAAATCACACTTTTACTCTGGGGACTGTCACAAATACACTATTTGCCGTACTTGTCTCTCTGTAAAATATTAAATACTGCTTCTGGCATTACCATAGGTATCCAAAAAATCAAGTTCTCTATTTTGGTAATATGCTCAGAGCTTCCATGTAAATAGAATTTTAAATATTTCTGTGAAAAGATTACCAAGAGGGAAGTCATGCGTAACACACTTGGTTAATTTGTTTGAGGAAGTGACAATAAAAGCAGAGAAGGGTGAAGAAGCAGAAATTATTCACTTGAATTTCAAGAAGGCTTTTAATGCAGTACTGTGAATGATTAATGCATAAGCTTAGGAAATACAGTACTAATGATGTAATACTCAGCTGGATTTAAAAAATGGCTTGGTTACACAGGTCAGTGTGTTTGAGTAAGAATGAGGTGATAAATGCAGCACCACAGAGACCATTTTTTAGTCCAGTCTAGCTCACAGTAAACATCAATGAACTGGAAAACTGGCTGAGCAGCAAGGCATGCAGCATGCTGGGTATCATGAATGTGGGACAGCTGACCAGTACCCAAGAGGAGGAAGACCAATGCGATATGAAAACAGTGGGGGCACTTAAGCTAACAAGAATGAGGTCACAATACAGCAAAGGACACTATGCCTTAAATTATACACATATATGGGTTATGTAAAGGATCTGGCAGTGACAGTGGCTATAAACTTTAAAACATTAATTAGATAAATGAGTTAATTCATTAACATTTGTACAGCTCTGTAAAATAATACAGATGCTGTTAGCAATTTGATGTCTGGCAGAATCTGGCAGTGCTTTCCCCGTGAACTGAAGTTAGAAGGGGTTGTCAAGGTTCCTTCCCCACTCTGAACTTTAGGGTACAGATGTGGGGACCTGCATGGACACTTCTAAGCTTAATTACTAGCTTAGATCTGGTACACTGCCACCATCCAGAATTCCAGTGTCTGGAGCAGTTTCTGTCCCCCCAAAACTTTCCCCCTTCCCTGAGGTTGCCTTGAGGGACTTCACCAATTCCCTTCCCCACCATGAACACAGATCCAAATCCCTTGGATCTTAAAACAAGGAGAAATTAACCATCCCTCCTCCTTTCCCCCCATCCAATCCCTGGTGAGTCCAGATCCAATCCCCCTTGGATCTTTTAAAACAAGGAAAAATCAATCAGGTTCTTAAAAAGAAAGCTTTTAATTAAAGAAAGAAAAGTAAAAAATCATCTCTGTAAAATCAGGATGGAAAATACTTTACAGGGTAATCAGATTCATATAGCCCAGAGGAACCCCTCTAGCCTTAGGTTCAAAGTTACAGCAAACAGAGGTAAAATCTCTCAGCAAAAAAGGACATTTACAAGTTGAGAAAACAAAAATAAGACTAATTCCAGCCTTGCCTGGCTATTACTTACAAGTTTTGAAACATGAGAGACTGATTCAGAAAGATTTTGGAGAGCCTGGATTGACGTCTGGTCCCCTCTTAGTCCCAAGAGCGAACAACCCGCCAAAACAAAGAGCACAAACAAAGACTTCCCTCCACCAAGATTTGAAAGTATCTTGTCCCCCTATTGGTCCTCTGGTCAGGTGTCAGCCAGGTTTACTTAGCTTCTTAACCCTTTACAGGTAAAAGAGACATTAACCCTTAACTATCTGTTTATGACAGGGGTGTTCAAATTTACAGGCAGGGTTGGAAAATGACTAAATTGGCAACACTGCTGGGATGGGAGAGTTCAGAGATGGTGTAGGGAAATTCCGCCAGGACAGCAGAAATTAAAAGTAGTTCCCATTAGGCTGTTGTATAGTGGTCTAGGAACGGACACTGAATCATTCTCAGGACTTAGGGATAGTGTCAGCAGGTCAGGTTGAGGCCCATTGGCAGGGGACAATATTTGTGGGAACACTGGGAAGCTTGCACTGCCTCTTCTGGGAATTAGCAGGGATTTTAGTCTCCATGGTTGGAAAGTCTGGTGCCTTTTATAAGGAGTCAAATCATTTTAAAAATCATAAAGCCCAATTTCAATGGAAGTTTTGACACTTACTTTAGTAGGGAGCAAAATTGAGCTTTATATCTGGAATAGTGACACCACATTTGAACTATTGTAAAAATTTTGGGTAGCACATTACAGACATGATATTGCATATTTGAAAGCAGGGAGTGAAAGTCCACAAGGACAATGAGGGACCTTGGAGGCTAATATGAGAGATTGGGAACATTTGACTTATCCCAGTAAAAATGTTAAGAAGTTAAGGTTAAAAATGCATACCAGTATTTTCAGAAAGATAAAACCCTTCGGGGCATTTTAGTTAACAAAAAGCAGCCATTAATAAAACCGGAATTTGAGTTAAATTTTCATGCAAACATTTTAAAGGATGGCAAATCACAGTTAAGGTACCCAAGATCTTTTAAATCTTCTTCTCTAGGGATGTCAGCTCACTATCCTTGTGGGTGGAGCGTTGAAAATGTGCACAACAGAAAACAGGTTTTATGATGTGCATGTAGAAAGCAGGTCTCCAGTATTGTGATGCTTTGTCTCCACACTATTTAATCTCTTATACTGCACACACCATCATCACCACAGCATCTCAGTGTTTGCCTTTGCTTTTTTCCCCCACAGAAATTGTCATTTACTGATCTGAAGGAACAGGGCTGCCTTTCAGCAGACACTAGGAGGTGTGCAGCAGTGTATCTGGAGAAGAGAGGGTTTAGAGCAGATGGTTGTGGGGAAAGAACAAAATCCAGCCTCCTTTTTCACTGGGTTCTGTGCTGAAGATCTGGGCAGTGAACATTTTTCTCCTTCCTCTCCCTTACCCCTGGATACCTCCTTATGCTTTCCATCTTAGTAGTGGCAATTTCTGAGTTGAGTACTTAGCTTTACACAGTAGTGTTCATACAGGGACGGCTCCTGGCACCAGCACACCAAGCGTGTGCCTGGGGCGGCAAGCCAAGGGGGGAGCTCTGCCAGTCGCCGCAAGGGCGGCAGGCAGGTTGCCTTCAGCAGCATGCCTGCGGAGGGTCCGCTGGTCCCGCAGCTTCGGCAGACCTCCCGCAGGCGTGCCGCCGAATCCGCAGGACCGGGGACCTCCTGCAGGCAAGCTGCTGAAGGCAACCTGCCTGCCGTGCTTGGGGCGGCAAAATACCTAGATCCGCCTCTGTGTTCCTACCATTGACATTGGTGGAGCTGTACCTGACTTGGGAACTAGGCCCACTGGGTTGAGAGGGAAGATTTTATTTTATAGCGGAATACTCCCTTGGGGAGCTCCTTCTGGATACTTATCAACTGAATTGCTTTACAAAGGTTGCAGGGCATCTATAGATTTTAGATGGATGCTTGTTTATTAATAAGTTGAAAGAAACAAAATAACACTTTGGATAGCTATGTAGTAAATGGAACTATATGGAAAGAATGATGGTACAAACAGAAACAGAAACTATCTTTCTACATGCACTGGAAGTCAGCTGCACTGCAAGTTCCCTGCTTTACATTCAGGGGCGGTGAGTTACATGGGCCCGTGGTGCCCAGGCTCCAGCAATATTCAGGGCATGGGGGGCCGGCTCCACCAATGTTTGGGGCCGGGTCTCTCCCCCACCACACCTGCGCTCCTCTTCTGAGCGTCCCTGCCTGTGCCCTGGGCAGCGAGTGGCTGCCCCCTGCAGCTTCGCAGTGCGCTTTGCTCTGCCAGTTCCCAGTATCAACTGCTGCCACAGGGTTCTAGCGCTCCCCCCCCAACAAATAGTGCCAGGGCAGCCTGACCCTCCCTGCCCTTCCGCCTTGGATGGATGGACCCTTCCCTTTTCCGGTGCAACCCTCTACCAGCATGGGATTCCCACCCCCCACAGTCACCGCTCCTGCTGGGCAAGGGGCAGCCCATCCTCCACCCCCTGTGAGGCTACTGTGAGGGGGAGCAGCAGGGGAGGAGGTCACATGTGATGGCAGCCCCACCCCGCACCCACCACAGGGGAGACGAGGGGGCTTCCTGGACCTGAAAGGGGCCCTATGAGCACATGCAGTGACAGTGGTGCGAGGTGAGTGTGCTGCCGGTGGCGGGGGGCCTTCCCCAGAGCTCACTGCTGCTGGCAGGGAGAGGGCTGGGGGGAGTCCTCCTCTCTGGCCCCAGCTGGGAGCAGCCTGCCTGCACCCCAAACTCCTCATCCATGCCCCTGCCCCACCCCAGAGCCAACACCCCCAGCCAGCGTCTTCACCCCTCCTGCACCTCAACCCTCTGCCCCAGCCCTGAGCCACCCTCTTGCAGCATGAACCTCTCATCCCCAGCCCCACCCCAGAGCCCTCATATTTTTACATTATTTAAATATATATATATATATATATATTGGCTTACAAGGCAGGTTTGTGTGTGTGGAGGGGCCTTGGACCCATTCAGGGCACCACCAAAAATTATACACACCTGCTGCCTCCGTTTACCTTGTTACAGAGAGCAGAATTAAAGCATGAAACATCTTCTAGTCTAATGTATCATGTACAGCCAGCATTTGCCCATCAGTGTGGCCTTTGTGGTGATGCTGAGCACAGTCGTTTGAATTCTCAACCTTTACACATTGTCTGTTTCATTCCCTAAAAGAATCATTGTCAAATGTTTCAGCTGTGATGTTTGTAATAAAAATATGGTTTGAGGCACCAACTGACAATATTCTCTGAATTGGGCAGGGGGGAATCATTAATCTTAGAGACAAACTGTTAAAAACAAATCAGTTATAAAAATATAGGCTCTTTCAGATAGCTTTAATTGCTAATTATCATAAACTCCAAGACTTAGTATAGATGCCTTAGGCATCAGCTGAACAGACCTAGGATAACATTAATAGCATTGCCATGATACCGGAGTTAAAGTACTTGAAAAAAAATTATCTTCCCTTTTTTTCCTGTTTGTCACTGAATCTTGAGGCATTGTCTGGTGGTGCCAGATCCCTAATATGTCCATGTAAATTCAATGTCATTTCCTAGATCTAAAAGATGACCTATCATGCTAGTGTTTGCATATATAGGTAAATAATATTGTACATCAATACCTTTAGCTGGAAACACTTTCTCCCTAGAACTGCCCAAATTCAGTCTTGTGTTTTCCCTCTTTGACCAAAAGCACTAAAAGAAAAAACGGCTTGATGCATGTTGGGCCTGATCCAAATTCTTGTGAAGTCAGTGAGCTATGGATCAGCTTGTTGTGCAGAAAATTCTAGTTGCTTGTTTCAGTGCAGTACTTTTTAAATATATGTTTGAGTAAGCAAGTTCGGTTTCCATTCAGATTATCACTGACAGAATCTGTAACAATTTATATTATTTACTGTCAAGGCTAATTCCCCACTCTGGCACTTCGAGTGCAAAAGTTGGGGGCCTGCAAGGATTCTGCTCCAGGCTTATACTAAACTCCCAAGGTTACAGCTTTTCTCTGACTTTGGATTGGTAGATGCTGCCACCACCCAAATGCCAAACCCCTTTGAGAGCCCAGGAGAGCACACATGGGAATTTCTTCCTGTGGGATACCCTCGAGCCCTCCCCCCCACTCTGGGGAAGAGCTGAGAAAGGACAAAAAGGAAAATCAGCTGTTGCCACCAGCTAATTGAACATGTGCACAAACCTCTTAAGACACAAAAATCCAATTCTGTTCTTTAAAAAGGTAAAAATTATTCATTAAAAAAAAGAAAAACAATACACTGGGAACTTAGGCTATTGCTAGATTAGGATTAAGCACCAGGAATAGCTTTCTTGAGGTCTATCTTAAAAGTTACAAGCAAAACAAAAGCACCTGGGGTTAGCACAGAGGAATCCACAAGCCATAACAAAATAAAAGGAATAAACCTAATAGCGTCTTCCTAGACATTTCCGGATCTGCTTACATATCTGTGGTTTTAAATAAGTAGTTTCTAGGTATGATACTGATGATTTTTTCATACCTGGCCCAAGCTTCTTACAGCATAGCTCTCTCCTGTCCACTCCTCACAACAGACAGACAAAAGGGGAGTCTTGTTTCAATTTTAAAAAGCTCTAGCCTTAGCCCATTGGCCCTTTTGGCCAGGTGCCCACTCACTTCCTTTTACCTATGCATAGCAGTGAGACTTTTTAACCCTTTACAGGTAGAGCAATTAGAGAACAGCTACTAAGAGGAATTTTATAACTACTGGCTGGCTGGGTGTCCATAAAAAGGAGTTACCCCCCACACTTCATTTATCACACTTATCAACTCCTGCATCTCCTAGGCAAAGTAGGCAAAATATAAGCTTTAACCAATACATTTTAAATATTTCATTTTTTTTCTTTCACTCCTCTCCCTTCTTATGATCTATATGAGGCCGCTTTGCATCTCACTCACTTATCCACACTCCTATGAACACCTGCCTTCCCCCACAAAAATAGCAGAATTAAAGAACCAAAGCAGAGTCAGGACTGGAGTGGCGGGTATATTTTATGTATACTTATAATTCCATAGCTCTATATACTTTTCCAAAAATGCAACAGTGGATAAAAATCTAAAATATGTCATGCTTTGATATATCAATCCATCTCACACAATCACCTTACAAAACAACAGTCTGCCATCACATTCGTCTTCCCTGGTTCAATTCCCTTTGAGATTTCAACTTGGGTCTTCCAGATCCAAGCTAGGGTGACCAGACGTCCTGATAAAATCGGAACCGTGCCGATATTTAGGTCTTTGTCCCGCGTCCCGACCGATCTTTGATCAGGACGCAATTTGTCCAGATATTTTGTTCCGCTGTCGGCACTCGCCTTATTTATTTATTTATGTATTTATTTATTTATTTATTGCTGCTCCACTGGCAGCACTCGCCTTTTTTTTTTTCCTCCCCTTCTCACTGCTCCGCCGGCAGCACTTGCCTTTTCTTTTTTTTTGCTCTGCTGGCAGAAACCGCCCCCGCCCCCATGTGTCCTGAAATTTTCTCCCTCTCATCTGGTCACCCTAATCCAAGCTGAGTGCCCTTATTACTGGACTAGACATTTATACAGTAACTCTCAAAATAACCAGCTGAGGAGGAGGAGATAGTTGTGCCCTTCCTTTCCTTTGCTTTTTATGTGGAAGAAGTGCCTAGAAAGTAAGTGAAACCTCCTGTTTTGAGGTCAAATGAAGCATTCTGTTCAACCCCAAATGAGATTTTTGGCAACTCTTTCAACTCAGCAACATTTCTTTGAATTTTCAGATTTGGGCTGACCTGAAACCAATTTTTTGGAAATACCAGAGGACACCCAAAAACGGTGGAGAGGGTTTTTTAGTGGAGCATGGTTATTAAGGGCCTAGGTCTGTCAACCCCTCAAGACAAGAAGTCCTGTGATGCTTAAGTGATGAACAGACTTCCTGCTTGCCCTCTGCACAGGGTAAATGTCACCCATAGATCTCAGTAGAAGTCCTCTATGAACCCTATTTCCACTGCATCTAGAGGAAAAATTAGATCTTTTCAACTTATCACCATTGCTAATCTGTTCTAGATCTGTTTTTGCAAAGAAAAATATCCCATTCAGTTTAATTACAATTATTCTATTGTTTTAAGGTCTAAACAACTTAAAGAGGCACTGAGTTCTCCTGGAAAACTTTGAAAATCATTCTACTTAAAATCAATTCTGCAGATGTAACTTTTTCAGATTTTTTTTCTCCTCTCACTTTTAATTACTAACACATTTATATGAAAATAGGATCTTTGTTTCTTAAGAGCTCATCTGCTCCTGATTCTTATTTCTCACTAAGATGTCAGAAGCAGGGGATTATATCTTCAGGTGAGGAATAAGTGAAGCAAGAACAGATGTTCACTTAAGGAACAAAGATCCTTTTTTATGTAAATGCCCTTTCAAATAAGGACAGGTGAAGATAAAAACAGAAAATACATGCTCTGAAAGCAAAATTGCAAATGTTTTCCATGAGGCATTGGTATCTTTAAAGCAGTAACAATTCAGTGTGTAAAACTTTAAAATTGAATATAATACATGGGAACACAAGAGCAAAGATAGAATAGACTTTTGTTTGATATCACTATTAACTTTACATGAAAGAACTATCAATGACCCAGGCCTGGTCTACACTTAAAATTTAGATTAACATAACTATATTGTTCAGGTGTGTGAAAAATCCATACCCCTGAACACCTTAGCTATGTTGACCTAATGCCTGCTGTAGCTGGGGCTAGGTGTAAGCTTTTGTCAACCTAGCTACTACCACTCGGAAGGTGGATTATCTATAGTGACCCTTCTGTCACTCTGGGAGGCAGCTGCACTATGACATTATAGCCCTGTAGCTCTGCTGCTGTAGTGCTCATAGTGCAAAGATGGGCTCAGTTAAACTAGTTTGTTATATTGTGATGAAATGTATTGCTGTGCAGAAGGACAATGTAAGGTCCATGCACTTAAGACCTCAAAATAGGATTTACATGATGCATAGATTTTCTTGTGGCCCACTGTAGAGGAGTCAATTCCACCCACAAGGTTTTAGTATGTGGAGATATAATGGCAATAGGAAATAAAAATAACAATAGTGCATCCTGCTGGCAAACTTTCAAAATGCAATATTGTCAGTTATGCATGTCTCCAGAATCTCTAGTTGGCTCAAGGGGTTGGTACAGTGGTTGGATGCAAAGTCTTTTATTCCCATTCCCTTTTTGAATTGAACCTGTCTTGTAGTGTCTGAAAGTATAGTTACCTTTTGATAGATGTTTGATCTCTGTGAAATGAGCAGGTGGTCTCAATCCAATTCCCAGTGGACAGGCCTCCACATCACAAAACCAGCTTACCAAATCTGTACACACTAATAGAACCTATTAGTAGGAGAGGCCAAAAATTGACTGAGCATAAAGAACGAATTATCTGTTGGCCCAGCGGTGTTCAGATCCAGTTTGAAACACAGTGGTGGGCTAGTGGAGAGAAGACTGCAATGCCATTTGATTGTGCCGTAGATGTTCAGGGGCTAAACAGAGGACTTCACTTTCCAGTATTTATCAGTTGAAGCAATAAAATCAGTTAAAAATCAAAACAAAACAAAAAATTAAATAAAATGGGGTCTAATTTACAAGGCGGTTAGAAGTTACTGGGAATTGAAGGCCCATAATATATTTCTCTCCTGTCAATAATTTTTGTTTCTTGATAACAGAGCTTGATTTCAGCTAGCAAAATAACTGAGTGTTTGAATGCAACCGTGACAGCCTGGGCATATAAAGAACTAGAAGACTCATCACAAAATCACACACTAAGGTAAAATATTACTGCTCTGAAACACCAACATGATCTACCAAATGCTATCAAAGATTAATTGGTCTCAACATCGCACTACGCATCTTGTAAAGCTGTATAATAGATGTGACTGGGAATGACAGTCATTACCTGCATGCAGTCAATCAGACAAGCATCCTAAACTTCTTTATATGCTAGGGTCCATTCTGGCGTCCAAGGTAAATGAACACTTCATCATGTTTTCCAAAACTATGTACAGAAATGTTGGCTGTATAAAAAATTACAGTTGCAGAATGATAGAACATGAATAATTTCCAAGGTTCAATTGCCATCTCTTCTAGAGTAAAATATCAGTCAGTTTCATCTCTGCAGAAGCAGATACGATTTGGGTTGTTTTTTTTAAAGTTTTGAGTGTGGGTTCTTCTAAAGACAATGCAACTCTGTCAAAAAGCCAAAGGTGAAACTCTACCACTTTCCCCCTAGTACGTGGGATGTCAATTTGCCTGGAGCCAGGAGAAGAATGACTGTGCATTCAGAAGATTTCTTTTCATCTATGATCAGAATAAATTAATACTAATAAAAACAGAACACAGATCCCCTTTTGACATCATTTTATACCGTTTAAAAGACAAACATTTGCACACTGCAAGCCACAAATGGATAAAAGCTCCGTGAGAATTTATAATCCATCTGTTAGTTTCCTAAAGAGACCACTAACTATGATTGTTTACAGGTGAACCATGGGGGTCATGGGTATTTGCTATAATGAAAGAGTCAATTCATCACTGCAGAAACCAACTCCACCTCCCTTTTTTGTTGTTGTTTCAGAAAGCTAATGTAAAATACAATAAAAAAGGAAATTTCAAAAAAACTTCAGATCCACAGAGAAATATCTCTTGCCAAACTAAATATAACATGCAACACTGTTCTGTTTTCTAGCAGTCTCTGCTGTCAAATTCTGATTACACAAATAAAATGACAGAAAGTTACTCTTTAGAATTTAACTAATAGCTAATGACCAAGAATTACTTTGCCCCTAGCCATTTAATCTTTGGAAACCTCTTTGTGTTATTTGTATGTCTGAATTTAATTATGAGGTGTTAACTGCCACTGTAACTGTTGCTCTATTTCTATTCGATATAGGTTCCTATACCATACTCAGACACCAATCTGAGTATCTTCCAGTAGTGTATTAAGCACTATAACTACATTTCTGTCACATGTTTCTTGTTCTTTTGTCCTTCCTGCAGACGGAAAAGTGTGTGCAGTGGTGTCTTATTTTGATAGAGTTGTAGGTTTTGTTTGTTTAGTTTTTAAATATACATATTGTGGATGATGAGATTGTGATATATGAAAACTTGGCCCAACTAGTCTCTTAAAAATTATCTAAAACTTGGTTGAAGATTGTTTAATGTACCATGTTCTGGCTAATAACATGAAAGTTATCCATGTTTCTTAAACTAAACTGGTTCTTTATTAAGAGAACTATTTACTGAGATATGCAACTGCAGCTGACATTCCAGCCATGTGCACACAGACCATTTCTCCAGTGCCTCCTCCAAACTCCTTCTTCCAACCTATGTTCCTCTCTTCAAGCTCCATTCAGGTTGTTACAGCTTTTCTTTTAACAGTTGTTGTGACTTTTGTGCAAGTGTTAGCTTACATGCTGGAGCCAGAGGTTACTAGTACATAGCCCACAGCAATGACATGACCTTTACTGGCAGCCCTTTGTGGCCTGTTAGGCCTCACAGTCCTTCAAGTTTGCTGGTCTTGGAACCAGTCTCCCACTGCCTTATTTTTGTTATCTCTGTTGTTGAGGGGCTCTGGTTCCACCCTGTCATTGCCTTTGTTCTGTTGGTTGGTGTCATAGAATCATAAAAATGTAGGGCTGGAAGGGATGTCAAGAAGTCATGAAGTCCAGCCATTAGGGCTGAAGCAGAAACAACTAAACTTAGACCATCCCTGACAGGTGTTTGTCAAATCTATTCTGAAAAATGTCCAGTGAAGGATATTCCACAAGCTCCCTTGAAGCCTATTCCGGGTCTTAACTACCCTTATAGTTAAGACATTTTTCCTAGCGTCTGATCTAAATCTCCCTTGCTACAGATTAAGCCCATTACTTCTTGTTCTACCCTCAGCGGACATGGAAAACAATTGATCATTGTCCTCTTTATAACAGCCCTTGACATATTTGAAATCTGTTATAAGTCCCCCCGCCCCCAGTCTAATTTTCTCAGGACTAAACATGCCCAGGTTTTTAATGAGACGAGTTTTTCTAACCTTTTATCAGTTTTTTTTTGCTTTCCTCTGGACTCTCTCCAACTTGCTCACATCTTTGCTAAAGTCAAGGGTTCTGGTGGATTCTCCATTACTGATAATTTTTTAAATCAAGTTTGGATGTTTTTTTAGAAGATCTGCTTGAGGAATTATGTTGGGGAAGTTCTATGACCTTTGTTATACCTGAGGTCAGACTAGATCAGAGGTCGACAACCTTTCAGAAGTGCTGTGCTGAGTCTTCATTTATTCATTCTAATTTAAGGTTTCGCGTGCCAGTAATACATTTTAACGTTTTTAGAAGGTCTCTCTCTGTAAGTCTATAAACTATTGTATATAAAGTAAACAAGTTTTTTTAAATGTTTAAGAAGCTTCATTTAAAATTAAATTAAAATGCAGATCTTATCAGTTTAGTGCAGTGGTTCTTAACCTGGGGTGCACGCCCCCCCTGCGGCAGGGCCAGTGCAAGGATATTTTGCACCCTATGCGAAACTTCCACCTTGTGCCCTCCCACCTTGCACATCAGTTCATTGAGAGGCAAATCCCAACAAGCCTTCATAGATCCCAGGGGCCTGCCTGCCCAGGGGCCAGCCCTGCCCAGGGGCTGCTGCCTAGACCAGGTTCCCCCCTCCCTGTCCCTTGAACTCCCCTGGAGTGTGCACAGCCCCCGCACAAGCCCTCCTCATCCCACCCAGGTGGCCCCCGCCCCGAGTCCACTCACTGGCTTTGCCGGGCTTGGGCCGCTGCAGCAGCTTGGCAGGGAGGAGCCACCTTCCTGAGGCACCGGAGAGCCAGAGTGTCCTGCTTGCGGCAGCAGCGAACCCCAGCCATGGAGAAGTCGGCATGGTGCAGGGGGGCAGCAGCCCTGCAAAGGCAGCAGCGCCGCTAGCAGGGAGTAGCTGCGCCCCCCTGCCCCTCCTGCCCAGGCTGCGGCCTGGCATCCCCCTGGGGGCTCCTGCAGGCTGCACTGGATGTATGCAGGCACCAGCCTCCATGTGCCCCCCGGCTGCCCCCTTGCCTAGGGTTACCATATTTTAACCATCAAAAAAGAGGGGAGAGCCCTGTCCTAGCCCCGCCCCCATCCACTCCCTCCCATTTCCCACCCCAATTGCCGTGGTCAGAACCCCCAACCACCCCCTGCTCCTTGTCCCCTGACTGCCCCCTTCTGAGGCCCCCCCACCATAACTGCCCCCCTAGGATCCTACCCCCTATCTGTCCCCTGACTGCCCAACCCTTATCCACACCCCCACCCCCAGACAGACCCCCGGGGACTCCCACGCCCCTTCCAACCACTCTCTGCCCCCTGACAGGACCCACAGAACTTCTGACCTATCCAACCCTCCCCCTGCTCCCTGACTGCCCCCCCAGGACTCCCCTTACCAGGCCCATGCCGGTCAGACGCTGGCTCCACATGGAGGCAAAACTCCATGTGAAGTGCTGAGGCAGCACGAGGAGGGGAGCTGTGAGAGGGACAGCGGCGGCGGAGGTGGCTAACACTTCCGGGGGCCACAGAACCTGAGTGCGGTTGGGGGGGAACCGAGGGGTCTGCCTGATGCTGGTCTGGGGTTCCGTTCACTCAGCTGGCTGCACTCTGAGCGGGGCTGGCAACTGGGACCCTGGCTGGCAGCCGCGTGCCCAGGCAAAATCGACTCGCATGCTACAGGTTGCTGACCCCTGGACTGGATAATCACAATGGCCCCTTCTAGCCTTGGAATCTATGAATCTAGTCTCTGTAATTTTGATGGTTTAACACTGTCAGGTAGTGATTCCTATCTGTCTGTCCTGCCTTTGCCAACAGCCTTTTGCTCTTTACTGCTGACTCTGCTTTCCTGTTGCTTTGCGGGTAGTCAGGAGAAGACATATCATGCTCAAATTCCCATTTAGTGCTGAATTCTGCTTACGTGTAATGTAGGCCGTTGTCTGAGCATAGCATGTGAAATATGTTACACCATGCAAAATGTGCCTTTCTTTTACAGATCATAGTTCTCGCCTGAGTGTCCTACAGATTGTCTACCTCCCAGAAACTGGAGGAGTAATATATTACAGTGTTGTTCCTGACACTGAAACTGAACAGAACTGTTCCAACCTTTCCCCAGGGTCAGGTTGGAATTTTATGAGGCTGTACAATCTCCTTCTGTTGCCAGTCACTGTACTCTTTACACACCTCATACAGTTCCATGTGTGCTCTCAATTAGGCATTCATGCCTGGCCAGTAGATACACTCCTTGGTTTATCTCAGGCATGCCTTATATCCAGGTATGAAGCATCTATGGCTCATGATGTCAATTTTTAAATCTGCTAGGATGACTGCTTGGTCCCTGTTATTGAGTGTCTGCCCCACAAGGGCCTAAAAAGGGTTAATGGTGCCCTAGGGAGGCAGTGCAGACAGCAGCCAATAGGAGATGGACTGTGAGGAGCAGCCAATCAGGGCTGGGCAGGCCCATATAAGAAGAGCCGCAGGGAAGAGCAGGTTCAGTTGTTCCCTGTAGTTTGAGAATAGGGAACTGGCTGCTTGCAGGAGGAAGACAGCTGTCACTTTGGACACAGCAGTGCTGCTAGTAGGGACCAAGGGAGCTAGGGAAGCGATTCTAGCTGGGAGTTGCAGGTTGAGGTCTTGAGGCAAGGGTGACGAAGGTCCTGGGGCTGCAGGGAAATGGCCAGTCACAGGGTCCTGTGTAGGCTCTCCCACTTTCGTGCCTGCACCTTGTGTTTAAGCTGGCATAAAGAGTCTTCCACCCCTCTTTTTGTTGCAACACCCCAGTGTCTTTATTTACAGTGCTTGTGCAGTTCCCAGATTCCCCCAACAGTTAGTGCCCCATTGACCCTCCCCAGCGTCTCCTGGCCCTTTAGGTTTCCTTGCTGGCAAGGAGACAGAGATACTGCTCTCCTGTCTCCTCCCAGGCTAGTCTCCTCACTGAGGTTTGCCCAGGGCTTTTATAGCCCTCTCCTGCTCCAGCCCAGCTGTCACTACTTAGCTTAGTATGTTGCTCTGAGCCAGCCCTTGTTAGGGCTCGCAGCTGGGCTCCCTGCTGAGTACCTGCATCTCTACAGCTGGCCAGAGAGCAGGTCACAGCCAGCATTTTGACAGGGCTTTAAAGGGGGTTTTACCTCTACTCTGCCTCATAGCCCAGGAAAATAGACTGAGAGGTTGGAGGGGATGCAGCACGTGGCTGCCATCTACAGGGTCCTTAGGCTGGGACCTGGAGTAGTGGGTGGGCCTGGGGCCCCTCTGCCCCCACTTGCCACTGATGAAGTGGCTGGACTGAGGGACTGTGGTACTGTTCTCCTGGAAGGGGGGAGCGCAGAGTGTGGTACAGTGGGAGGCCTGTGTCCTGAAGAGGATGCTACAGTCCTTGAGTGACATGGGTCTAGGAGTAGAAGTGACAGCAGGTGAAACATCACTGGGAGTCAGCATACTGACCTGTGGAGCTGATCCACAAGATGACCAGCAGGAGGTGCTAGTCACTTGGTGAGTCACACCCTGTCACAGTCCCCTTTAAACAAAATCTTGTGAAGTACATTCAGCTTGTCCCTCACCTAGTTATCTCCTTTGGCACTTGCTCCTTGTGATCTGGCCATCCCTGGAGTGTGTATAGTTTTACTGTTTGTAACACCCTATCCTGTTTGGTGCTTTGTTGGATTGCCTGGAGTCTCCATCGGAGACATGAAGGTGTTGTAGCCCATTGATAGACTAGTTCCTGTTTCACAGAGCCATCTATGTTATACTCTGAAGATTTTGGCCTCAGGACCTCTTTATGCCAACTAGCAGAGGACAAAGGTGAACTGATGGAATTGTTCCATTCCAAAGAGCACGGCCAGTAGCTCCTTTTGTATTTGAGGATATCCCCTTTATGTGTCTGTCATGGCTCTTCTAGCAAAATTATATGGGCTACTGATTTTGTATCAGTGCTACTCCTGAGCTTTCTTTGAAGGCATCACACTGTAGCTCTAGCAGTTCCACAGGTGGGATTCTTCCCAAGGTTGTGAGGCACCTAGCTACCACCTGCCCTTAGCATGTCTGTGCCTGCCATGGTTCAGTTCTCCAGCTCTACTGGCAATACAAGCACTGCTCCCCAGGTCTTGCAGGCCCCCCTGTTATCTTACAGGTCAGTGACTGGCACATCCCAACTCTTGAGCTATCTAGTGTCTCCCTGGAGAATCCAGCTCCTGGTCCACTGGATAAGCACAGCATTCACAGATTCACTGCTTCCAAAGAAACAGTTCACCCCAGTTTACGAGTTCCACCTCTGATCGCCAATCACTTAACACACAGCACTTAGGCCAGGTCTACACTACAAACTTACACTGGTATAACTATGTTGTTCAGATGTGTGAAAAATCCACAGCCCTGAACAATGCAGTTATACAGACCTAATCCCCAGTGTAGACGGCGCTGTTCCCGTAGTAGTAGTTCTCTTGTCAGTATATTAGCGTCTTCACTGAAGTGCTACAGAAATGTTTTAAGTGTAGGCCTGCCCTTAGATATGTTTATAGTGAAATCAAGAACGTTTTTCACAAAGCACAGAGATTCAAATAACAGCAAGTAGAAGTGTTGGCACAAATGGTTACAGATAAAATAAACTCATAACATACATTCTGAGCCTAGACTTAATGTGTTTCCTTGCACTCCAAGATATACCAGAACAATCCTTTGTTCTTTATTCATAAACATCTGTTTGCTTATACCTGTAGATTTCCTTTCTTGTGGATTTTGCAATCTCTTCTTTTGCCTGTAGCTCAGCATGCAAATAGACATATGTTGGGAGGCATACAATACACAAATGACCAGACAGGGAGATAGGTGTCTATCTCCTGCCTGAGAGAACATGATTATGATGTCCAGCGGGCTACTGGCTCTTAGTAGAGACCTCACATGCCACACTTCAGTGAACTATTATGCATATATCCAACTCAGGGGATCCCTGTAAAGCCCTATGCTCTCCTTATGCCCTCTGGCACCACAGGGCCCTGTGTCATAGCAGGATTGTAGTTCTTTAGCACTGGTGCCTCACTGATGATTTCTTTTTACCCTTTTGAATGCCTGTTCTTGGGCACACTGCATTACTGGGAGTTAACTATCTCAAAGGCTCACAGGCTAATGATAGGTGTGCACAGAATTTGGAAAGATAGCTGGCCATCGCTATAAATCTCTGGATTCCTTTCCCAGCCCTTGGTCTGGGCATTTCCTTAATAACTCTGTTTCTCAGGGCCTGGCCAAAGTCAACAAACATGTGACACAGAAGACCTCAGTTCTCTTCAGCCTCATCTTGTCTGCATTCAGTCTAATAGTCCAATCCTGGCAGTTCTTTAGGAGTTATTGGAGTTTGATGTCATGGTCCTGGATCCCATCTTCCTTGAAGCTCCTTTTTCTTCAATAAAAATGTTGTCAGCTACATTTGTGATGCCTAGGATTCTGTAGTGCCTGGATCAGTTTACACTGGAACAACTCTAGGACCAGGCTGATTGCCATATGCATTCACATCCAGCATTTTTTTTGCCAAAAAGTGTGGCAAAGGTTGTCAGGTGGCTGGATGGCTCATCTAGCTCAATATGCCAGAACCCATTCTTGACATCACAAATAACAAACACTTTTGCCTTGGATAAATCAGTTAGTACATCCTCCTTTGTTTGTAATAGGTAATTACTTCTTGTCAATGCTCTGTTAAGTGGTTTTGGATCAATGTAGATCCTGAGTTTACCCAAAGGTTTTCTCACTTGTCTGCTAATCCACTGTGTGCTGGTTTCAACAGGTGTAATGACACCTCTTCTTTACAGGTTTACCAGTTCATTCTTCAGTGACTCGACCAGGGCTAACAGTACTCTGTGTTTCAGTAGTCTCATGGGCTGCACGTGGGAATCTATTTCTAACTTCCAGGTGGCCCCATTTTCTTGAAATGTGTCCTTCTACTCTGTTAGAATATTGGACAGGGCTTGTGGTGATTGTTCTCCTCCCCTCTCATATTGAGGATGGCACCAGAGTAGCTGGTTTTTAAAAGAAATCAGGGGCCCAACTCTCCTATTCCAGTATAAATGCACAGGACCGGTGCTAGGATTTTGAGCGCCCTAGGCGGATGGCAATTTCGCCACCCTGTGCTGGTCCCGCGGCTCCAGTGGAGCTGCCGCAGTGGTGCCTGCGAAGGGTCTGGTGTGCCTGCGGGCGGTCCACCGGAGCCACGCGAGCAGCCAACCATCCGCAGGCACGACTGCGGCAGCTCCATCTGAGCCGTGGACCAGAAGACCGCCCGCAGGCACCACTGCGGCAGCTCCACGGGAGCTGCCTGCCGCCCCCTCCGGTGGCGCCCTGACCCAGGGGACACCCTGGGCTGCCACGGCGGTGCCCTGACCCAGCAGCTGGCAGCCCGGGGTTTCCCTGGGCCAGGGACCCCTTGGGCTGCCACAGCGGTGCCCTGACCCAGGGTGCTCCTGGGCCAGGGGACCCCTTGGGCTGCCGGCTGCCGTGGCGGCGCCCTGACCCAGGGGGCTTCTGGGCTGCTGGCTGTCGCAGCGGCGCCCTGACCCAGGGGACACCCTGGGCTGCCGGCTGCCGCGGTGGCGCCCTGACCCAGGGGGCTCCTGGGCTGCCAGCTGCTGCAGCGGCGCCCTGACCCAGAGGATGCCCTGACCCAGGGGACACCCTGGGCTGCCGGCTCCTGCTGGCAGCTCAGCCTCCCTCTCTGTCCTAGCAGCAGGGCTGCTCAACCATTTAAAAAAAATTTGGGGGCGCTTTTTGGCGCCTCCAAATCTCGGCGCCCTAGGCAACCGCCTAGTCCGCCTGAATGGTTGCACCGGCCCTGCAAGTGCACCCTACTCTGGTATAATGAGGATGGGGCTGCCCTGGAAGTTGTATATAAAAGACCATATAAAGGCAAAGGAGGGTTCAGAGTCCTGAGAAAGGAAGTGTGAGCTCAGAAGGAGAGAAGAGGTGGGTTGAGAGCTTCAGGAAGGGGGGATGCCTCTGAAGGAAGGAGTGGTGAGTTGCCTAGTGAGCAGTGGAGCCATATCAGGCTGGTGAAGGCAGTCAGGGGCCAACCTACAAATTTCTCTAAGCCAGAGAGCCATGGCCAGGGAGGGCTCAAGGCTCAGAGTAGCAGAGGGCCTGCTGGGGCTCTGAGCTAGGGACCTTGAGCCAGAAGGCCAGAGAGAGCAAGGGAATGATGGAGGGGTAAACTTGTTGACCTGTCCAGGAGAGAGCTAGAAACATATCTGAGAATGAAACAGGGCAGAGAATGAACCCAGGAGAGACTGGGGATGAGGTGTGGTGAGAGATGCTGGAGTTATACATGAAAGCCTGAGCGTGGTGAGAAATGCCAGAGCTGTATTTGACGTGTTGATGGAGTGTTAGGACTTGAAAGATTGAATGTACTTTTTGGACTGTGCTGGGGAATTCTGGATTATGGTTGTTGAACTTCTTTAATAAAGGGCTATTTATTTTCAGACAGTTTGCATTAAGTTACTGGGACTCTGGAAGAGGGAAATCAAGGTGGGGGCTGCTTGCAGGGCCACCCTGAGCCCATAAGGAAGTGCCCTAGAGGCAGCCACACTCTGAAAAGGCTATTCTGGTATTATACTGTGATCAAATCCATGGCTTGCACCGCCTTGCTTCTGAGTGAGTGGTATTCCTATGCATCAACTACTATAAACTCCAAGTGATAATATCTCTTGTTTCATGTTGACAGCCTGCATTTTCACACTGGCCTCAGAATGGTTTCATTGTACACCACCTGGTCACACTTCTTCACTGCTTATCATTGTTGCTAGGATTACATTGCAGTTGGCTCCATAAACCCCTGGAATCAAATTTGTCTAATAGCATAGATATAAATATAGTAGTTGAATGGCTAGCAACGTTCTTCTGCAGTGCATGTACATGGAGAGATTTTGGATCTGCTAAGGTGGCATTGGAAATCTCTGCATCCACAATCACTACATGTATTGCTACTTTTTTCTTCCCAGAGTGGCTGTGGCAGTAGGACATAAATTGGTTCTGTTTTTCATACACTTGCACTACTGCATTTTTCTGAGCATGTTTCTGTGCTGGGCATTTTTCTTGCTGCCTTAGATGTTGCTTTCCACAGTATGTGATGTCTACATTCTCAGACAGTGTGTCTCTGTCCTGCTTCCTGGGTTCCTTTAGTTTGAGCCTACGTACTTGCTCTGCACTAGCTGCAGCCATTGTTTTGATCCTTTCTCTGGATAGTTCAGCTGCCCTTGCTATTTGGAGGCATTCCTCTAGAGTGAGAACTGTTTCTTTCCACATTCTCTCCTGTGTGTCGCTATCGTGTGTCCCACAACTGATCCTGTCTCGAATTAGAGAATCTTTAATATCTCCAAACTTACGTGGGGATACCAGTGTTCTCAGCTCTATTCCCTCTCCTACTTGGTCTTGGGTAAAAAGATCATCTCTCTACAATTGCATTCTGTATGGAGTCACACACTCAAATACATTTCAGGTGTTCCAGTGCTTTGGGTATTATTCCTAGTAACAGTGTTTCACTCACTTTTCCTCCTTTTCCCCAGTGAGACAGTAAAAAAGTGTTGCCTTCATTTTCTCATCTTTATCCCCCATCATCAGCTCTCTATATATGGACTTAGTTCTTACTTCCATGCTCGTGTAAGGTTTTTAGTCTGGAAATTCAGTATTCCTGGTAGTCTGAGTCCCTGCATGCCATCTGTTTGCTCCATTTCAAGATGCTCTTTGTTTTCCTGTTAATCACACTCCCTTCCTCACTGTGGGTCTCGCTAGACTGACCACTGCCACTAGGTTTCATGTACCATGGGCTGGGTACTAACATGAGAGAACTCCATGTTTCTAAAAGTAAACTGACTCTTAAATAAGTCACTTATTAACAGAGAGGGTGGAATGTCAAAAAACAGACTGGCTTCCTGGTGCCTCCTCTACACTCTTCCCTCCTGCAATCTGTGGTCCTCCCTCAAAGTATCTTTGTAGCAACATGCATGGGAAATAGATGAACAACTGTGATATGTGTTTCTGTCTGATGCATCACACAGAGAAAAATAATCTTACACCATAAGTCAGTCCCAATATCTATAAGAAACAGAATGATAATTATTGGGGCCCTTGCATCTTAGAGGGCCCCCAGATTCATGACCCTGATGTTTTTTAAGCTGTATGGATGGCCTTGCACCATGCAGTAAGCATGTCTTCTTCACTTGGTCTCTGATTCAGCAAAGTACTAAGCATAAGTCCCAATGTGCATATGCTTTGCTGAACTGGAGCCCCCAAACTGACAATGCTGTTCAGAGATGTTCATATGCCCTAGATGCTATCAGGCCCATCCTACAGCTCTGTCTAAATAGTGCTCTCTTCTCTCTTTATTTGTAGCATGAGCAGAGTGAGAAAAAGCCTTCTGATAACCATGGAGCTAGATGCAGTATAAAAGCCTAAGTAGCTAACTAGATTGGATTGATAGCAGCACACTAATCAATAGCACCGTAGTACTAGATCCTGCAGCAAAGAAAGGCCATGAACAACACTGATACACAACAGCAGTAAGTATTGGGGAGATGTGGAGAGGAATCTGGAGTTTGTTGCTGGAATCAAGCTGAATCCAAAATCAAAGGGAAGAATAAGGATCATAGCCATGGGTGGAGGACTGGACTGCTTGTGAGGGTTTTACAGGGTGGTAAGTGCTATGATAAGGGGAGACACAACAATTGGTGGAATAGCTAGAAAGAGGGTTATAAAGATAACTGACCTGGAACTCTGAAATGCCCTGGGGGTCTAGAATTTCTCTTAGCAGACCTGGCTGGATTTCATCATACAAACTAAGCAAATGAGAGATTTGATCTAGGGATTACAGCCCAGAACTGGAAGCCATGAATGATTGAATTTCAGTTCCTGCTCTGACAATGGCTCTCTCTCTCTCTGCTCATTTGGGTGAGTCACAATTTCTCTAGCCTAATTCTCTTGACTGTAAAATGCATGAGAGTGCTTATTTACCTAAATCACAGGCAAACATAAGGGGATATACTTCCTTTCCTAAACTACCGGGGTGCTGTGAAGATTATTTGCAATGTGCTTTGAAGGTAAAGCACTCTAAGTGCTAATTATTAAATCAACAGTTTATTTGACTATGTTATTGAACTGCTAATAAAGTAAATTACATAGCAGTTACAGGTTTGAAAAGCCACTTTTGCTGTCTAAAAGAAATAAAGGTTTTAATTAGTGAATGTTTGGAAAGTGCTTTACCCTAATGAAAACAGTAACAAAATACAAACACTTGAATGCAACTATAACTTCTGAATATATTAAGCTTTGTCCCCTGAAAATAATAATTGCATTTGGTGCTCTTTCTGTAACATTGCTGAAAAACTTGATTATGTTTGTCAAATTCTGAAAAATAGAAACCTTACACCATGTATATATAATACCAAACTATGTTTAGATGCAGGAAGAGATTAAAAGTATTGTTCTTATTGGAGAATAGCAGCATCTCCTGTGTTTTAAAATTTTACATATCAAAGGATTTTCTCCAGTCTCAACTTGCTGTTGATACAAAAATGAAATGCTCTTAGGCCTGTGCTAATTCAGAGAGCTTCCACTCTTCCAATGGTTCCGCACTACATGCACACACCTGACCTGCTAACCAGAATGCCATCACAGAATTTCAGTATGTGATCGCAGAACTCCAGTACGAACAGGCTGTGGCAAAGATTAGATCCCAAACTGCCTTTCTCCATTTGGAAAGCTATGCGTCTCCAATCTTGGTCTATGTTGGGGGCTTCATAGAGAGGGTAATGATCTGCTAAAACTTGAGACAGTGCTACAAGCAGGCAGAATACAATCTGGGGAGATGAAGCAGATTTTATAGGTATGCAGAAGTAACAGAATCTGATCATGGCTCTAATCCTAGAATTGGATCTAGGTGGGTGGATGCTTGTGTACCCCACATTCTTTATACTGCAGCATTTGACTTCAGGAGAGAAGGGAAGCAGTGGGGAGGATACATGGATCTTAACTAGGTAGTCTGTGTTTCTGCATAACATAATGCAGGGAGGCATAACTCAGAAACTTCCAGAACAGTCCGTGGCAGTCATCAGACATGCTCACTGCTGTTCTGAGGCTGTATAGGAAGTTTTCATTGTGGGCAATCCACCTAACAGGTCACAGCTTAGTTACCTTTTGAGAGCTGAGCCAAGAAGAGAACAAGAATGAGGGGATGGTTTTAAATGCAAGAGTTAAAAAGAGCCCTGTGGACTCAGCCACTGATCAGTACAGCTGAGTCCAGGTGTCACACACTACATGCTATGGTCTGTATTAAGTTAGATGGAATATATGAGCCAAAGGTGTTAATATAATCCAGTCACTTTTCAATATTAACAAGTTTTAAACAAGGTTTGGTATTTTCTAAAGAGGCCTCAGCCTGCTTAGTACCATGTCAAAACCACCATTAAAAATCCTTTTAACCTTTTATTAAATATAAAGAAAAGGAGATCAGATAAACCATTTGAAATGTGATGTATTATGGCTTTCATCTTAATAACATCCCTTGTTCCTTTTTCTTTTAGCTGAAGAGAGGTTTTTAAAAGGAAAAAGCCCTCCCTGATACCATCTAAAGCAGAGCTTCTCAAAGCTGGTCTGCCACTTGTTCAGGGAAAGCCCTGGCAGTCCGGGCCGGTTTGCTTACCTGCCTGGAGAGGTGAACTGCGGCTAGTGGGAGCCACGATCAGCCAAACCTGCGGACGTGGCAGGTAAACAAACCAGCTCGGACCACCAGGGGCTTTCCCTGAACAAGTGGCAGCCCGACTTTGAGAAGCACTGATCTAAAGGACTGTCAAAAGATGCTAATAACAGACTCTTGGAGGAAAGGAGAAGTTAGCTGAGATGGGCAGGAGCTGTTAAAGTCCATTCCCATTTCATCCCAGGAGAGGTTTGGGATTCATCCGGAGCCAGTGAAGGTGGTGATGTCACTGGGTCCCTCTCACTGGCCTGATCTGGTCAGGATATCTCTCAGGAAAAGGATGAAGAAGGCATGGGGTTCTGGGAGATGGTGGGGGTGGCAGTCCTGATAGTAAAGCTTGTCGCAGTAGCCAATTTTTCTTTCAAAGTCTTTCTTTAAGGACCCCAAAATGGAATGATGGGTGGAATAGCCCGTCTCCTCATTAGTTTGTCTGCCAATTAGGCCTAGTTTCTGATACACCAGTTTTGGTTCACTGGTTTCTGGTTCCACACTTTTCTTCTTTACCAAACATGATCTTTTCTTAACAGTCCTTGGGTTATATCAGCAGGCCTTTTTTGTTTGTGTAATCCTTCTGCCCCTCTGAGTTGGCAGCAACAAGGGCCGGGTTCAGTGTCCAGGGGTTCCGTTTCAGTAACACAATACATAACCGGCTCGAGCCCCCACCCAGTGACCTGGGACACTACATACCACACCCTCCTGGGCGCCTCTAGGAGGCAATAATTCCCCTCTCGCAAGCACGGAGTCTGAGTGTAGCAAAATCTTTTTAATAAAGGAAGGAATCAGTGCGGCATCCCATTGGAGAAACACCACAAACAGAGTTATAACACAAACCATAAACAAAAATCCACCCCCAAGTACATTTGGCAATGT